>NW_008795125.1:6611290-6625514 GCF_000699145.1 Aptenodytes forsteri | reverse complement strand
ACCTCCCCTGCTGCAACTTGAGGCCATTTCCTCTCGTCCTATCGCTTGTTACTTGGGAGAAGAGACCAACACCCACCTCACTACAACCTCCTTTCAGGTAGTTGTAGAGAGCGATGAGGTCTCCCCTCAGCCTCCTTTTCTGCAGGCTAAACAACCCCAGTTCCCTCATGACACTGAGTGCCTCATTCCCAACATGACACTGAGTGCCTTCCTGCCTGTACATAAAACACTGGTGCACCCACATTTAGGGTACTGTGTGCAGTTCTGGTTTTTTGCAACTCAAGGACAAAGTGGAGTTACAACAGGTACAGAAAAGGGCAACTAGAATGATCAAGGAGAGGGACAAACTGCTTTACATGGAGAGACTAAAAATGCTGAAACTCTTCAGTAGCCTAGAATCTGAGTCTGCAGAGACTATGAGTGAATGAAAACAGGAAGCTAGGAATAGGAGAAGGAAGAGGAAGGGAGGCAGATTTGTGTAACAAGTAAGATAAGTGGCAGGAATGCACAAGGAGGATGAATTGGGCAGGAATTAGGATGGTAAGATGAAAAATGTAGTAGCAGTTGGGTTGAAGAAGAAGAGGTGGGAGTGACAGGCACAAGCAGGGGCTGGGTTGAAGAACATCAGGAAAATCTGGAAAGGGTAGCAGGAAGAAATATCCAAGGCTGCAATAGGAGAGTTTCTACAAATACAACACTTTTTCCTTGAGTCTGAAATTAAACTTGGAATTCCAGAACCTCAACACGGGGAAGATCTCTCACTAGTGGCTGCTCAGAAAACAGAACCATAAACTGTTGCTTCTGCTGGTATTTCTTTGCCTTAGTGGCCGGGGACACCATACACCCAGATGTTCCAAATCAGATGATAACATGCAAGCTCAATACAATTTTATCTTTTCAATCTTTTCTGTGTGGTTCCATGTGAATTAAATTGCCTGTAGCAACACACTGAAAGGGAATTTCTTTGACAGTTCTTGATCCCCCCTACAGCAGGTTTGGGGTATCTTCTCAAGAGGTGAGGACAAGCCAGCTGCACCATTCTGCTTTATTGCTTATAATGGAACACAACTATTCAAACATTTCTGGCTTTTCTTTTCACCCCCTCCCCCCCGAAAATAAGTCAAATTTACTCATTTTCATTCTGAGTCAGAATAAAAAGTTGGATTTTTTTTCTCAACCAATTCTAATCTTACTATATATGACATGAGATCAAAACCAATACAAAAAAACCCCCAACAAACCAAAACCCAAATAAAAACCAATGCCAGTTCTTGTATTTCCTAAGTTTAAGTGCTAAAAATTTCATCTTGCAAGTCTTGTAAGAGTTTTGTTGTGTTCTGGCATGACAATACATATGAAGTGCGGTAGTGGGCTAGCAGAAGGTTGGTAGGTGGAAAAGAAGGGAGGAGTAAGGCATAACAATGAGACATATTTCAGTTTTATAAGGCTATTTCTGTGACATTTCAATGAATCATTTTCCAACATCAATAAAACTTACAAAATACTCAAGCCTATTTATAAGCTGTTGCAATAATGGATAATAAACTAACATGGGATTCCTTATATCCCTAAGAGGGAGTTGTCTAACTCCACATATGCTACTCAGTATAGTGTCTTCACGGAAATACAATAGCTTTTGTTCCATTTTAAAAAATTCAAATATTAAGACTTAAAAAAACCCCCTCTTTCTGAAAGTATCTCCTTTTTCCAGTTGAAATATTAGTACCATTTGCGGTAAGCACTCCTTAACCCCTGTAGAAAAGTGGGAAGCTCTGTATAATTCTGATAAGATCAGTTTTACAAAAGAGTATGTCTAAACGCTGCCTTCATGAAAGATTTCAGTTTACAGGAAAGAAAGGGAAGTCCCTGCAGAAGGAATTGCACAAGATGTACCAATTACAAGGTATAACGTTATGACATAAGGATATGTTTTTATTTTGGTTTCTGATGACCATATGAACCGCAAAGACAAGACTTCAACAGGTTGCACTCTGCACACATAACTGGTGTCAGGAGGCAATAAATTCACTACAGCCACCTTATACAGACAGATATTTTTAGCATTGGTATGAAAAAAAATGGGTATTGAAAAAGAGAAGTAACACTTGTAAATATAAAATACAAAACACCAGGCATAACATTACAGAATCGATCACTTCTTTTCTCATCAGAAAAAAAGAAAACAGGTTTACTGTGATGAAAACTCTGACAAATCTAGTTCTATGAGCTGCTTACATACTCTTTAATAAAAAATATTCCTAAATAGAAAATAACACTTTTACTATAACATATATGGCTGAGAATTTTACTGAAAGCAAAACCAAAAAAGCATGGAAATTAAAAATGTTGACCTATGTACATATATTTGTGGTTTCTCTACGCATTTAGAATTTACCCTTTTGACCACATGTCTAAGTAAATAAATGTCTTTATTCAAGATATTATCAAACTAAAAATCTTTTAAGTTGATTAGCCACATCCAAATATAATTCCATTCATATTTATTCATATCTATAGTTTTGACTTGAATAATAAAATAGTTCGTAACAGCAAGTGTGATTGAATACTTCCACCTTGAAGTGCTGGAATTGTGCAATATTCTCCTGAAACACCTTGCTAGAATACTCCTTGACACCACTTGTGTCTTGTCCTTCATTTTAAAAACATGCAATTAAAAAGGTATTCATATAAATCTTCTTCCAGTCTTAAATGCCCCTGTAAGTTCACTTAGAAAGACAATATCCATCTCAAGTAGCCAACGTAAACTCCTTTCTGTATATATTTCTCCTGAAATTATGATTCATTATACTGCCTATCTTTCTATTTTGTATTACATTTTTTTAAGTCTTGGAAACCAAAGAAGAGAGTAGGAAATATCAAATTTTATCAAGAATATTCGTTAACAGGATAACTGTCTAGAGTATTCCACTTCTTTGTTAACAGTATTTCTACATAACATAAAACTCTAAGGCAGCAAGAGAAATCTATTCTGTTGCTACAAAGAGAACTACAAAGTCAATTAACAACTTCTTCCTGTGACTTTAATGACTACTCATCTAAAATTCAGTGATGTAAAACATCAAATAAGTCTTAATAATAGCTGCACTGTATTCACTACATGAGAGTCCTCCAGCCCTCTGTTCCCATTACCGTCCAAGTATTTCACAATCATTTTGAATAGATGAATGGGAAGAGCTATCTAACTTTGACAAGGCTATCATCTCCTACGAGGATAGTTTAATATCTGTTTAATAGTTTTGATGTTCTAAATGCCTTAGACATAACTTCATGCATCAGTTGTTTCACAACTATCCTCTCAGGTTTCATTTTGGCTTTTTCATATTATAAGCTTCTACATAAGCTTATTTTTTTTATTAAGTCAATAATTTAACTTTTAGCCTTATTTTCTGTCTTAGTTTAGCTTATTTTGCTTATTTTATCCTTATTTTACACTTCTTACTTATTTTTGCGGAAAAAAAATATTTGGGTGGTTCTTCCTGTAATGCATACTTTTTGTCTCTCTTTCCCGTACTGAGGTTTTTTAAAAAATAAAGCACAACAACATTAGACTACTTTAACATGATGAAAAAGAAACTCACTGATTTTACCATTTTACTTGCAGAATCTAAATTTGGGAGATTAGTACTTGTTCACAAATTCTCAAGGAAGTTATGAAAAGAGAGAAAGCTAAAGAATCTCTACTACAAATTTATGGTTTTGCTCTTAAAAACCAAATGCATTTGACCTTTGAACTTGAAGCTAAATGAATTTTTTATATTTGTTTTACAAATTTTGAATTTTTTTACTTGCATCTTCTGAAGGATCACAGTGGAGCACATCAAGAGTTACATGTCTTCTTTTAAAAAATATTTTAAAAACATCACTCTTTCCTGAAGATAAGCTGTCACATGTGCATTACAAAACACTCCTTTAATTATACAGTTTCATATTTTAAAAAAAAAGAAATACATGGGTCGCCTGTGTTATTGGTAGCACAAGATAGCTACAGAGCAATAAATAGATCAGTCTTCAACATTTCATTCTATCATCATGACTCAGTGTGTAGTTCAATGTCTCATTCACTAGAGCCATCAAAACCAGAATTACAGAAAGATCCATTTCCTCCTAGGCTTTTCCATGCCATTGGCCTGTATTCCTGACACTGCACTGACTTGTGGGGTGACCTTCAGAAAATCACTTTCCCTTTTGGTGTCTGAATTTCCTCATTTGAGATGTCTTTGTGGGTAAAACCCATCAAGATCTAGTGATTAAAAACAAGGCATATATGCAGTAGTAATTAAGTAAAAGCCAGTTATCTTGTACTTACGGTGCACAGGCCTGTAAAGTCATCAGCAATGATCAGACTGGTGGGTGCACTAGTCTTGACACAATGGTACCCATGATAATGACTATCGTTACTGTTAATACATGAATATCAAAGCAGCTATTTTCTGTATAGATGCTGACAAATACTAGATTAAAGTGAGGAAATTCAGCATCAGGTAAAGAAGGATACTAAAAGCAATGGACTTCTGCAAGTTCATTCATCATCTGTTATGTGCTCTCAGTGAATCTGCTGACATGGAACTAATTTTACTAGCTTTTCTCCAGTTTCCAGCCTTTTAAAGAAACTCCAAAATATATTCAATATATCTAATGGAGTTGTATGTATAATCAAGAGAAAAAAATACATACAGTAGCAGTGAAAGAAAATAACCAAGTAATGGGGTTCCTTGCTGGTTCTCATCCTAAAAAGCCCATCAGTGCATGGAATCTCATAGTGGCAATAGTGATGGACAAACGTGCAAGAAAGAATAGAAGAGCAGTAACTTGCCCTGTTGCCACCCAGGGAAGACTTTACAGATGCCCTCCATTACACCCCTAGAGAAGATGATCGTTTTGCATTAAAATACATTCTGCAGCGCCAATACTTTCTGTACAGTAAAATGACAGAATTGGTGCTAGAAAAAGGGACTGCTAGATATTTAAGCATATCAAAGAGCGCTCATATTACAAAAGACTCAGAAAGGATGTGAAACCTCACTTCCAAGTACTTATGAAATAAAGCATGCTTAATGAAACTTCTGCTGAAAATGAGTAAATAGCACATGATTATGCTTTGCTTCTCTATTTTAATATAAACTCTTCAATCTAACGAGTTGACTTCAATTGAGAAATTATTTCTGTGATCCTTAGTGTTCTGCCTTACAATTTCTTACAGGGTACTTTTGCTTGGTTAATTTAGATTGGGACCTTCCACTCACCATTTTCCACCTGTCTTCAGAAATATTACTTCAAAATAGGACTCAAAGTGTGTAATACTAATTACTTACAAACCCAAACAAACCCCCTTTTCATCACCCTCTCCTCCTCCAACCATTACAAAATAATATTAATGAAAAAAAATCCAAACAAAAAATTAGTAGAGGCTGTCAATATTTTACCCAAGGAGCACCCCAAAGCAGGCATCAGTCTTGTTGCAAAGGAATAGTTCGGAACTCAGATCTGGGCATTATCACATGAAATCTTTGGGATTTTGCTTTACAGAAATTAGGAATAGTACTGAATTTCTCACTGTCCATTCTGCATCTAGACTATAATCTATTCTGAGCAGGGATTATTTCTTCTTATGCGTATGTGTAGCATCCAGTCTGATGGGATATGCATCTTAATTGAGATTAATAGAATTTATTCCTGTGAAACTCATTAATGCATACATAAATATGAATAGTACAGCTATAGGAACAGATTGGTGGGTGGGGAGGAACTTGAAAATAGACGCAATAGGAACAACAAAGCAATCACTCAAGAAAACCCTCCAAACAATACTGAAAATTTGCCTAATAACTACGCAGACTGCAAAATACAGGTAGGTGGCCTTAATTTCTACAAAGTGGAAATACAAATACGCACATGAACAGTGCAGTACACAGTGCCATTGACATTGCTTGCAGTCTTTCTACTGCACAAATGTATGCAGTATTTGCAGATTTCATAGTAGAAATCAAGCTACTGAATTATTTTCCCTTGGTTTTAATTTATAAGTTACATCCAATTTTTTATAAGTACAATGTTTTTCTCTCTGTAAACCTCCAACGGTTCTCTCATTGCAGCAAACATCTACAAATGTCAGTTACAGGTTCATTTATTTCCTTGCTGATTTCCTGTAAAACTTGTGACTCAGCATGCCATCTGAACCTGTTACTCTGTACTGAGAGGACATCGAACAATTTGCAACTGTGCTCCAGCTGCACACTTTCTACCTCCTTTTCTGCGAGCAATGTAGAAGTCATCACTGAACTTGGGGTGATCATTACCCTGTTACTAAATTCAGCCCTGCATGTATGATTGCATGCACACACACCTTGCTAACTGTGCCAGAACTATTGGTCATCTTTATTCACTATAGATGAAAATACTTTTTTCTCTATTCACTATAGAAGAATGCTTTTTTTTCCTCTCAGGAGTTCTGACGTTAATGATAGTCTTGAGTAATTCCCTTGCATCGCTGTCCTCCAATAATTCTTTTTGAATGAAATCTACTTTTAAAAATGTAGCTATCTTTTTAAATGCAACCCAGAATCATTCATGTGTTAATTTTTGAGTGTTTACTGGAAATATTTCTAAGACTCTCCTTTTCACATATTTATGACGAACTCTTTCAGTCTTAATAGCTGGCTATTTAGCATCACAGACTTAGGTAAAATCATATTACGCCCTTAAAAAAACCCTTCTCACATGACTTGTTCCTATTTGGTCTTTGACTTTCTGTAAAGGTTTGACTTCTGGATTTTCAGAATATCTCTTGTTTCCTAATGTAACTACACTGGTTTCTGGAAGCTACTTATAAAGTTTTTTGGTTTTATTTGAGGAGGTATTCAAAATACATACTTTAATTTTTGTTTTTAATATTTAATTACTCTAAGCTTCTGCATTTAAAATGAAGAGAGTGCTTCACTCTGCAGGTTTAAACAGAACCTACTTGAATACTGTAGAGCATATCTCTATCTGAAATAAGTAGTAAATCGTACTCTCTAATTTGTTTTCTTGGCATGATTCATCACTTTACGGGCCTCTCTTCTGTCATTTCATTTCCAGTCTAGATGTCTTCATACAAGAAAGTTTTTTTGTGCCTTTAATAGTTTTTCCTGCCTCTCTCTGAACTTTACTTTAACTGCCTTCTCTTTGAAGATAAGATCCCTGCAGATGAATACAGCATTCACAGTGAGGATACATAATTTGTATATAATCTCTCAGCTTTCTCTATTCATTTTTAATATGATCCTTTTCCTCTTGCTGTACTGTGATGGGCCTGATTTTGGGGACCCAGAAAAGAAAGCACTCATTGTTTTGGGCCCTTCTTGTCCATTTGTCAGTTACAAAACAAGGCAACATCTAGCTGGAGAGGTTTAGGCTGAAATTATTTCTGCTTCTAAAGAGCTTGGGAGGAAAAGCCTGCGATCAAGAAGGCTTTATATAAGGAAGCTAGTGTGGTGCCGGGATCAGTTCTTGGGAAAGTCAGAGCTCTCCTCCACAGAGTTATTCTAAAGAACACAAGTGCAGAAAAACAAAGCCATCCAACTGTAACATCTACTTGACCTCATGAGCCGAGTCTGTGTTTTGAAGTGTATTTTATACTGACTTAAGTAAGAAAATCTCTTACAGGAAAGACCTTAATTTCTCCTTCCGAAATGCCTCGATTTTCTGTACCAAGTCCTTTGGAAGAGGAGAGTGCTGGCTGCCAAGCAGAAGCACCTCGTTCCACCCCTTGTGCTTGTGCCAGGCTGTGGGACCCGGGCCGACACTTTCCAGCTGTCCTTCAGGCAGACAGAAGATTTTGAGTCTAATCACACGTAGGCAGACTTGAAGTTCTCTTTTCTGTAGGCATTACCCCTAAACTTATCTGTGCTAGCTTGAATTAATCTAAGGTAATGCTTACCACAGTACACACAGTTTTTCTACTCTGGTCTAAGTTAATTTTTTTTTTATATTTACTCAATAAAATAAGATATTGTGTTATGACCTTTTTTCTGAATGGGCTCCTAAGTCACCTCAAATTGACTCTCCTTCATGACAAAATGGATTACTTATCCCTGTTCTTTATTTTATCCTCTCCTGGTCCATATTTAATTGCTTTTTGAAATAAAAGGCTTCTCACATGCCATAGAAAGGGACTTAATTTTTCCAAATCTGATAAAGACTTTATTA
The DNA here is from genome assembly GCF_000699145.1 of Aptenodytes forsteri. Taxonomy (NCBI): domain Eukaryota; kingdom Metazoa; phylum Chordata; class Aves; order Sphenisciformes; family Spheniscidae; genus Aptenodytes; species Aptenodytes forsteri. The sequence continues at coordinate 6,617,306 of NW_008795125.1, read as the reverse complement.
TCCACAACAATTTCAGATTTTGTGCCACGGGTCAGGAGACCAGACTAATTCCGTAGTTCAATAGTACTCTATTGAAATTATTCTTATGCTTAGAAAATTCAACAATGTTAACTTGTTCACCACCTGAACAGAAATACTTTAAAGGCTTTCTGAAAGCTTTACGGGTTCTGGCACTCTAATTCTGAAAATTATGTCTCTGTTCATTAGGGGTAAGTTTCGTTTGCACAGCTTTACTCCTGGTGAGCAGGCATTTTACTAGGGCTCTTTGTGGCTAAAGACACCATACAGCAAGTACTCTCCAGGTATATGTTCTGCATTGAGGTGTGTATAGAGACAGACTGAGAGGGAAAATAAGGAAAGATATGGTTGAGAAAGGATGATTTGGAAGAAAAAGTATTAGCCTGTGACAGAAGAGAAGTGGATTCAATTCTCTGTTCTGAAACACTTTCTGAAAGCTCCTGTACAAATCACTTCAACCCAGATCCACAAGGAGAATGATATGCCTAATTTCCACTGAAACCCCTGAGAGCTAAGTCCCTGAAAATATTTTTGTGGAAGTAAGTCTTGTTTTTCTGGGTCTCCAGTATCCATCCGCAAAATAGGTATTACTACAAAACAGCATTTCTTCTGAAGCAGCTCACATATTGCCCGTTAGTATGCACAGTATAAAAGAATTTAAAGACAGTTCGGACTGTGTGGGATATTACACAAATAGACAGGAGAAAAAGAGACCTAGAAAAATACATTTCAGTCCCAAAGCTGTACTTGTCTTTAAAATAAACAGTCCCAGTGTCTCAGCAGTCATGGTTTCTCTGACACACACTGCTGCACTAGGAAGATTCCAGAATAGCAAAAACCTTAGTGGCTCTACTAGCATGGGAAAAAGAAAGATAACCAGCAAGGGTATAGCAACCTACCCTTCCTTTCAAAAATTAATAGAAAGAGGAAACATTTCTACATTTGAAACAGAATCATCAGAATCAAATATTGTTGTCATTAAGTTTCATGCATTTGATTTATTGCCACTTCCTGCTGTTCCTATTTAAACTCTCCTTTCCAGCAGGCATGTAATCAAAATCATATGAAGTGTTCCAACAGCTTGCTTGTCGTGGCTATTTATAGTAAATATTTACTGATAGATACTTTAAGAGAAAAATTAACTCCTACACATGACAATTATTTGGAAAATACTGATCAAATTCAGCTGGATCAACACTTCAGTATAGGAACTGAGGTTTAAGGCAGAATTAAATTAAGTCACATTTTGCTTATTTCTAGCACCTATTTCATATTGCCTCACTATGAATCTACAGTGCCGTTGCATCCTGGAATGTCAGAGAGATGTGAAGCAAAGAGAGACATTTTTGCTGCATTGAGTTATTAGGTATGAAAAAGGTTTTCTCTATATGAACTCTCACATTGGTGAGAGCAGTTGTCATTTGCTCAACTTACTTACAATCTATTCTAATAGGCAGTGTAAAATGGGTCTCAGGTTCGATGACAGCAAAAGTTTTTGAAAAGCCATACTTTGGAGTTTGGAGAGTTTGGAAATTCCATGTCCTGCTAGAAAATAAAATGTGTGCGTTATTCAAAAGTTCAGTAACATACAACGGAAATTACCGTATATGGTGTTCAATAGTCTGCTGAACAGCTGGAATTTTAAGGCTGCAAGATTGTAAATTAAAGAGCACCCAAGCAATTTTTCAAAGAAACACATTAATACAGCAAGCTTGTGACAGTGCCAAAGCCCCTTATTTTAGGGCTTTTCAGGACTTATGCCTCTCATTTCCTGATTAAATTGTCAACTGAATGTATTTCATGCTAACTGTCTCAATGCACTAGAATTGTGATCAAGCTGATGATTTAAGAAGACACCACAACAGACTGCCTAAGTGGCAGGCAGCATGAGTACACATCTCCACAGATGAAGCTAACGAAGGATGCATGTATTAGATACACTAACATGAGGGTAATGGATACCGGTATGAAGAGCTCAAAAGAAACAGATACGCTGCCAGAATCCGCTTCATTAAAAAGACATGGTGCAACTCTGTGGTTAACCTGTTACTCTGGTAACAGTATAAAGAATCCAAAAACAAGTCATATATGTAAAGGTGCATGCAAACTGATGAGCAGCTGTTGGTGAATCAACGAATTACAGGCAACAGAAAAGCCCATCTGTGAGCACTGATGCATAAGGTATATGCTGCTATTCTGATGCAATTACAAGCAAAATAAACCACAGACAGCACAAACTGTGAGAAAAAATACATCCTAATAATCCAACACAGAAGATTTTCTGTGAAAAGGGCACGGTCCTAAGAGATTCTGAGAACTTTAGCTTGGCGTTGTTACTTGTGAACACATAGCCTGGATAAACAGGGAGACAAAGGCAGAATAAACCTCCTTATATCAATGACCTTTACTCAGCAGCAGCACTTTAGTTTTCCCAGGGTTGAAAATAAGGTAGCTTTAACAGAGCCAGCTGGCAATATCATCCAAGCATTACTTCACAGGAGATGCTGAACTTTCAGGTTCTTCTGAGTAGAGAGAGACACGTCTGTATTTCACCAGCATACTGATGAGTCTCCTTTCTAAATTCTGAAGTGGTGGCTCTACAAGGCATCATATTAAACTACCTGGGAGACAGAATATGGCCTTAAGGGCTGCTACATTTCAAAACAGTTGATGATGACATACAGTTGTCTGCCAGTACCTGTTAAGCCCTTTCTCAGAAGTGCAGTGAAGAGCAAGAAGAATAGCCTCCAACGTATCAGCAATGTCCCTCATTCACCAAAGCAATAAACCACAATCAAACATTCTTTTAGACATTCAGCAGAAATGTGATGATGAGGCAACCTAGATCTGAGAGTGAAGAAATTAATGCACAACCAATGCACCTAGTACAAAACACAGAGGAAAGCCAGACTTGGCCCAGAACCTTTCCACATGCCATTGACAGGCAAATTCAAACTATTCTCTACTCGGTTTTTGCAAATGGATGAAATCTTGGTATTACTGAAGTCAAAAGCAAAACTCTCCATTTAACAGTGCCTGTAATTCATCTGCAGGAAATTAACTGTCAGGCTTTCAAGCATTTTTCCTCTTGGGTAATACTTGAAACATTCATCAACTGTGCAGCAGGATCCCAGCATCTCTGTTTAGTCTTCCTCTTGGTAGATAAAGATTGCAGCAGCTTCCATGTTGCTGTTTTTATCTACATTTTGAATAATAGAATAATAATCTTTCTACTTCCCCTATCAGGATGGCCTTTTTCCAGTCTGAGCTCTTCATGTTTTCTCATCTGCAGCTGTTAGTAAGCGAGAAGCTGCTTTGGATCGTTCGAGTATTCTACCACTTTCTGCTTAAGAAACATGATTCTAGGAACACACAAGTCAGCTGTCAAGAGGTTATTTCACAGATGCACTTGGCATCATGTGAAGCCATTTTCAGCTGGCAATAGCTTGAATAAACATGTAATTCCACCACAGAAAAAAGCAGGCTTAGGAAAAAGCGATGATGAAATCAAAAGTAAGCAACCAGCACTGCTGAACTGTTTTTTGATGTTCAGCATGTCCTTCCAGAACTCAATGCATATCTCACTTTCTGTTTAGCCCTAGAAGTCCGCACTCCTTTTATGACACACCAAGCACAGAGGGAAAAGGAGACTTAACAGAACAAGGCAGGGAATTACGTAAGGGTATCAACAACCTAGGCAAGTGGCACAGCGAAGTATGTGGGTTTAGTGCTTTGTTTCACCTACCAAACTCCGTATTTTATAGGGCAATACAAATATTTCCTTGATTACACATAGTTGGACATTCAGTTTCGCTGCTTATGTCAGGAATATGCTTATGCTCCAATTTCTGTTGTGTTAAAAAGTATGAGACTCACAAGCCTCGTAAGTGTAGAGAACACTGAGTATTTGATGTTGAACAGTCTGTTATCTTGCCAACCACAGTCTACACTACAGATCAAGTTTGATTACAGACAGGTAACGTTTGTCACAAGGATGTTTTATGAGCTGAAATATTTTCTGATCACTCTGTGTAGCTGGAAGAGAATAAGCGAGTTTATTATTTGTTATTTTCCAGGTTTATTTGTATTCAAGCAGCACCCAAACTGTGCAAGGTGTTTTACCTGGAATTTTTACTTGTGTTCTCCCAGAAGAGTTCCCAATCAAAGGAAACACAGTAGAAGAAAGATCCAGCTAATAGAACATTCAATTAACCACTTTTGCTTCAAATAAGAGGCTTATTCACAGTGCTGTAAGAAAAGACTGAAAATGCACGCTACACTGTGTGGATACCGAATCCATAGCTAATCCTATATAAATGCACCAAAGCAAATATTCCAGAATTAACAAACAATGTGCATTTTCTCTTGCACATCACATTCCATCAAGTATTTGTACTGTAAGCTGCTTGGAGCAGGGATCTGTCATTGTGAATTAGTCCATAAGAACTATGTACATTAGGGACCGCATTTAAGACTTTTTCTTCTTTTCTAAGTTCCAAAGAGTAGATTTGATTTTACAGTTCTCCTGTGGTTTAGAGGCTAAGGAAAAGAAAGCAAAATCCCATTTTAAATAATGTAACTGATTACTTGGGTTTTATTCTGACTATTTATTTACTTATTTACTTGTGATTTACATTAATGTAAATGATAGGACAGTAAGTTTTGGTGTTCGGGTTTAATTTTTAAACAGGTGTTCACATCAAAATATACATACATTCACAATTTCTGCAGTCAGTAAGGGGTAAAAACATCTCTTACATCAAAAGATTTTGTTGAAGCAAATACTTGGTTGGGGACTACAGAAACAATAATAACTGGAAGGCCACATTTTGGTGAACCTTGGGCTAGATTTTTTTTTCTCTTAGAAAGTGAAGACAACATAAGTATAAACTTCCTTAAAACTCAAGAAGAGGAAGTTAAAATCTTCCAGATGCCCAAATTCATAACTAACTGATCTTTGAGCACAAATAATAAAAGTCATTAAAACATCAACAAAATCTTTTATGCCCTTATTGTTCCTCCCATACTGCTGACCACACTGACTCTTTCAATATGCAACTCTGAAGAAGCCAATCCAAAAGGAAAATATTTCTGAAATGCAACTTAAAAAAATGAAAGAGGAACCAGACTGGGCACATACATTTCAAAAAATCTGACCTTGCATGTAAGTTTTTGAATCAAAGTCTGTTGTTTAATAGCTTTCACATTAGTTAGTTCCATATCCAGAGCATAAAACCCAACTGAAATGGTCAAACTACAATGTGCCTTTGCCCTGATATTTTCTTCTGAGATTGCTAAGAGGATAAAATAGCATGTACTTTGCATCAGAGCAAAGTTCTCTGATGTACAGGTAAAGCCATGATTGCTTATCTTGTGAAATCAGCCCCTCGTGTAAATTCGAGTCTCCATACGGACATAGTTGCAGCAAATCACTCTTCTAATTTATGCAAAGAAAGGGTTCCCACTCCTGCAGCTTTAACCACACTCCCTTTACACTTTCCAATCCATTCGTTCTCAAGCAGCTCCAGCTTTCATATCTCCTCTGATACTGTTTGTTTGCCAGAATTGCAGCTTTTAAGTTAAGATTCAAACCCAAACACTCCCCAACAGAGCTGAATACTCTTAATTCCTGTGCATATATATAGAATCATAAAAACATTAAGGTTGGAAAAGACCTTTAAGATCATCTAGTCCAACCACTGACCCAACACCACCATGACCACTAAACCATGTCCCTAAGCACCTCATCTACTCGTCTTTTAAATACCTCCAGGGATGGGGACTCCACCACTTCCCTGGGCAGCCTGGTCCAATGTTTCACCACTCTTTCAGTAAAGAAATTTTTCCTCACGTCCAATCTAAACCTCCCCTGGCACAACTTGAGGCCATTTCCTCTCGTCCTATCGCTTGTTACTTGGGAGAAGAGACCGACACCCACCTCGCTACAACCTCCTTTCAGGGAGTTGTAGAGAGCGATGAGGTCTCCCCTCAGCCTCCT
>NW_008795125.1:6596192-6610153 GCF_000699145.1 Aptenodytes forsteri | reverse complement strand
TGTGAGCGTCCAGGTGGCGTAGCAGGTCATTGACTGCTTCCTCTTGGATTACGGGGGGTTCATCCTGCTCGCCGTCTCTGTCTTCCAGCTCGGGGGGCCAAGTACCCTGAGGATAACTGGTCTGCCTGTTAAAGACTGTTTATGTTATGAATCCTTTACCTGAAAGGTTTTTGACGAATACTATCATGAACAAAAGCATTTTTTAAGAAAGAGCTCAACTTTAAGTGTATTTTGCTATACCTAGAGCTATTGCAGAAGCAAATATTTTGAACTATAGGTGTCTGCGCACCTGGGAAGTTGACAGCCAAACCTTAGGCAATTAGCACGTATGGAATGTAACTTTCCTTTAAAAATCTCAAAATCCTAATTTGGACAATTAATCTTAAATATAATGCTCTTTTTATATATATCTGGTTATGCTGTGTAAAGCACTTGTGAATTTTTAAATTCTGAAAGTTCCCTCTGTAGTGTAGTACCATTTATAATACAAGTCCTGAAATGCTATTTACTATTGTGGTGCTTTATGCATCCATGCCATTTAAAAATATTTTTAAATTAATGTTTCTGTCTTCAAGGAATTGCAAGGTAAGGCCCCATTCATTAATGGGCTGTAGGTCAATGGTTTTCAGTCTGTGATCTGTGAGACTGTAGGGTTTAAGAGAAGCAAACCAATCTTCATGAGACTTAGGCTTGTTTTCTAAGGGCCAACACCTTCATTGTGTGAAGCCTGCATTTGAAATTGGTAACTACTGCATTAGCAATAGACAAATCACACCAATATTAGTAGGGCCAGGATCTGTAGACCAGCCCTCCCACAAACAAGAAGCTGTTTATGAGATTCCAAGTGTCCTGGATTTCCCCTAATACTCTCTTCATTATTTAGTCCATACTGTCTACTGGATTTACTAGCTCATGAAGCTGTCTTTGGAGATGGGTCTAGACTTCCGCTTGTCAAAAAAATTCACTACCTTCTCTTTTTCTGCTTCCAAAAATGGGAAAAGTTCTCTATTCTTACAGCTATCAGTCACTACTCTGAATTTGCCTTAAACCTACATGTGCATCTCTCTTCAGTCTTACTTCAGTTAGAAAAGTTGAAAACCATTTTTCTAATAAACCCTGTTGATCTCGTTATCTTTCTCATCCAGCACAAACAAAACCCATGATAGCAATTCAGCCCACAAATTCAGAAGCTATGAATTGCTACACGATAAGATTTCTATTCACAGTACTTTCAGATAAACAAGCCAGTTGCTACAGATGAAACTTGCTTTCTCTTTCTGGCCTCACCAGACCTGATTTCTGCCACGTAGTATATATTCTGTTAAGGTATGAGGGCATCAAGCAGAATTCTCCAGTATTTCTGCTGTCCTGCCAATACTGTCGGTGCTAATATCTGGATGGAATAGCTGCGTAGATGAACAAATTGTCTGAGACAGGACTAAATATAACATCCTTTACTGTTAAAATATGGATAAACTCTGGCCTGCAATCTTTCCAAAGTTTGCTGCTAGACTCTTGCAAGTGCTACAAGAGGATCAACCCTAGAACACGCCATCACAGAGGATAACTATATTCTGTATCAGCCCCAAGACTTTGCCTCTCCTGTGGATACTCAAGTTTTTCTGCCACTCTTCTGCTGTATCTGTGAAGAAGAAGCTAAAACACTCTATTGTATATAGTGCAATAATATAGCAGCAATTTAATCAAAGAAGATTAATTACTAAAAAAAAAGAGATCTATACATTTCTTTCATGTCCCAATGTAAAGCCATCTGATAAAGCTAGTATCAAGTAAGTTAAATTAATGAAATTTTGTTCTCAAACATACACACAAACAGATCACATTCAGCAGTTTTATTAGAAATAGCAGTGTTCGTAATACAGCAACATACAGCTTATAATTTTGCTAAATGGTACCCACTTGGACTGAAACTGACTGACTGAATTTCAGTCAAAAAAGTGCACCCAGAGCACCAAAATCACAAAGCTAAGGAAAATTATGCAGTTTTACCTCCATAATTCTGACAATTTGTTCTTTGGACAGCTCCAATGTCCCTTTGTGCTGAAGCAGGGACCTGAAGTTAAGCTCAAGTCATCTCTGTGTTGGGAATAAACTTCTGTCTTTCCTATAAGAGTCTGTCCATTTTACCCAACAATAACTTTCTGAAAAGCTGAAATTTGCACATTCTCTTCCGGGCTTCTGGGCTTAGTAATATTGAGATTTCATCTAGACTGGGCATGAGTCCAGAAAGAAGAAAGGAAGATGATCATTCCCTTGACTAAACTAAGTGGACTAAGTGGAGGAAGAGGCTTTCTGATCAAAACGGGGTAAGACGCACACCTTGGGGAGGAAAGAGGAAGATTGGGAAAAGCAGCCTGAGGGGGATTGAACAAATAGAGGACTGGTAGGGAAAGGAAAAGGGAAGTTAGGCAGGGAGTTTCCTTATTCCAAATTTAGAAAAGGAGTGATTCGAGATGACCTACGAAACCTGACGTAAGACTGCAGTCTGCTTTGCATAAATGCTGAAGTCAGTGGGAACTGCGTGCCATATAACAACTCTGATAAACCAAGTCCTAGGCTTCTCAAAAGCTACCAAAAACATTTCTGTTAATCTCTCTGAATTTCGGTTTCCCATCTGTCAGGTAGGAATAATAATAATCCTCTCATATGGGTAATGTAAAAACAAATTCATTAATGCTTGCAGATACTGTAGTAATGAGTATCATTAAAAAAGCACAACAGAAGTACTAACTCTGCATTAAGAACAGGGTTTGATTAGTCTGCAGTAAACAACGAATGGGCCTTTTGTTCTCTGTCTATGTTTATAACTTAAAAGAATGAAGTCTTGGTATTTAATAACTCATAGACTATAAGCAATACCTGTAACAGCAGTAAGAAAAAGGCACTGACCATATAGCCAACAAGGCAGAGAATACAAAATACTGAATCAGGATTGAGAGGAAGAAGTAAACTGTGACTGTGTAACTTAAAGGCTATGTGATTGCTTATGTGTGGGGGAAGGAGGAGGGGATAAAACAGTAATTTTAATTCAGACACAGTTTGTAAGGTTGCCTTTGCAGCCTTCATAATTTCCTTTTAACTCCACATTATGTGGAGTTATGTGCACATACTGATGTTCATGCAGGCACTCACAAATCTTCCACACTGACACTGTGTGTACACCTATATCTAGATATTAAGTAATTTTCAGTTAAACCAATAAAATACATCTAGAACTAATATATTCAGTGTTACTGCATAATGACGTTAACAAATTCACTTATAGCATAAATTATTCACGTACAATAGCAGCTTGAAAATATATTTTTCAATTCTTTTGAACTTAGACTAATCTTAAAACAACAAATGATGAAAGTTCAAACAAAAGCTAATTTTGTTTAATGAACTAACCAAGGAGGTATTGTGAAAGTATTGTGTAACCAAATGCTAAGCTAATTATTGTGAGATCAAATAACTGTTGCCATAGTTACTGGACAGTGTTTTCTTCAACCACTTTTATCTCTTCAATAAATCTTTGTGACGCAACAAATATAAAAAGTTCACTGTAAAATGACTATTATGTTTTGAACAGCATTTAGTTATGACTGACCTGTCATTGCGCTTGTGCTCCCATGTTTGTCAGAGGATAATAAAAGACAAGTATCTGCCCAAGTTAACAGAGAAACAGTTATAGCTATAGCTTGGCTTGGGGACTGCAGTTCAGGTTATTGATTTTAGCATAAGACATTTTCTTTTGAGTATCAAACACATTTGTGTTGATTTGTTTGTCTTTAGACTGTAAAGTATCAAGAAGGCCAGCTTGTTGTCTCTTTTTCCCCCACTAGTGTATTATTCTTTTATATTAGTTCACATTAGATGATGCAGTGAACTCTACAGTAACTGAAAGCTAAAACCAAAATTTGGGTCATAAACAACTGAATATGAAAGTCAACATCAAAAGCATATACCACTTCATAATGAAACAAACCCCGCTGCTCTGATTGAATGCCCCTGTAAGGGAGTCTAGTCTGTATCACGTCATAGACTCAATAGCTGGCTTCTGCAAAAATTGTTCTGAATGAATAAATATTTTACATTATCTACATTTTTATGTACACATTTATACCATGGGATTCATGACTAAATCTAATGCTTGGAATTAATCTGAATTGGAAAGGTCTTGAGAAAATACTGGTTTTGACTGATGAACTCCAGAAAATAAAGACAAAGATTGATACTGGAGAATAGGCTATTTCAGGCTCTCAGTGGAATTTTCTAAATTCAGCATCTGAGTATAGATGTTGAAATGAAATCCCCAATAGCAGAAATTAAATGTCTTCTAGACATTTGTATTAAATGACAGTTCTCTGCTTTTTTAGTATCCTGCAATTTCATGTAACTCCTGCCAGCTTACACAGGATGCTCCAGAAAGTCCCACAAACCAGATATGGCTCCAAATATGCTTCTGTCTTAAATTCATGAGCAACTGATTATCAGCTAAAGCTAGCCACAAATCCTACAATGAAAAATGTAAAGTTGACCAATTTCATATGTTTCAAGAAAACATTGTGGATTTATACACCTTTTTTCATGTCACCAGCATGTTTCTCATTTTCTGATGAGTTCCTGGGGGAAAAGGAGCTTCTCCAAACACAAAACAGTCTCATTGTACTAGATGTCCCAAATTTCCTGCTGCATGCTCAGGAATCTGGCCATTGCAAGACCCACAAGATCCTACTCTTGCCAGACTTTGCGGCAGTAAGAGGCAAGGAAGCCCAAAGGTCTAATTCAAAGCCACGTTGCATGGGAGAGGCTCCATTGCCATCATAGTTTCTCTGACTGCCCTGACAAGGGACTGGAGGTGTTCAAAATGTGGAATATGGCAAGACAGAGAAGCAGGAGGTAGGTCTTGCAAGGAGAGGTTGCGTTAGAGCAGTCTTAGGGTTCTTGAAGCTGGAAGTGCCATTCCTGCCAGTTTCATAGTAGTTACACAAACAAGAACACCACAGTTCAAGTCAACACTGATACAGTGTGTATCATTTCAGAGCAACAACTTGTCCATTTTTTCCCAGCAAGTATTTTCACAATTTTCAATACATAGGAAATTTTCTATTTTAATCAGTTCAACAAACGAAAATCCTACTTTTGGCTATTTTCGCCATATCTGTCAAGCACCAGGACAAAAGAAATGAGATGGAATTTACAACCCAAAGAAATTCCAGTTCTAAAATAAGCTCTAAATAAAAAAAAGGTACATGGATTTCTATCAAACTTAGATTTGTGCAGACCCCACAATGTTTTTTAAACTTTGCAGCTCAGCTAATAAAGCTCAAAACACTACCATTCCTCTCTGAGGCACTTGCATGGCTCACAGAGGAGACGAGTGGCATGGGCCATCTTTGCATTCCACTGATTTTTGCTGCTCCTATGGACCCTCAACAGCCTCACGGCATCTGGGCAGTTCAGACCTGAGCCTAGAACTGGGAATCAAAACCCTGTGCCATTTATATTCCTGCTTCTCAGCTGAATCAGAATCTAATGTATTGTGTTAAATAAGAAAATAGGTGCATAAAAAAGGTGCAAAAAAAATGAGGTAACTGAGAAGGCACAGCATAGAAAATAATAGCTTATAAAATAAGATTTGAAAACAGCAAAGAATTAAGAGGAAATCAGTTCTACAGAACTACAGAAAAGAAGATTTTCATAGTGCTACAAGGGACTCTAACGCTGAATTTTGGATCACAAGTCAATGATTCATGCGTTGCTGGGTATTTTTTTCCTCCTTTCTCATTTTCCAAGCCTAGTAAGAAGCTTCATTATTAATTTACCTAAGTTTGAATGCTCAACTTAAGCTAACCTTTAGCATGCTTTTCAATGTTTCTGTAATGATATCACATGCCTGCAATCCATATTCATAGAATCATAGAATCATAGAATAGCTTGGGTTGAAAGGAACCTCTAGAGGTCAGCTAGTCCAACCCCCCTGCCATAGGCAGGGACATCTTCAACTAGATCGGGTTGCTCAGAGCCCCCTCCAACCTGACCTTGAATGTTTCCAGGCATGGGGCATCCACCACCTCGCTGGGCAACCTGTGCCAGTGTCTCACCACCCAAAATTTCTTCCTTACACCTAGCCTAAATCTACCCCCCTTTAGGTTAAAGCCATTCCCCCTTGTCCTGTTCCAACAGGCCCTGCTAAAAAGTCTGCCACCATCTTTTTTAGAAGCCCCCTTGAAGTACTGATAGGCTGCAATAAGGTCTCCCTGGAGCCTTCTCTTCTCTAGGCTGCCCTCTTCTGGACCCGCTCCAACAGGTCCATGTCTTTCTTATGCTGAGGGCTCCAGAGCTGGACGCAGTACTCCAGGTGGGGTCTCACCAGAGCAGAGCAGAGTAGAGGGGCAGAATCACCTCCCTCGACCTGCTGGCCACACTGCTTTTGATGCAGCCCAGGATACGCTTGGCCTTCTGGGCTGTGAGCGCACATTGCTGGCTCATGTCCAGCTTTTCATCCACCAGCACCTGCAAGTCCTTCTCGGCAGGGCTGCTCTCAATCCCTTCATCCCCCAGCCTGTAGTGATACCGGGGGTTGCCCCGACCCAGGTGCAGGACTTGCACTTGGCCTTGTTAAACCTCATGTGCATATAAATTGTCACTTACTAAAACTCTTTTTCAGGTAGAAAATAAAACACTACATGTGTTCCAAGGATAATTGTTTAAAGAAAGAGACAAGTTGGTCAGTTACATTCACATCACTTCGAAATGATGGAGTTTTAGAAACCTAAAAAGCCTTGCACAAATAAACAATAATATACCCTGTCAGTAGCCTAAATCCCCACAGTCCTCACTCAGGGCAAATGTATGTTTTGTTAGAGAAAGGATAAGGTTGCAAGAATTGTATTCATAGGAATTACAATATCAGCTAATTTTACAGCAATTCTATTTAGTGGTTGAGAATGTTCATTTTTTTAATCTGGGGTATGTTGGAGATAGAGATACTTACTGTAGCAAATAAAACTTTTTTTTTTTAATACTCGTCAACTGTTCATTTGACTAGAAGACTGTGCAGATCTAGTGCTGTGATGGATTTTAGCTTTGCCGATGTTAAACTGCAAAGTATTCAGTGTATTACACAGAAATTTCATCAGGTGAAAAAATTTAGTCTGCAATCCCTGTTCATGGGCGCACATTTTGCATTGTGAGCCATGCTACAGTTTTGAAGATATTTCTGTGCTTTTTGCTTTTTGCAACACTCAAAAGCACAAAGTTACACAGACTTACACAGTGCATCTCGGAGACAGCATCTCTTTCTCTGTGTATCACAAAGACCTTGATTAAACTTTGAGCACCAGCTTGTAGAGCATTTTGGAACTTATTTCTCCAATACCTTGTCAGAACAAAACCCTTATGAACCCAGATGATAAGACTGTATAACCTCTGACAATACAAGCCATTCCATGATGCCAGACAGCCCCAGAAAGCAGTCAGCCTGTTTCAGAGAGCAAAGGAGGTGAAGTGAGGAAGAAAAGTTGAATAGTAGTTGAAAGAAGGAATTCAGACTTCAGTGGTTGGGAAGATTTTTAGATTTAGGTCAACAGCCCCATTGCAGTGATTCCTAAGATTTTCTTTCATAACCCCACTTCTAGGATTACAACCCTATTTTCACTGCAACTTTTGATAGTGTCCATACTTGCAAATCACTGCTCTTAGTAGTAATTTTTAATAAAGTATTAAAGTTTTTATAAAATCATATGAAATTATTCAAAAGCATTGGACACAAGAGAAACAAAATACACAACTCCTAACTCTGCACACACTTGCATCACTTGTTTAGTGGAGTTTCCCTTGAATTCTAGCAGTGTAAACAAAGGGGGGGATGAGGCTATGCATCTCTTATATAAATAGAAAACATTCTTTGTACCATCACATAAAACTCATTTCGCAAAAGACTTTTTCTAAAGCTTTTATACTATTTTACTTATTTCCTCGCCTGATTAGCTTTTAACCAAATGTAGATGTTTTCCCTGACCTATTTTCAAAGCTAACTAATCCCTAAATCCCACAGTTATGCAATCTTGAAGGATTAAATGATTGTCATGAGAGAGTCTGGATTTGTTTAGACTGAATAAATTTCAGTGGTTTAAATACAGTTCATTGATTAAATTACATTCATAGAATGCTGGCTCTTGTCACAGGGAGCCTGCCAAAGTAGCTCTATTTAGATGTATATGATATAAGCTTCTGCTCGTAGTTAAGCCCACAAAATATTTGCATGTGGTGCATCTTGGAAGAGAATGAGGCTCTTTTTATACAAAACACTTGTTCTGTCTCCACAGAAGTATTACAATTATATAATATCTATATTGCACTAGCACCTGAATGCCAGCCTGGGCAGAGCAGCATTATACTAGGCAAAATGACAATCTCTGCTCTGAAGCATGCAACCTAAAAGGCAAGACAAACCAGGTGGAGGAAACAAACAAGTGAGTTGGTTTGGGGGTGGTAGCAAAGACGGGGTAACAAATAATAGGATGCACAGGATTTGCAGCCAATGAGGAAGAACAATCACAACATGCCATCTGCCCACCCATAATTAGATTAGAGTTCTCTATGCAGTACAGCAGAGCAGTTTTGAAGAGACACTTGGAGGAGGACAGGACTTTGTCTTGGAGCTTCTCCTATGCTTAGTAAGGTATCATGAGAGAAAGGATAAAGATGCCCAAGGAGAAGTGGAAGACTGAGACCAGCAACAAAGGCAGGTGTCAAGGATGTAGTGAGATAACAGGTCACAGACAGAAAGGGCTAAATGGTCAGAAAGGTATATTCTGCTTGTTTAGGTTTTGCTCACACAGTCAGAACATTCTTTAAAAGTCACCTTCACGGTGGTTTAAGCTAACTGGTTTTACTTCTCATTTACAATGGACTGGGAACTGCTATTTCCAGTTACACTATCTTAGTTGAAAGGGTACAACCTCAACTTGTTGGCATTGAACAGTTGCTTTGTACTTCTTAGAATGCACTGAGATCATTTGCAGTGAAATGAAGACATCTTTATTGGAAGTGTGAACACCAAGAGAGTGATTTAAAAGAACTGAAAACTTATTTCCTCAGGGTTATACATGAACCTCTCTAAATGAGGAAGTAAAGAATATTTTTTTTCCTTAGACATAATGATCCCTGCTTGGGTTTCTATCCTTTCTTCCAAAACAGTATGTCTGTCTCTCTCAGGATATGAAACCAGAATACATGAACTGCTTTCATGAACTGCTGCTTTCACCTACTCTAGCAATCGCTATTTTAAACAGTTGAAATAGAATGGTCATACATGATTCACCTTCAAACCTTCTAAATCTGTAGATTCAGAACTTACTCAATGTATCTAGATTTGTGCCCTTCAATTCTGAAGTGAAGAACTTAAGATTTCATTTTCAATTCATTCTGATAAATCACTCCATTATGTGAGCAGGCACTATGGATTAAATAGTCATGAAATTCAGGTTTAGCAAAAACAGTTATTATAGCATTGCAACATGTCTACTGAAAATAAAGATGCAAAAATAGTACTTTCCACATTCCATGACATTTTCTGTAAATACAGTCTTTTACACAATTACATGGTCCCTTCTTTCTGGAAATGTAAGTCATTTTCAGTTTCTACTAGGACAGGAAAAACAGCTCACTGAACTTGAGGACTCAGTATTGCAAAATTCTGTATGGATAAGACAGCTCTTGAAAAGAAAGTCAGACTACTTGCTCACATTATGGGTGGATACTCTGAGTGGCTACAAAATACGACTGCAACCATTACCCTGTAGCAAGCAACACATAACCACAGTTTTACAATAGGTACTGACAGCAGCAGACTTGCTGTATTTAAGACAAAATCTGGGGGAAATCCACAGCTGTCACAGCTGTGTGTCTGCGTTTGCAGCACCCCAAAACAAAAATACTGATCAAGGATGAAAAATAACTGAGTAAAACTGAAAGTAGAAAAATAAGACTACTCTTGAAAATAATGGAAATGAAGGAAATGAAAATGAAGGGAAACTTAGTTACAGTGAAGCACTGGCAAGGACGTCTAAGGCCTTGAGAAATAAAAGGAACTATGCTAGTACACGTGCCTCGTGCTGGGCAGTCTCACCAAGCAATCTCTGAACAGCTAATACTCATCAGAATATGGCTTAAACAAAACAAGTTAAAAAAATTGTAAGTGGTGGTGAGCAAGAAGATTTAACACAAAATCTATTTCCAGGAAACTTAGCTCACAGAAGTAAACCAAGAATACAAGATTAATAAAAACAGCAGCAAAGGCATGTTTTTGTGTTTTATTTTCCTAACTTTTAAAGCAGGTATTTTGAATCCACTATGGTTTTTTTCCTAAACCAATGCAGTCACAATACACTGTCAAAGCCATTTGATTTATTTACACAAGCTAGACTGCACATTAAACAGCTTTTACTGTAGCCTTCATACGGAAGAGTTAAAAAGCCTTGCTGGATTATCAACTGAATTAGCAGAAATCACCCGGAGCGCTCCTCCTGTTGTTCTTACTTCAACAGCAGGTAGGATTTAAGAGCAAGGTTATAGGACTTGTCATTAGAGATCTCTCAATGTAACTCAGTGCTGATGCATGACCCTCCATGTACCTGGTGACACACCACAAGGGCAGTGGATATCTAGATCCTCACTGAGGACAAACCAGATTGAACGTCTAGAGAGGGCTCTGGTGCCAGGCTGTTTCTCAAGGAAAGGACCTTCTAGGAAGACCTTCCCAAGTGGGGATCTGGCTAGACAGCACTGCCACTGTGAGAGCAAAACTTCAGAACACATCCATCAGCCATTGACCAGAAAAGGGAAGACTGCAGGGTTGAAAGCAAAGAAGTGAGATACAGGCACTGCAAGGAAGGAGTCTGAGATAGGGCTCAAATCAGTGAATCCCCCACAGCTGGCACAACGCTTGACAGGAGTACGTAGCGGGCACAGTTACAGAAGTGAATGTATACACAGCATGTAACATATACATGATGTCATAAAAAACATCAGTAAAAGGGGAAAATACACTGTTCTGTACCTATAGGGTTACAGAAGTGAATGTATACACAGCATGTAACATATACATGATGTCATAAAAACATCAGTAAAAGGGGAAAATTCCTGCTTAAATTGACCACACTGATAACTATAAAAGACCATAACCACAAGTTTTAAGAATAATGATGCTGGGTCAAGTCCCGCAGTGGCCATGGGTACAGGTCTACCTGTATTATATATATATATTTTGCATTCTTTAGTGTTTCTGGACAGACTTTGAATTAGTTGATAGTATGTTTAAACTTAATACATGCGTTTCTAACAGCACTTCAAGTACATCGGTATTTCCTTTGATGTGTGCTTAAAATACTTATTTCTGAATGTAAAATTCATACATCTCATTCAGGAACAGCAAGCCATTTGTATATTTACTCTCAAACCTCAGCAGAATACTGTACTTTTGCTAGATTTTGGAGAAAGAGCAGTCAAATAGCTTCCAGTTCAGTTCTTAAAGAAAAGCTTAACTGAGAAGTAAAAAGACTGTCAACGTCAATGGTTACAACAGGATCTGGGGAAATGACATTGTCAATGGTTACAAAAGGATCACCGCACGCAGTCCCTAACCAGTTAGAAGATGCAATTTCTCAAAAAAAAAGTGCATTAATATCTCTTTGCCATGTTTACAGTCATCAGGTTTCACTTAAATATTTCCATCTGAAATAATGTTGAAACCAAGCATTAAACCAAATGTGTATGGAACTTCTGGGAAAAGTTCACTATGGAGTGGGGATGACATTTGCCTCAGTGCTGATGACCTGCATAAAATCTAGGCATATTTTATGATGGTGTGAAGTGCTTGCTGTGGCACATATTTCCTGTAGTGTCTCATAAGACTTAGTCCATGCAATATGCAAGGTCTTCCAGATTAAACTCTAGTGCTGCATATATGAAACATCCCTTATTATTTAATTATTGTTTATGAATTAATTTCTATAAGGGAATTACATTTTGGTGTTACAACACTACCATCAATTTAAAGAGAACTGCCTAGAAAAAGAGCAGAACAGAAAGCATTATTTCAAGTTAGATCTTTTGTTCAAGTCTTTGGTTGTTTATTTTAAAGACAGTATCTTAAAACAATTTTTTGCCTAAAGACTGCTTTTCTATTTTAAGTCTTAAACAATCTGTTCCATGAACCACCTGGAAAAATGTGTTGAAAAATAGGTGAAAAACATCCTTTCATTATAATTCCTGGAGAAAATGTGACAGTCATTATCTATCACGGGACTTTTGTATTTACAAAGAGTTAATTTAAATATCGTGCTGATCTCTCCTTCCCCTTCCAAGCAATACTGAACAATCAGAATTCATTACGTTGCCTATTATAAATCAAATGCCATTATTTCTTGTTTTTATAATGAAGACAGCATAAAAAACACAGCAGAGTAGAAAATATCACCTGGTAAAACGAAAATGACGTTTTACATAAAAAACTCTTTTCTGTCATGTATACTTGGATCAGACCTGCACTACAGACCACTAAATACTGCACCCTAGTTTTCATGATCCACTCTCAAAGGTTGACTGACCTAAAGAGATAGTATCAGGGGTTATATTACTCAGCCACACATCCTAATGAGAAACTTTCCCATTCCTGTACCCGCAACCACTGACAGGTTGGCTCACAGACACACCTTTCTATGCATCATCCAGGCAGGTCAATGGATTGTACCGATGGTCTGAGAATACCAATGTTCTGTGCTTTTATGCAACTGCTTCTAAGGAGGTTAAGGAGCTGTAATTAGTATACATCACCTCTCTGTCAGTGGAGCTAATCAGGCTGAAAAATCCCAAGCATCTCCACTCCTGAGCAGTCCTGCTTCTTGCAATGGAATTTTCAAGCTCTTTCTTGCTAATTGCTTACACTGCTTTCAGACTCACTGGCACCACGGAAAGCTTCCTTCTGGTGTGGAAATTGCGGGGAGACTTTTGCTATGGAAGCAACCTTTTCTCTCTGCTAGGAATCTCATTAGAGCCATGGACTCTTCTGAAGACATCTATTGATACTAATGATACAGACCACTTTGAAGCTAGTGTTATTCATTCAACTTAATTCTCACTGAATTTCAAGGGTAATTCCTGGCCTCTATCTATATCGTAAGGTCAAGAGCTGTTTGAAAGCAAAGTATCTAGGTGTCACAGCTGGTACCACGCTGCCAGCTGCCAGCACAGCTGCAGCTCAGGCTCAAAGCATCCAAATTATGATTACAAACAGCAGAGGTTATGTGATCTGCTGGTGAGTTGTGGTTGTTAGGTGCTCAAATCTACTTGCACCTGATCAGACCAGACCACAAGATTGACAGCTTGGGGTCAGACTAGCAGCCTCAAGCTTTCCTCATTGAGAGCATCTCCCAGCGTCAGACCCAAGTCTGCACCTGAGCACACACCCAACATAAACAATGTGGTCGATGGCAAGTCTGTAGCTGAGAATGGGCTTAAGAGTTACTATTCGGTTATCTTGAATAGGCATTTACTCAAACTTCAGAATCTATATACTATTCACTTAATGCCTGCTCAGGTCTAAATGTGATGTTCACACATCACAGACACAGATAATCTAAGACCCAGCTGCTGTAAGAATATATCTAACTAGCTGCTCGTTCCCAGTTACGGCTAGTGTCTGTTGGGCTTCTCTCTACCTTGCCTTCCCAGGACCAACAGTAAAATATTTTTCATTGCAGGTCTGGCCTTTTCAGCTTGCTCTCTCAGGTTGTTGGATACTGTCTTCATTTATCAGCTTCAGAGTAATTTTTCACTGAAGTTATTTTGAAGATTACATAACTGTTTCACACTATGAAGTAAGAGTGTACTTGTAGCAGAGTGCTTCGTGTTATTAGAATTCAAACTCCAAAATAAGTCACTATAGGGAATGC
>NW_008795125.1:6547415-6595831 GCF_000699145.1 Aptenodytes forsteri | reverse complement strand
AACAGCCAAGAACTAAATAATATTTAGATGACCTTTTATATCCTTCTTATATCATATCATGTTTAACATGATTATTTTTTCTTTGTAGCTATTTTTTCAACCAGATAATTTTTAGAAATCAGGGCTTCATGAGTTCACCTTGAAAAAAAACCCTACATATAAACTAAACAATAAATAATTTTGTTGTGTTGATATGTCAGAAGGATGACATATAAGTTGCTACACCAGGAAAACATACTTTTAATGTCAGTCTCTCAATATCAGAAATTACTTTTTTTACAGTTAACTGTATTGCCAACATAAATGCAAACCTTAAGTAGATCTACACATTATAAGATTAATAAAAAGGTAGAAAACACAAAAGCTTCTGAATATTTTACTAGAGGGCACAGTTTAAAAATGTCAAGGATGGAATTTGCTATGTGCAAAGTGCACTATATCCTCATTCAGTTTTTAAGTTAAAAAACAAAAAAACAAACCAGCAATCTCCCTTCTTTATTGAAAGGTCACTGTAATGCAATAGGACACAGTAAGCAGTTGTGAAATTAAGCCCTCCAGAACCTGGTTGCAGCTTTGGAATGTGACCATTGTTGTGCAATGGAGTTGGTCACCATCATATGAAAAACCCATTGGGAAATAAATCTTTTGTTTACCGGCTCATCACAGATAACTATCGACTGATTCACATTCTGTAGTATTTTACTAAGGTCTAAAACAATACGTGAACTGCAAACATGATCTTTTTCTTTAAACAACTCTATTCAAGCAATTTTGGAATAAGCTTCATACACCCTACATACAGAATGTTTTCCTTTTTTTTGTGTTCCTCTTTAAAGAGAAGGTATGTCAACAAGTTCACGGCCTATTAAAAGCTTCTCAGTTCTCGCTACCTATTTCTACCCACTTAAAAAAAAATACAGTAATGATGCTGTGCTAGATATCCAGTGTAATATTAATCATGCTAATGTCTCAAGCAGAAGCTTGACCTCTGCTTAGGAGGAACAAGCAGTAAAAGCAAATTAACCCACATGTAGAGACATCTATATAAGCAGAAGTATGAGCACATTGTTCTAATTACAGTCTTCATTCTCTGGAATTTTGGAGAATCTGAGGGCACATCTACATAGGTAGGTATAAACAGAGCTCCTTCACCCATTCCCTTGGGTGAACTGATGGAGACTAGTGCTGATTCAGAATTTGTACAGCCCCATTTGCATGGCATTGAACTGGCTAGATGTAGAGACAACGCAGGCAGAGGAACTCAATATGTCTGTACATGTCTGTAGACACTCATCCTGAGCTGCAGACTTCCCCCGATATACAGAGGGCAACATAATAAAGATGATAATCAAATTTCTCAATCAGGGAGCTAAAGAGATACTCCAAGTGTATATATGAACTAAAAATACGGCTCCAGATTTAGATTCCTAAATGTGGATTTAGGAAATTAGCTTTGTAATGTGCAGTATTGATGAAGAAAGTTAACTTTCAGTGTCTTAAAATTCTCAACTGGCACAGTTGATCTGAAACACACAAGCTAGTTATGCCTTAAAGTAGGCGTTTCTAACTTGCTTAGTGAAAAGCATGTCTCTTCACTCCCATCATCTTTGGTGACTTGACTCCCCCAAGACTACAGACTCTCATGACTTGGAAGATCTTTTCAATTGCAAACATCTGCAAATGCAGTTTCTGGTCTGTAGTTAATCTCAGGGCATATTTGTCCACTAATACTTCACAAAAACACCTGCCACCATAAGTATAAAAGGCTTGCCATAGATTTTAAGTGTGGAAAAAACAAAAAACAGAAGCAGGGAAATCTGCTAGACTAATGGCTTTTGAAAAAGAAAAGAATATGGCAGCTGTTTAGAAATGAGCAATTTAACATTCAGTCTCTTCTCAAAAGGTGACAGTGATTAAATGCTACTGGATCTTGTATGACTATGCTTGTGAATCAACCTCAGGCAAACTGCAGCAAAAAGGGCTATTTTTAAGACTAAAGGCTCACAGGACAACCTTAGTCAGTAAGGTTGGTTGTATAAGGGCAGAGTCACATAAAAAATAGTGCAACAGACAAAGAACAGTTTTTTCTGGCCATCTGTAGCTCATGCTATGCAAGTACTACATTTAATGGCAAATTTGCTTAGTAATAAATAATTGTGAATAATATAACTAAGTTGTGAATAGTATTATTCACAACTTAGTTATAATATTATTCACAACTCATGGGGAATAAGGAATTACATCCTAAGCATCCCATCCATTATATATGAAAAAGAGTTCCTCAGGTTAGATGTACCTGATAAAATCAATTTGAAGGGTGGGAAAAAAAAGCCTCCATTCTG
Source organism: Aptenodytes forsteri (assembly GCF_000699145.1). Taxonomy (NCBI): domain Eukaryota; kingdom Metazoa; phylum Chordata; class Aves; order Sphenisciformes; family Spheniscidae; genus Aptenodytes; species Aptenodytes forsteri. Next base: position 6,593,489 of record NW_008795125.1, on the reverse strand, counting down.
CTGTTGAAAGCAGTGCTGAAATTGAATATATCCAAGGAACACAACTTGTTAGTCCAAAATTCCTATCACTTTTTTATTGACAACTCACAGACGTACTGGTTCCTATACTGTACCTCAAACACACTTTAAGACCCAGGAGAAGAATGCAACAAGATGGATAACCTCACAGCCTGTAGTGGTTAAGTGGATATGAATTCTTTCAGCACTGTGCATGATTTACAGCTTTGCATAATGTGTTCTGTTTGTTCTATCATATGAAAATATTAAAGAAAATCATCTTGGATTCATAACTGGAACAGAAAGTGATTTGAGAACTGAGAGTTTTCATCTGTCATTTTAAGATGCACATGTAACAGGATGTTGGTTTCAGTTCAACAGAGTATTTCTTAGGTATTTATGGAAAACAGTTAATACTTTGTAATGAAGTTTACATTCTGTGCTAGACTATCGTGCTCCTGTGTGCTTAATCTAGAGCTCAGCACATGGTCTTCTGATATGTCCTAAAGAGAAAGACTCCACGTCACTGTCCTGCCCATACTCTCTGTGTCAATATGTGTGAATGTGTACACAGAAACACACGCATATGTGAGGGGAATAATTTGCTATAGCTTAATAGAGGCATTACTTACACGACATGTATAGAGATGACCAAGGGATATCATGCCTTAGGCAGCTCCAATCTTTATGATGATCCTCAGAGCAGAAAACCTCCTACACAGAGCTGTCTTTTAAAAGGCACAGTCTTACTCCTAACATAAATTCTCATGTCTATATTCTGCATAACATGTCTGGAGGTGTGGCTGAGGTACAGCCTATTCAGTAGCTATGAAGAGATTGCTAAAGAGCATATACCATGAGTAACTACTGAAACCATTTTAATAACAGTGATTTGGGGGTCACTGTCAAAGAGATAACACAGAATAAAATCAAAACCCTGCCCCACTGTACACTGTTTGATATAACACAATCATTTCTTTATTCTAGGTTTAGGAAAATAACATGGTATCATTTTTTAGTACGATTGTTAGCCAGGAAAACTTAAAGAAAAATTACTTTAACCTTATTTTAGTTAAGTTTACTGAACAATTTTGTGTTTTAAACAGAAGTCTCTTCAGTGCAGTTGTGTCTGTACTTTTATTCACAAATCCATGTTGAAATAATGTAGGATAGTGCACATCAGGACAACGCATAGGATGCCACTGTGAAGCTTAATTAATCATTCTTATTTCTCTCTTGAGTCATCATAATGAGATTTTTTTTATAGGGAAATCACTTCAAGAGAAATTTTTGAAGTTGGTGTTCTAACAGATTAGATAGAAAAAATGCTTCAGCTTATAAAGATCCTGCAACAGCATGTATTATTAAAGGTACAAATGAATGTACCATACAGTCTTTATTTCCACCATCTGTAGTTAAAGGAAGAGATACATAGCAAGCTTTTTAACCATACCCAGGTATGTGGGATTTTACTTCTGTAGATGTTTTGAACTTACATTATTAGTATTTTAATTTGATTTATGGTACCTCCTTTAAACACATGCGGATAGCATAAGATTTTTCTTCAATTATCATAGTAATATTTTTTTTAAGTAGAAAAAAATACAGAAAATATTAAAGGATTTCGTTATCTATTGTTCTAAGAAGTGGCTTTTAGTTAGAAATGACATTTAGCTGGCACGAAAATTTTAGCATACTGAAGTGATATTTGGCCCTGCCAGCGTATTTCAGGATATCATCACATGGTTGCCTCAGCAAGTTGCTTTTGGTTGCAGCCCTCTCTCATTACCCTTTCCCACCTGACTGAAATCAGCTGATCTTTTATAGGCATTCCCACAGTCAGCCAGCAAGCTACTCGCTGTCAGATACCGAGCACCATATTTAGGGTGTGCCTTTTAAATACAGAGGCCAATAGGAATACAGTTGCCTCGTTTTGTCTGCCCCTTAAGAGTTGACTGCCTTCCCATCATAAAACCTTTGCCAACCAGAGAGAAAACGTTCTCAACCTACAGGCTTAGCTTTCTGATTCCACGTATGCCTTTGCTGAAAATGCAAATAAATAATAAAAAAAAGAGATTTTAAAATGTTTAAAGTGTATCTTACATAATCTGGATAAAATGTAATTAACTTTTAACATCCATGCAATCATTTCGTTATTGCAGCTAAAAAATAATTCTCAGAATACAGCTCTTCCAGAATCTCCAAGAAAAATACTCTTTTGTTTCACCATTTTCTGATTCATTCGACTTTGGAAGCAAAATAAACACATTGCTGTGTTTAATATTGTTGCACAAGAGAATTCACAAGAATGAAATGTGTTCAAAGTTCCTAGAAAAAAATGTAGCAATGCAGGCTGCCAACTTGTTCAATGTCAAGCTCTAGGCAGTATAGCAGGACTAGCAGTAAATGACTCATAGTGAGTCACGCTTTAGCTATTTTTGCTTTTAAAGTAATGCCAGGCGCTGTGTTAATATTCAACCCAGAGTAAATTTAGCAATGCAAGAAAACAAGTGTTTCCATGGTTGCTCCTTCACAATGTTTATGGTATATACACAGCCATTAGGCACAGGAATTAAGCCAAATGAAGAATATGGAAATGTTCCTCTTTCATTTACAACTGAATTTTGCTACATTGGGTTTCATGACTCACTCAGCTACTAGATTTTCCAACTCTAACAAAAATGTAAAGCTATAACTAGCACACCACCAACTGTACTGTTAGTGGTCAATAGCCACTACTTTCCTCTAAATTATGGCTTGTGCTGTGTACACAACTGAGCTGGAAGCATACTGGCACATTGGTAACTGTGCAGTCAAAAGCAAGTGTAAATGAACCAAACAGTTTATCAAGATAATGAAGTTATGTATATTTTTTTCAGGACAAACCAAGACTGACATGAAGGCCTCACTAGCGAAACTAAGTACATCAGTCATGGGTAACATGTTCTGTGACACTTCTAAGGAGTGGAGGAGGTGGCAGGGAGGAAAGCCAAAGAGGAGCATTGAAGGGAGGAAGGAGGTTGTGGCGTCATGTGAAAAGGGAAAGCAGCTGCAGAAAAACGAGGAAGGATGCTGATTCAGGCTGGGGAGCAGTTGGGTAAAATGAGAGAAGTGGTAAAGAGAGTACGACAGAGCTGGAAAATATCTGTCCGTGACATAGCTGTGATATGACAAAACCCATATGCAGGCATGATTTCAGTGGAGCTATCTGCCCAGCCGTGTCTTCCTAGGTGAGCAGGTATTTGTGAAATTGAGGAATATGAGCCTAACTATGTAGACATCTGACATGGCATAACAAAACTCTGCTGGAGATCAGGAAGGGAGAATTTAATCTGGGTTGTAGGGAAAAAAAACCACAAAAAAACAAAAAACTGAAAGCAATGGATGCTGCAGCAAAGGTTAGGTGAATAGCTTACTTTGCCCACACTAATAACGGAGCTGCCAAATGATTACATATGATTGCTTGTTAAACTTTTTTGTTCACATTTTAATACAATGATTTATTCATTAGTCTTAAATTGCAGTAATTACTATTTTTACTGTAGAGGCTGATAAAGCAATCAGGAAGCTTTTACATTTTTTCCCCTCAAAGAAAACTCTTTAACTTTTCTGCATGAAGTCTTCTTCCATGCTGCAATAAGCAGGGCATTTTTTTCCCTGTTTTCCTATCTGATTATAAACTAGCCACTTAGTTTATACTGGAAGTTTATAGATCGATCCTGATGAACGTCCTTCCTGGAAAGACTTCTTTTGACTTCATTAAGTCTTGGATTGACTCATAAACTTTCAAATAGGGAGTAAGGGAGAATACTTAAGTCTGGGCCAGATCCAAAGAACTGAAGCAAACTACAGACACTAAAGTCCAAAACGATGAAAAATCCTCTTCAGTGGCCTCCTAACCCTGAAGGCATCTAACTCTGGTAAGCACCTCCCAGCTTCTCCAGGGATCTGAAGTTCTGACTTCTGTACTTGCCCAGAGCTGCCCCAGCCTGAGGAACAAGGAATACGTTGTCTGTCCTGCAACCTCTTTGGGTCTTGAAAGTAGGCACAGCTGCATCCAAGTGGAAGAAGAGAAAGTGATGACGGAGATGTAGAGAACCCAGTTTCCCATTCCTTGCTGAGTGAGTAACTACTGGAGTACAGAGTCATGCACCCTCTTCGCATCCTTCCTAGCCCCCTTCCATTTCCAGCTGCACACGGTGCAGATTTTGCTTCAACTGAAGGACTGAAGAGTGCCCTCTACAGACAGCCTACAGCTGAGGGGTTGCTTAAAAGCGTATGAGCAACTGTATGATGTCAGATGTAAGGCCCATCCCATCCAGCAGTCTTACTCTGATGATGAATAATAGCAAATCCCTATAGAGGGCACAAGGCAGGGAAAGCCTACAGTGATGTTTTCCTGGAATTCTTGTCCAGACTCCAGTCCCAGATCTTGTCCCAGATCTCCAGATCAGGGGCATTTGGAGGATCCAGAGAGGAGCCAAAAGTGACATCTTCCCCATAAGGGATTTTTCTTACAGGCTTATTTGTGAATTTATTTGCACCACTTCTTGGGCAACTGCTGTAGACACAATGCTATGATATAAAATATAAGCACTCTCACCATCACTCCACTAACTGCTTCCCTCCCTCATGAGGTATTTTTGGTGCCTGCTGGAACACCTGTTAAGCAACTTGCCTTTAATCCTAAGATCATTCACAGCAAGTCTGGTAATACAACAAATCTACATCCATATTTGAGATGATAAGACACGATAAACCTATCCACACTTGTAAAGTCAGATGCCGTGTCTCAAATGAGAGCTAATAACAGCTGAAAGATGACAACTTAAACCACTCCTCAGTTGTGACAGAACATCTGAATGCTCCAAGCCTGTTTTAGAGTAAGTGTAAATGCCATCAAAGGTGTTTGACTTTTTTGACTTTGTGCTAATGGTGACTGAAAGCAACATAACTTAAGTTACTTCACCTCCCTGATAACATCAGTAATCGTTTCAGATTAAATTCCCAAATCCACAGATGCGAGCCATGGTCCATTTCCTCTCCAGCTACATAACATAAGCATGTGTGCTCAGTCTCACAGTAAAAGCCCCGATTCATTCCCTTTGCGTTACTTTACAGTTGGCACGTTTTTAGTCATCTTATGCAATACTGTGATTGACGTACAGATGTAAAGCACGCTATGCTGACAGAATAGATTCATCACTGAACAAAGTTGTTCACGCAGATGTGCCCTAACCCTCCTTGTGGGAGCCAAGGCACTTAACTCTGGAGTCTGGCATCCAGTCTGAGGTCCACAAACGTAAAAGATGGGTTCTGCAGTCCTCTAGTGCTTCTCTAGCTTCCTACCTCCATTTCAGGTCAACTTATTTAACAGGTTTGAGGTAGTGTGAAGAAGATCTCCAGTACATTTAATGGCATAAAATTCAAGTTGGAAGGAAGTCATGCTTTACTGTGAGGTTATTGGTGCCTACAGCTTTTGAGAGGGAAAAGAAACAATATGGATATAAAAAATTATGGGAAGCAGCCAATGCACGTGAACTTCTGATAAGGAATTGGAGGATGTTTATTAATCTTGCTGCACATTACTAGTTTGCATGTTACTGTATGTTGCAAGTATAAATTAGGGAAATGCCATTGATTTCAGAAGCTGCACTGATGCTTACCAAACCAAGACCTAGCTCAACGTGCAGCTCTTCTGAAAGACAGACCAAAGAGCTACATGGCAAATAGTTTCAGGAACCATAAAAACACCAAGTGTTTTCCTTTTTCTGAACTGGAGTACTCTGAAGTTACCATGCAGTGTGATATGCACTGATGGATTATTATTTGGTCAGCATTATCTCAGATCTACTTCCTTGTTCTTCCTCAAATGCTTTTTGTGCTGGCACCCAATCCAAATGCATTACTTGGAGTAGAGTTCTACGTGAAGTAGTATTTCCTTTGATCCCTGTGCATACTGGTGGCACAAAGTCCCACATATAAATGATTAAAATGAACATATAGGAAGGGTAAAAAAACCCCTGCTGACCCTCCAGGAGTAAGATAAACACTCAAGTAACAGAAAAATGAGTAAATAAAACGAAGTTCCCTAAGTTTAAAGCTCCATTGAGCTTTATTTTCCTCCTTCCTCCTCAATATCCTAACTTCAAAATGAGAACATGTCAACTGAAAAATCGTAAGACTGAGATGCTCTCCCTTTCCTCTTTCTTTGCTTTCTTCTCCTTGGACTGCTCTTCACCTATTTTCCTGTGATCACACTTGAAGTTTAAGCTGTAAGCTCATGTCACAAAATGGAATTCCTCCATCCTCTATCTTTTAAATTTGTCTGAATAGCATGCAAAAGACATAATGGCAAGTAAAATTGTACTGAGCTGGCAGAGGCAGTCCTTGCATTTTCACTGCTCAGATTTTTACAAGAAAAATAGTATGTATTATTACGCCATGACAGAAGTGAATGAAAACTCTTCATGAAATCACTCATGTTTTATTACCAGAAAGCAAATCTTCCATATGGTATAATCTGTCTATTGCAGTTTTCAGAATTTCAGGTACAGGCAAGCTTTAGCATCTATCTCTATGCTTCTTACTCATCTGAAATTCAGAAAACATTTCTGATGAGTTCAAATATGATCACAAGACATGAGATTTTATAAGTTTCCATGTTGCACAAATGGATTACCATAGAGCAAGAAATACAGGAACTGACTGAATTGAACTAAACACCATTGAGGGAGAACATCTATATAAGCTAGGGTGCAGTGCTGGCACAAGAACAAATGAGCAAAAACTTGGTCACAGACTTGCTTTGCCTGAAAATTTCTCACCATCTGAGCAAGGTTCTAAGGTTTTTCATCACTCTTCCAACAGAAGTAAAGGGGAAAAAATTAATGTATTTTAAGATGGCATTTTATTAGATAATGTCATTGACTGTAACATCAAGGGAACGGAATCAGATTCCAGAAGCTCCCTTCCTGACCTGTATGTTCTTACAAACAGTAAAAATGCCATGCTGGTAGCCATCAATGTGCTCACTTAAGAGAGAATTATCCCATGACAGTAACAATAAATTACCCAAAGTATTATTCCTAAGTGTATAATAACAGTAAAAATTTGTTTCTACCCAACACTCCACTTCCTTTCTAGATTTTATATACTCAGTGCTGATGTGAAAGCCAGGCTGATATAAAAGCAAGAATTGTATCTTGCAGAGAATTTTGCAATGGAATAAAATGTAGATCTTTTAAAAATACATGCATAGATCAGATAAGACACAGAAAGAGATAAAAAGAGTTTACCCTGAAGTATTCACTGATTGGAAGGGCAGATATTTATAACAAGAGAGACCTACATCTGATGCTCTTTCTGATTTAGACACCTCCCTCAGCTGAGTGCCTTTACCATAGGGCTAAAGGATCGGTCTCTCTCAGTATTTCCTTCTGCATTTGCTTCCATTTTTATACATAGTTAAATACACACTGAACAGAGAGAGAGGAAGACTGATTCCAGAGCTACAGGTCAATCACCTAGTAGGCCCAGAGTCAGTCAAGTTCTGATTTTAAATTGCTGAGACTGAAACCCAGGTCTCCTATACTCTAGGTTACTCGCAATGAAGAAGGGCTGTTTGAGAGGGTGGGTTGATTCCTCTTTCATTTTTCCTACGAATTCCACGTCAGAGCTCTAAATGCCAAAGCAAGAAGCTTCTTATTTTGATCAATCACATTAGAAAGGCAATCATTTCATCAAAGAAACCCTCACCAGATCCATTGGTAATTGACGTTCTTCATTAATCTACTAACAGAATTATTGTCAATGCAAGCTTCTGCCTGTTATCCTATCAACATAGCTAATTTTTGACCTGGAAAAATTGTCCCAGATTAGAAAAGAAAAGTTCTGACAATTTCATTCATTCTAGAGTTGGTCCTTCTTTGCAAACTAGCAAGGACGCTAGCTTTCCAATAACCCTGTGAAATAGAGGGTTTGTATGTCAGACATAATCATCATCACTTTAACTCATTCCATTTCATTCCCAGGCCCTGATCTCCTAATTCTTCAAAACTACAAGTGGGCTAGCTCACTCCTGAGCAAGCCCACTAGTTCCTTCTAGAAAATATCCAGACAGGACAGTCCCAAAAGGACAAAACCACGCCAAGTTTCTCTCTCAGGGTAGTTCTTTAACCCTATCCAAAAGTCAGATCTCATTCACACAAATGCCTCTAAACATACTGATGTCACTTCTCAGGGGCTGCAATTTGCTCCCTCAGCATCATGCCGTGAAAACATTACTCTGACAGACTAAAACACAGTTATGTTATTATTTCCAGCTCTTTGAACTGAAAAAATCACAAAAAATAGTAATGATGCCACAGGAGGGCCACAGGAGAAGCAAGGCAACTGAGTGTTTTGCAATCCAGAGTGGACATGGCTACTTTGCTCCATAAGGTACGAGCCCGGAGCAGCATGGATATGAGCCAGTCCACGTTCATTAGTCTCTCCTTGCACAGTCCACAAACACAGTATATACATAGCTGAATTTCAGACATAGGTATAAGGTTCAGACCCACAAAGATTTTAGGCACCTAACTCCCAGTGATCTGATCTGAACCTAAATGACTTGATCCAATACAAGAAGACTGTAAAAAAACAAAGAACTAAACCAAGGTCTCCTAAACTGCAAGCAACCTTCCTAAATCCTAGATCATCTTCCATTTTTTACTAGTCAAAGGGCTGTCTATAAGGAATTTTACATAAATGAAAAGTGCATATCCTACACACACCACTGAACTGTCATAACACCAATCCCACTTTCAGTTAGAATTTTCAACTTTTGTGCTGAAGTTGTTTTCCCATAATTAGTCAGTAAGGGGATTTTAAATTATTATTTTATATTAAAAATACAAAGAAAAATACACTAATGTTATTTTCCAGCTGATCCTCTGCCAACACATATAAGTATAAAGATGAAAATAGACCATAAAAGAGGTTAGGTACTACTGAAAAGAAACCCAGATCTGTCAATCAGTTATGTGACTCTGCACAAGTAACTTCAACTATTTACTCAAGTTTCACCTCTGTTATATGGTGAGGAATAAAATTAACTCACCTACCTCAGTGTGATGTTGTGAGGATTAATTGGATGAAACTTGTCAAGCATTATACTACACAGTGTCGTGTTGCAGCTTGTTTTCTTATCCTACTAAAAGCAAATCAAAGACTTTAGTCTTTCCTGGAATCTCCAGATAGACCGTTTTATGAATTTAAAGAGAATTCTTTTCAGTGTCATTTTTTTCTACCTCAAACTGCATCTAAAATAACACTTTTTTACATCATTATCTCTCAGCAAATACATGGCTTAAAATACATGTATCAACAGGGCATAATGGTGTCTACTTGAACGCTAAATATTAAATTTAAAAACTTCTACTTTGCAAATATTTGCTTATTGATAATGACTATGAATGTCTCCCAGCAGAATGTTAAATCATGATACATACTTTCTCCTTTCAAAACCTCTGAGACTTTTTTCTTCAATGGAGAAGGCAAGGATGAGCTTTACAACTGCAGTGCTGCTACCTTCCAAACTACATTACGACAACTGGTTTCCTATGACAAAAAGTTGCCTAAACTACTATTGCATCTCAAAATTATTTGTTCCCTACCAAAAAAATATTATCTTTCTTACATTTGCCAAATTCACTCCTTAAGTTGTTTGGCATAACCAGCAATATTGTCATTCACTCAAATCTTAGCACTTTCTACAAAATGACTACTGAAGCATGCATCTGTTGGGTGTTCGTACAGACCGTAGTTATCAAGGATTCCAAAGTGCATGTTATCAGCTGCTATAAAAGGGCTATGAAACCTGTCATCCTTTGTGCAACAAATGTGAAACTAAATAACTTTCAGCAAATACAGCAGTGGCAGCTAGGGTCACAGGAGTAGAGATTATACCTTCTGATTAGCTCTCTTCACAGAGTATCAGAAACTTAAACTGATACATAGAGATTAAAGACAGCTCTTATTTTCATTTTGTGAAGGCAAAATTCTCATACTCTGTGCCAGAAGATGCCTTTGAGATATATATATATATATACTGGCATAAAAAAAAAAGACTTGGTAATACAACTTTAAACAGAAGGTGGGATTTTAAATTTACAGAAGATACAAAATGCAGAGTTACAATTCCTGCAGTAATCATGACTTAGTTCCTATGGGCTCAGTTCTACAAGGTTCTGTACTGTGGTTACACTCCAATAAGGAAGTGAAACATGCCAGCAATCTCACTCATTTCAAAGAACCTACTCATGCAATTTAATTTAAGCAACTTGCTTGCATTTCACTTAATCAAAAGATCACTAAGCACTTTGCAGGTCTGGGACCCTTATGTGTAAGGAGAGCATCAGTCATGAAGGGTTAAGGTCACAAAAAATTTTCCTTACAAACCACACATGCAATTATTTAGAACTTTGTGATATTACCAGATTTAGTGAGTATCCTTCCAAGTGCTCAATTATTTGGAAAAGTTAATGTAATCATTTCGGGGTACAAGAAACAGTTAAAAAAATTTTTTAAAAAGAAATTTAAAAAATTAATCAACACTTCTACTGCTTACATTCTAAGCAGGTTTGAGTAGAAAAATGAAAATGTTTTCCATTAAAAATAAGAAGTGGGAATTTAGGAATGTAAGATAGTTCTGAAAACAGACTTCAGAAAAATCACTTGCTGTTCACATAAAACCTGTCTGACAGTGTTTTGACACATGTCATCAGAGGTGGAGATTTTGCATCATTTTGCACAAATTCCAGCTAAAGTAGCTGCATAATAAAGGCTCACAGATTGAGGGAAAATGCCTGCAAACTGTCTGAAAGATGAGCAGAACCGAAACGGCTCTGAGGCACAATATCATCCTTACTGCTACAGAGATGCACTTTCCCAATTTCACTTCTGCACCTTAGCTGCTGCTAAAGTTCAAAGCTAAGAAGGTCTCCTTCCTGCACAACTGCCTAGAGAAGAGGACAATGTGAAGGTGATACAGCGCCTTTCTCCTCCCTGCATATTAGAGCTACCTACCGCACTGCATGTCACCTGTCAGATGGCAGGGAACAACCATGCAGCTCCCTTTCATCACTGTGGCAGCAAATATCAAGAGAGAAAATGTATTAGCTTTCTTAATTTTCTGTTAAAATAACGTTATATTTAACTGCTTCGCACTCTGCACCGTACCTAAAATCTTTGTGTCAAGAAAGTTTTTCTCCTTCAAATCCTAGTTAATTTTTAAGTAGCAAAACAACGTGCGAATATAACGTTTTCTTGTTCAGCTATTCTAGAATACAAATGTCAAACTCTGCATAAAAGAGATGTAAAGATTAATGGTAACTCATCATGGAAGGCAAATCATTTTAGCATCTACCCCATCTGCTCCTTTGAGATGGAAAAGGCTGGGACAAAAGAAAACTCTAGGAAAGCTCCTCTGAGAAAACTTGGCTGGAGTTTTGGTATTTTATCTGATTTAGCAATAAAACCAAATCCCAGGAAAGGGCTAAAAATTGGACCATACTGTGTATGTATGCTTGAAACAGGCCAGGAATTAAGCACTAAGTTGTGCCCAAACCTGGCAAGACTAATAGTTGAAAACAAAATATTAACCAGGTAGCTGCTGCTGAAGTTATTGATATATGTAACTCACATCAAGTAGTTTTAAAGTGTGTCCCAAAATTTGCAGACACATTATAATATGCTGTATTATGGGACCTGTATTGTAGGACTCATGCTTTTGAAATCACAACTCATACAGGAGAAGCTAAAGAATACACAGATGACTTGAATTAAGCATGGCTGCTGAATTTTTACCAGGGTGACCTTAATGTTCTCCTTATAAAAGAAAAATAAACCATGTACACACAGTGTGCTATAAGGTAAATCACCAGTTTATTGAAACTAGTAGATGTCTTCTACAGATTTCATGAATCTTCAGTTCAGCTGGTATTGTGACTCAGAAATTCCTGCCTCTGAGACCACTATTTCTCTACAGTAACACTACTTTCTACGCGGCATATGTGATATTTTAGATAATATTGACAGAGCTCAATTATACATCTCAGCATAGTAATTTACTACGTAGAGCCCAACAATGAGAAGAGGCTTTTTGTACCAGATGGAGTACACGTGTCAGTTTAGCCTCTCACAAAGATGTTAAGACCAGAGGCCCTGATCCTACAAGAATGCGGGTATCTGTCATTTTTAAGCTTGTGAATAAACTTGTGATACTCAATTCTGTGGGTCTTTTTAAAGGCTAGCTATGAATGAGAAAAACACACAAAAGGAGAGAGGGAAGATAAGGGCAATGGCAAGAAGATCACATAAGTACAATAAATAGAGAAACTGGACAGTCTTACTGGTTCCAGGTCACTGTATCACATAGAAGCAAATTTACACATGTGAATATAAACAGACTCCACTGATCTTCAGTCACCTATTATTACTCAAGAATTTCTGGGAGCCTTCCTGGTAAAAGAGCCTTCTGAAGAGGAAGGTAGGAAAGTGACTTTATGGTGGATCAACAGATTATTTAGGCAGGAGAGACAACACTGATGCAAGTTTAAGGCAGCAGAATTGTGCTTGCTTTGAAAGATTTAACTTTGAATTTTCCACCTCTTTCCTATCTGCAGACCTGAGGTGGCATTTAGTCATCCATTTCAAAAGAAGGTGGGCTGAACCAGACTGTTTATTTGAATACACAATCATTATATTGCATCCAAGACTGTGAAAGCTAACTAACGATTTTCCATTCAACCTTTTAAATTGCATTAAATACTGCAATAGGAGCCAATGTGATGGATTTACCTCATCAAAAACATCATGAATTCTACAAAACCCAAGCTGACCCAGCTGATCAATAGTCCATGTACTGAACACAGCAGTCCATCCAACATCATCATGCATTTCGTTTTGGGCACAGTCTGACCTCTATGCACAACCAAAACAAAAGTACAAGTGGCTAATAAGACAAATCTGGATTTCAGGCAGTAGTAGCAGAATGATGTCCTCGTATTTATTTTTTTTTAAAGAATAACTCTTATTGTGCTTATTTAATTTGTTTTTTTTTCAATGGGTCTGCCAGTTAGAACTCAGTCCCATAGCCTGAGCTGAATGTATTACTAGGGCATACACCCCTTCCTCAGGCACTTACAGGGTGGAAAGTAAATCCAAAGTCAGTTATCGAGATTTTATCTTCTCAGTTACAAACACCTGGAAATTAGGAATTACAACATATGGTGGGGCAGTAATAATTTTATGGTTATGTAGGGAGTGAAAATTACACTGTTTTGTGGTCTGCAACTCGGTATTTTCATTCTTAAGAGTAGTGCCAAGAGCCTATAAAACTCAGAGATCAGTGTTAATACTCAAATCCAAAATCTTAAAAACCATAAAGATGGGAGACAAATATATTAAGCCCTCAAGCTCTAATCCTAGGGAGTCTTGAGATATCAGATCTAAAATTCACCTTGTCAAGCATGTCCTCACACTTCATAAATCTCTATAGGGAAGTAATCCAAAGTCCAGTGAAGTCAGAGGGAAAATTCTTTCCACTAGCTTCAGCGGGTTTTGGATAGGGCTCCAAAAAAACAAAACTCAAGGAGAGCTACAGGACAGCATCCAGAATATCATTTTCCAATGGTATAAATCATTAATCTATGACTCCTGAAGTTCCTGAGATACCAGTTTATGTTGAAATCAAAATGTAGGGTGGGAGGGAATAGGTACAGGGGTCAAGGGACAGCAAGCAGAATAATATGATTTCAAAACATAATCATGATTGGGGAAGAACAGCAGAAATAGTGTTAGAGCCCATGAACTTTCCCGGCAACAGTAATCAGAGTGATATTTTAATGGCTGCTATATGTGCAGGGTAATAAAAGCATACAATTTTGTTGTCTTGCATAAATAGAACTGTTCACTCTCCAACTTTTCTGGTAATTCAAGCACAAATAACTTAAAATTTTAACACTTGATAAATCATGTGAATGAAGAAAAACAGATTTTAATAAGTTGCAGTGTTACATGGTGCATGCATAGAAGCTGTAAAGTTGAGAACACAAACAGTAAGCATTTTCCAACAATATAGTTCTACGATTAAAGCAAAGGTCTTCTTAGAGTTGCAACACATCCTAAGTTGTGAAACAGGAGCAATTTGTTTAAGTGACAAATGAAAACAGCTTACCTAATCCTTTTAGAAGATCCTATCAATTAAGAAAAAAAATGAAAAAGTCTTCAAATGAAAAAGCCCACCTTACAAAAAAAAGAAGTGAAGCAAGATTTTCATGATATTTGTATTCAAACACGGCAGGAATTGTGGGAGTCTAAATAAAACTATCAAGGTAATTACACTGGCTTTTTTTGTACACAGATATCAATTTAAATAAGTTTTTAAATAAGAACACTCACCTCAGTTTGAGCCATAGCTGGCAGTTCTATATTTTAGGGCAGTTAGTCACATCTTACCATTTAGCATTCAAAGAATCTATTTTTTTTAAATAAGACTTACATTGTTTTCTCATCTGTTTAAGTTGATCCTTAAAATATACATATTTTTCATTCCTTTGCAAATCTGAGTCACTGTTCTTGCTCTCCAATGCAGTAAATTTTTCTTTTACTAAATATTTTAGATCTGGTATATTTTCTGGCTTTTCACGTTTTATCTGCAAGGAGTAAGAAATAGAATGTTATTCATTATGACACATATTTTAATACAAAGCAAAAGACATGAAGCAAAAATTCATAAGCATAATCTCAGTTTCTTTTGACTCCAGTTGGGTTTTCTGCTCTGAAACCATAGATCTGGTATATTTTCTGGCTTTTCACGTTTTATCTGCAAGGAGTAAGAAATAGAATGTTATTCATTATGACACATATTTTAATACAAAGCAAAAGACATGAAGCAAAAATTCATAAGCATAATCTCAGTTTCTTTTGACTCCAGTTGGGTTTTCTGCTCTGAAACCATAACCTCCAGGTTATTATTTATTTAAGCAAAAGTAACTATAAAATGTAATGTTTCAGTGTCATTTAACTCAGTTGCTGTATACAGGGTATTTCTCACACTAACAACAGGGAAAATTGAACCTCTGTAGTCAAACTTACTTCCGTGAGTAGTAAAGGTCAACATGTTAACAACAACCAGCATAAGAGTGAACGTGAATGAAACCAAATACAATTCTGTCCAAAAAAGTGAGATGACTGAAAAACAGAAATAACTTTTTAAAGAGTTTTCAAAACCTCAGCTCTCTCAGCATTTCTGAATCAGCTTTTGAGAAGCTTATAATCTACATGGATGACTAGTGTGATAACACCAGCAAAAGTAGTATAGACAGCTAACGTAAAAGGAAACCACCTCAATTTATTTGTCCTGTGTGAACAAGAAGCATTATGTCATACAGGCAGGCAAAAAGACAGTTTCTTGAAAAGCCCTTGCTTACAGTAATTGTATCTGGAATAATCTGGAGAATAAATGACTAGAAATAAAAGGGAAGTCACCACACAGGCAATATTAAGCTACTCCAAGAATGCAAAAAGCACTTTGGGAACCCCCAAAAAACAATAATTAGAGTTTTTCCTTCTGTTTCTCAAGCCAGCATTAAATTCTAGGGAATTGTACCTTTGACAGGTCTTCATAAGAACTAGCTTACAGGTGGTGGGCTGGGGACTGTGCTATGCAATGATGATCAGCAACAGCACAAACTCTGAAAGAAGGTGGACATCTGTCAAATCCTTAACGCTAAGCATTTTCCGAACCAGACAAAGGTTATTTCTAATCTAGCCTATCCCAAACATATGGCAAAACATGCCAATCTGAAAAATGGGAGGAAAGCACCATTTCTGCTGAGCCACTCTTCCCCTACCACACACAGTAAATTCTGCTCCTCACCAGACCACCGTACAATTCATTGTGAAAGACGGGAAAAGAGCCTACTGAGAAAAAAACAGTCCACTTCATCAAACCATTTACAGCTTCCAGAGTTTACAGAGACACTGGAAATCCTACAGAATGTATTTTATTTCAGGAGCCAAAGAAATAATAAATGTTCATGTAAAAATGGACTTTGCAGATATATAAAATGCTACATAGCCAAGAAACCTTTACTTTCCTTTTAATCAAAGCAAAGCAATCCATAGAATGATTATTTCTTCCAAGAATAAAGCCAGTTTGGCACATTTACTTTAGGCAGATGCAAGTTGTGGCAAGAAGAAAAATAAGAAAAAAACATGCACTGCCAGGTGATAGCATGCAGTTTTCAAAGGCAGCACCTGGAGACAAAAGATCACCTACCACAACATCCATCTGCGAATGGGAAAGACTTGGGAATACCTTGGTACCAAAGGAGCACAGTGACTACGAAAGACCAACAGCAGTTCATTGCAGATGCTTAGACTGCTGCATAAAGCCAAACAGTAGCATACAGTCCTCATCCTGTGAAACTTGACAAAAGGAGCAAATGAAAACAAAACATCCTGTGCCCAGGGCAATGGGGGTAATCATATGCACTCAAATGATTTGCCTGTGTCAGCATCACAGCAAACTGCTGTGAAAGAAGGCCTATCACAACCAAAACCAACATTGTTTAGTACTCAGCTGGAGAAGAAACGTGGCCATCAGGTGTATGCAAGCACAAGAAAGCAGTTACTAAATCAAAATACATTTAAAATCCAACACATTATAAAATAATTATTTGGTTTGGACAACATATAGTGCAAACATACTCCTTTCTGCAACAACTCCATCAGGCTGTTTTTACAGACATCCTCTCTTTAACATAAAAATAACGTATAAACACAGGACCACACTCACAAGCATAGTCCAAATAACAACCCATCACTCAGGCCTGCCCTCATCACGAATGAGAGCACTATGGCCAGATACCATGTAGAAGATCCAGCTGTGTATACTAAAAAAAACCCAAGTACTTCTAAGTTGCCGATACTCACACAAAGAGCAAAAGAAATGATGTGGACATTCATTACAGACATCCGTCTGTAGCAAAGACAATGTCAATAATCTTTTCTTCTCTTCTCCACAGGGTCTATGTTACACATTGATATAGTTACATCAGGCTCTTTTTATCTTTTTCTTGACTCATGGAAGATTTGAGTACAGAAATTCACCAACGTAGCATCTTCAATCATACCGTCAGAGTGAGAGGTGAAGGGCACAGCCAATGTTAGTTCAAACAGTGGTTCTCTCAACTCCAACTTCCAGAATTAAAGGACTTTACACACGTGAGCAGAAAAAGAGCAGGAACTGTAACTTATACTGTTATGTTAGCAAGAAGGACAGATGTTTGACAAGCTGCATTATATGCACACGAATAAGCTTTGCCCCTGCCACTGTGGAGCTACAAAAATTTGCATGTAGACATCTGTACTAACCTCAAGAGAACAATTATCCAAAACCCTCCCTTGGCTACGTAACTATAATCCCACGGCTTGCTGCCATATATCTAACAAAGTTAAGAGCTAGCATGCTATTTGCTAAGGGCAACATGAACAATTCCACCAGTTATCAAGAAAAAAAGAAGTCTTTCACACCAGCTATTTTCCCAATAGCAATACATTACGTTGTGAGGATAGTCCAGCAATGCAGCACATATGACATAGGCTCAGACAACCATCTAATATAGAAACCTAAAGAGTCAGATGAGAGAGATGCTCAATGAATGCTTTGCTGTAAGTTTAACTTCTTTCACATTTGCAATTTAAATTCAGTTTCTGTTCACCTCCAGACGATTGCTTTCATTAAAATGATTAGTAGAGACACCATCCCTGACCATACTCAATACTGTACCATCATGTATGGTTTAACTGAAATGCCAGGTAGACCTTCTGTAAGGTCAACACGTCACAGGTGAATAATAAGGCATGTCCACCCACTATAGTAACAAGTAAAAACGTTTGCTGTGCACAAGCAATTTCTCTTTAGTGCTGCATATGCTATTCCATGAAGAGGGTTGAGAATGGTCTAACCCAACAACATAAATGAAAACAAATGAAAGAAAATGTGACATCAGTTCTAGTTCCTCACGGTGGGACAGAATTGCAACATCTTATACACTGCATCAGCACAACACCCTTACAGGTGCATTACAGTTTTCTTTAGTTCTCACCACCCACTCCTACTCTACAGATTCATGATGGATGTAGCGAGATCAGCATAACAAAATGTATGAGGACAATACAAACATAGGATATGGCTAAGGGACAGGGCAAAATTATCAATATTCAGGGCAACAAGTTGGGATCATACTTCTTTTTGGTCTCAGCAGCATGTCAGACAGATGCTTACTAGCAAATCTGAAGCCATTGGCATGTTCAATTTGTCAGTAAAAGTTACTTCACATGAAAGACATGTTAAGCAAACAACTGTTCGTTTAGTAGCACTGTCAGCCAAAACCAGCATGCTAAGCAACACCTTGCAGTCATTAGTCAATACATTGAGAGTTACATTGATTTTGAAATGGGGTGGAGGCATACACACCCTAAAAAGCATCCTGGAAATGACATATAACTATGAACTGGGAGTGTTCAGGACGTATGGTGAAAAGAAGTATCAGTCAGAACAGCTTGTTTACAGCAATAGAAAAAGCAAAAGCATCTGCTGTGACAGTCCCATAGCAGCAAAGAACCACATGGGTATTTACATGGGAGCTCAGCAATAAGAGGGAGAACAGACATGTTATATATGATAATTAATGATACTCCATACTTGATCTATCAGCAGTGCTAATAGGAAAACACATTTAGAAACACTAAAAAAATAATTGTTTAGAAAAACGTAGCTGTGGTTTACCTATCAAGAGATACATTTGCTCATGGCAACACACCACACCACCTGGTCACAGCTGATACGTGCGAAGAGGTTACTGTGTTTGCTGGGCAATGCTTATGAAATGAGCCAGTTCATGGCAGGTCTTTGATTTCTGCCAATATCTATCTGTAAGGATGAGCCTTGCTTTTGTAGATTCTTTCACTGGTAGTGTGTCTATTCCATGCATAAACTGTTAGACTATGCCTCCAAAAATCAGGCTTTTTGAAAGGCCAGCTTGCACAGCCTAAGGTAACTGTAAACTCAGGGTATTCTAAGAGGCAGTCTGGGAATTTTTATTTCATCAATTACCATAATCACCAAATGGGAAACAAATTATTCTGTTCCAGACCAAGCCCAGAACCAGCGAGGTCAAAGGTACCATAGACTAAAATTGGACCAGCTTGTGGTATTAGTCTACATACAGTAAGGGATCAGTGTCTAAAAAGGCACTAATTAGCATAACTCTGCATGCAGCATTTAGTAATTTGTCCTTCCCAGTATTATGTCCGAAAACAATTTACAAACATTAAAGAATTTAGCCTCAAACGCCCATTGTGACATATGTACCATCAACTGTATTTTACAAATGGGGAGACTGTGGCATGAAGAGATTAATAACTTGGCCTAAGGTTGCACAAGGACACTGTGGCAAAACCAGGAATAAATAAATCC
Organism: Aptenodytes forsteri; assembly: GCF_000699145.1. Classification (NCBI taxonomy): domain Eukaryota; kingdom Metazoa; phylum Chordata; class Aves; order Sphenisciformes; family Spheniscidae; genus Aptenodytes; species Aptenodytes forsteri. The sequence continues at coordinate 6,573,961 of NW_008795125.1, read as the reverse complement.
CGGTTCTGTGCTTTGAGCACAAAGCCATCCTTTTACTTTCTCCTTTAGCTGAGGGAAAGTTCAAATTAACATGTGCATTTGGTTCACCCTCTACAAAGAGGCCTGAAACAGCTTGTGGCTGCTTGGCAAACTGTGATAAAAGAGCGGCATTCTGCGTACCACAAAAATGCTCCACTGGACTTTGCGTTGCAGTGGTTCAGCATGTGACACTCCACCGTTATTTTTTAGTCTTTTCTCTCTTCTCTCGCTAGCACAGAAGTCCTTTAGCTGCATGCTTTTAATCCTGTCACTGTTCCTAGGTACCCTTTGTCAGGGCTATCTTTTATGTCACTTGGTTTTTGGGCGTTTGCCAGTGCCATCCATTTTATTTCTCAGAAATTTCTTGCCGCACCTGAACCATGTTGAGGTTTCCTCAAACCAGTGACGCAATCTACAAAAGAACTATCTTTCCAAAGAAATCAGAATTCTTGCCTTAATCTTTCAAGCCATACATTATTTGTTCCCTGCAATTTAATCCCTACAAAATATGGACTTTTGAAGTTTAATTTATGGATATTATTGACACTTGGTATTTGTGAGGCAAAGAAACATTCCTGATTGCTAATGACCTTTTTAATGACCCAGACAGCTGACATGGCAGAATTTCTTCATTTTCCAGATTCTTTGTTGTTTCATTTATGAAAGGGAGGGTGATTAGTCACTCAGTGCTAAGAAGCTCACAGGTATGTAGTCACCTAGATATTTATATCCTTTTAGGACAACCCAAAAAAAGATACGCTGACGTCTCCAGCTAACTCTAAACTCAGAGTAATTTAGACTGTATTTACACTACAGCCATGTGCCTGTGCACATGCTTATGGAACACTGATAGCAGCTGCACCTTTTGAAGAAAAACTTAGTATCTTACAGCTCCTGTTGGGACAGAATTTCTTATCTCTGTGAATTTGATATTGTAAAGGAACTGAGTCAAGATTTTTCAGACAGACAACTTCAGGTACTTCAGGACTTGGGGTGACTAGCCTAAGACATCCTACAAAGACCCAGTTTTGAGAACCTGGGTATCTCACACTTTCTGAATAGACATCACTTTAAAATGTCTGACCCAGACATGGACATATCTAAAACTACTTATTTCAGAGAACAAATGCCGAGAATTGGCTGGCTATAGCAATAAGTACAGACACTGTCAAACAGCCTCTGAGCATCCTAAAACTACTTATTTCAGAGAACAAATGCCGAGAATTGGCTGGCTATAGCAATAAGTACAGACACTGTCAAACAGCCTCTCTGAGCATCTCCATCAGATAAAAATAATTATTCTTCCTTCATTTACATCTGCTATGCAACAAAATCAACCAAAAATGCATGTCACATTTCTTTCTTGTTTAATGATTCCTACGTCCTATTATTTCATCCTTACCTCACTAAATAATTTATTATTACAAATATGCAGCCTTTCAACACACACATTTATTTTACCTCAGGGTAAGTCAAAGTTTGCTGTGATTATTTATTATAAACAATTTTTTTCACTGAGAGGGAAAATAACATGGGAGCTAAGTAAATTTGTGGGTTGAGTCACCCATACACTTTGTGAATCATGTGAGAACCAACTCTATGTGAGTCACCACTGTAACTGAATCAAGCTGCAAAATTTCAGCTCAACCTAAACAGTCATTTATTATTCTTCAATGGCTGGATTCAAACCCTTAGCAAATATCAGATCAGCTGTTGATGCACAAATAAAACACAGCTCTTTCTTGGAAATATCTGCAAGGGCAGTCAAAAAGGATATGATCATTCAGCAGCAGGAGCTGCACTAGTTTGAACACAGCTCTGCTGCAGTCAGAATTGCCTAAGGGCCCACATCTGATTCAGGAGATTCAACACCTCTATACATCATGGCTGCAGGGCTGGGACTCCGGTTGAGCAACACCTTCACAGACAATTGTGAAATTCCAAGAGAGGCATATTTATGAGGGCTGACCCATACTTATGACACATACTGCCTATTAAACCAGGCCAGCACAACAGAAAATGACTGTCAGCACCTTTCAAATATCCCAAAACTCTGCCAGAGTAACAGTCTGCAGGTGAGGCAGGGTTGCCATGGTTCAAAAGCAGCATGTCAATATGGTGGTTGTAGCTAAGGCGTCCCCCACAATTAAATTGTTAGTACCTTCCACGGTTTCCTTTCCCTACTTTGAATGCAGCTGGAGATGTTTAACCTTTATGAAGAAAGTAAGCACAGAGGGGCACATGCTGCTTCCATGTATACTGCGGTACATCCAAAACTAACTCCTCACAAGTCGTGGCATGTTAGATTCATTTTGGTAAGGCTAGAAATGGACTTTGGCCCACCCTGTTTGCTTTCTTTCTCCTGTTTAGAACGTAACCATATATACAGAGTGGGATTAAAGTAAATGAGCACCAGGTGAAGAAATAAAATTGCCCGGGCGCAAATGCAAAGTTTATAGCCTGAACAGCATTTCTTGGGGTTCCCATCTGTTAGATGTTTCACCTCAGGTAAAATGCTTTACTCTGCACATGTTTTAACAGAAAAAAAATGTTCTTTATATTTTCCCCAGTTACCCGCTATGATAGAGACAAGACTGTGAAAATCTTTTTGTTTCTCTCCAAGACCTCTTGTGCACTGCTTTGCAAAGTGCAAAGGGGTAAAAAGAAGCAATGAAAGGAGGTCTTATTTATAATACCAGTATTGAAACTACTTGCTACCAATAGTGTAAAACTGGCTTATAAAGACAGCAAGAAATGTGAGCATTAGAGGTGATGTTTTCCCAAGGTACCAAAGTGAAGAAAGTTAATGGATATTTAGCACCTCAATCCCTTCAGCATTTCTGAAAGCCCAACTTGCCTGTGGGTTGCCGTGAGTGTTGAACTGAATTTTCTTAATGATTTCAACCAAACAGAAGTCTGTCTTCATCTTGTTTCTCTGTAGTTTTTCAATATATGAAGTATGAATACGACAAAGCAAAAAATTCTACAGTATTTAGGAGACATTTATGAAAACACCTAAAAAATATGGTTCAAGACACAGTGGAGAAAGTACATAAATTTACTAATCCTTTCTTCTCTGTGTAAAGTTCTGTCACAAACATAGCTTATATGCAAGCTAATTTTGGTGCACTAGAGATACACAGCATCTTGTTCTAAGTAGTTTTGCCTGAGCACAGATTAAGGCCTGTAACAGCAAAAATAACTATTCTTATAAAAATGTTGCTTTGTTTTAACAGCATGTTAGAAACTGTGAGGCAGATGGTGCATCTGTTTTAGCAAGGTTGATTCAGCAAATGCATCACACTGTTGAACTAGTTTACCAAGCTGCTGATTAATTCACATATTTAGAAAATACATTAACATGGATATTAGAGCATTTTTTTTTTGTCTTTAATATCTCACTCAAACTGATGGGAATTTAGACACTGATTTCAGTGGGAACAGAAGAAGGCCCTAGGGTGATTTCAGATTAACAACTGGTTTACTCTTGTATGGCTCTGCTTGGTTGACTGAGATCACTAAACCCCATGTTTTCCATAGTGTGGAAGTAAAGGGCTAAATCCTAAAACAAGTACAATTCTGTGTTATCTTCACCAGCTCCTACAAAACACTGCTGATTTATACCAGCTGTGAAGCTGATCCCTGTTTAAATACAAAGTGTGACTTATCCTTTGGAGAACGGCATACAGCATGTATTGTTAAAATCAGCTGATTTTCCAGAGGGATGTTTTCCACATTCCTTGGGTATACCTCCAGTGAAAGTCAAGCAGACTTTTTCAATTTTTACTCCTCTCAATTTTTTTCATTCATCTGATGAAATTTTTGTCCCCAAAAAGTTCTTCAGCACTGACAGCATTTCTTCTTCATACTCTCCAAAACAGCAATGTAACCTCTAAACTTTTGGGAAACAGCAATAAGATTTCTAAGTACAAACTCATGCTTTATTTGAATTTACATTAGTTGAAAAACATATATCCTGGCTGACACTTACAGCCTAGACTCACTGAATTAATATGTCTGTATTAATATATGGACAAAGATGGCAATACTTCCATCAGGGTCAGCTCCACCTTTAACACAGAACAATGAATTCAGTGATGGTGCAGAGCTGCACTAACCAAAAAAAAAATCTGTATTAATATATGGACAAAGATGGCAATACTTCCATCAGGGTCAGCTCCACCTTTAACACAGAACAATGAATTCAGTGATGGTGCAGAGCTGCACTAACCAGAAAAAAAAAAAGAGTGCACTGCAGTATGCCCCCCAAATTTCCTTATAAGCAGGGAGGACCTACCTTACTTACACTGCAGTGGGTGCAAAACACCTACCTCACTTATATGACAGTCCCAGTCTGTGCCCTGTGGCAGAACTGCCTTTTACTTTGCACTTTACTGTGAATGCCTTAGAGACAAGTGTCTCCTTTGAGTCTTCCCACATATCACATTCTTCAATCATTATTAGTGATGTTTTCTTATCCAGCTTCCTGTTGGGACAGCCCTCAATAGAGTTATTAGCCACTAAATCCCAGGTCCTACTTCCATTCTTATCCTTCTTGATTTACCAGTTCTGGCTGACAGCTTGCACCTCTTCCCTCATCTTGGCAAACACTATGTGCTTTGTATGTACACTACGTACATGCACAAGTGACTCTTTTCTGTTAGGTTGCATAGGACACTCTGGAATGCTAACATACCCTTTTTGCTATATAGGTATCCCAGGATATCTCAGTTCCCTAGTTTTTATAGGCTCCCTGAAGGGAGTATATCATCTGACAGAGAAGGATATTTTCAACTGCAATTCTTTTCCTCCTCTTTGCTTATAGGTCCCATCTTTGTTAGTAACACAAATAACAGCAAAGCCTCAGAAACAGAACTATATCAGAAAATTAGTAAAGGACCTTTGTTCCTAGTATGCTAAATTAAGCTGCTTGTATGTTCCTCTATAGTCACCAATTTTTGCAAAGACGACACATGCCATTTAACAGCCTGGGTTAATCTTGTCTATGTTTCCACCCGACACATCCTTCCCACCAACTTTCCAAAATCCCTGGAGTCTACCCACACCTTTCCTGTTATCTATCAGAGCATGAAGAGGTTGGTTCTTGCCAGTAGATATCTGATGATGCCAGTCCCTGTCACTCTATCTGTTCGATTTTCAAAAAAATGCCTTGACACTTTCTCCTGGTCCTCCTGCTGTGGGAAAGCTCCTCATAAACATTTGGGAATGTATTTTTAAATACTTCTTCAAAATCCTTGTTTAAAAACATCTTCCTTTATTATGATGCCCACAAACCCCTTCACAACTGTCCGACTGTTTCTGTGCTATGACAGCTGTGTGTCCTGCACGACTGAGCCCAACCTCCTGATTCCAGAGCATCCCTTCTTATACAAAGCCTCGCAAAACTGGGTCCTGAGAATTTTGACAAAATCTAAACAGTTTTTTTATTATAGGTCATAACACGGACTTCCACATCTTAGTTCAAACCCAACTTGCTTCATAGTCTTCACATTAAAGGAAACCTGAAAAATTGTGAACAATGTGATAAGCTGTAATTAAACACAGTATTAGCGATAGTAATACCTAACTGTAAGGTGGAGACCGGATGCAATCTGATAGCTGACTGTAAAATAGAAAGCACATAAGAAGAGTTTTCAAATATTCAGACACATTTGTTTTGCAACTCTCTTGCAATTTATATGCCTTTTTTTAAATCTAAATGTAAATTATCAATCCAGGTTTAAAATTATGACTAAAAATGAAATCATATTCTAACTCTCCAGCCAGTATAGATTCTTCCATTTTACATAAGGCCTTGATTTTTACATGTTGTTGGAACTAATTAAAATCCAACTTTAATTTAAAACAGTTTTTAAATAGTTCATAGTTAAAATAACAATTTCTGTAAATGAGACTGGTGTGTGACAGCAGTATTAACTTACTCATGTCTGCAAAATGTGACAGCAGGGTGAGAAGAAACAGTGTAAAAATAAGAGTCCACAACTGCAGCTATATGGCTGAAGGAGATAGCTCTACCCAAGAGTTTGTCTGCATGGCAATAGGAAAAAAAGGAGCAAAAAACAGAAGAATTCCTAAATGGGGGTACTCCTCACATATACTGATGAAACATTGTTTGTAAAAGCAAAGTAAATTAAAAAGCCTAGCCTCAAATTTAAGTACACTTTTCTTAACATTGCCTCGGCTGACAAGAAAAGATTATGGAGTACAAATCTTGTCTCAATAAGAACTTACTCACACAGGAAGTCAAACTAGTATGAGTTTGGCCGCAATACTGAAAAAAATCAGTACTTTTTTGACTATCAAAAACATTCCCATTATGCTGGCTGACAATTCCAGAAACGCGATGTTGTCCATGACTAGAAACTGTCACTTACTGTAAGATTTAAAAGCATAAAAAAGCAGTCATTGTCTTCTAAACTTATCACTCTATGCATGCAAGTATTTCCTTTCTGTTATTTTCAAACTCAATAGATACATTTTTTTCTTGTTACTCAGTTTCTGCAATGCTATCAAATTTGTCTCCCTAGATTCTTTCAGGCTGCTAGCATAAACCCTATGCCAGCCAACTCTCTTGATCACACCTCCCCTGCCATTCGAACTTCTCCCTACATCTTCCTGAATTTACAGTCCTAGCTCTTATATTTAGTATTGGTTTTGAACTCATCCTTCTTCTTTCTCATATTACTTTGCTTTCCCTTTTTTAGCTTCTTTTGAAGCTCATCTCATCACCATTCATCACAATTTTTCAGTACTGCACTTTCCTTCTTATAACTCTATCAAACTCGCTTTTCCTTCATTTCTCTGACTCATTCACTGTATATCACATGCTAAACTGATTCCTCTCTTATTACTAGCCCTAATTATGGGATGCCTCCATTATTCCTTTTATATATTACATTCTCACCAAACACCAGCTCCTGAGTCACTGGCAAAGGATTTAGGGAGCAGACAGAGTGAGTGACTGCCTCCCCTCCATGCATGGGTCATCAGTCTCACAGGAATGGTAGGTTTCGCTGACCTCTTCCTGCGGTATTGTAGCACGTGCTCTCCCAAGTGCACCCACTGGTACCTAGGAATATTTTGTCCTGAGAGTGCTACTGCTGCGCACTTTCAACTGTCAGTGACCTCCTTAAGTCACCTCACTACAAAGTGAAAATACACCATCGAAAGTGGAATAGTATAACTCACCATAGGTAACTAAACCTTATAATTGCATCTCACGCTTCAACAGGGATCTTCTCTATGAGTACGCATCACAGTAAATTATTTAAATTGGACTTGACGCTACTCTGTAGTTATTCACAATCAGATGAAATTTCAGCTACTTCTCAGCCAATCACTTGCTATTTTGGCCAGTTCCTGTAGATTAACTATTATTAATCTCCATCATGATTGCTCCCCTTTGTTTTTGTCTTCTACCATGCAATATACAGTCACATGATAGTATTTCTTGCTTCATAAGTTTCTCTTCTCCACCAACCTCACCAGCACATACTCTTGTCCAAGGAGCTTTAGTCTGGACAGCAGACACAGCTCATGTCTACAAAATATAGGGCAGTTGATATCTGCCCTTGTTTCTCAAGTTCACGACAGACTCCTGTGACGAGCAATGAGGAATCTCATCTTGTTATATAAAATAATACATGTAAAAGAACCCAAGAACAGGACAAACAACTCCCTGAGGAAGTTATGGATTACAATCAGTAAACAGATGGATCATTAACTGGTCAACCGTTTCATTGTTCGCATGTCAGAGAGAATGAGACATGCCTACTGCAAAGCTGCGTAACAAACCTGAAAAAAAAGAACACCCAACTCACTGGCAGAAGAAAAAAACTCTTTTGCAGAGTCACTAACTCAAAATGGAATAATTAAAACTCCCACTTCAGAAGCTACCACTTTGAAGTGGAACTGCAGATCTGTATTTGCATATTAGGAACACTTGTGTTGATTTCCATGCTCCATCTGGGCAAGAGATTGCAGATGAGGATGACAAGGCTCTGAATTAGGACAAATCAAATGGATGCAGACTCATGAAATCCTGTAGAGATAATTATGAGTCTCTCAACATGATGTAATTAGTATATTAGCATGGTTTCCTCCTTTAGCAGTAAATACATTTTAACAATATGTAATGTCTTTATGTCCGCTATTTAATATGTCAGCCCTACGAAAAGACATTTGCACCCTTCTGTTTGGTGTGTCAGCACCATTATAAGCCCCTCCTTTGTGGCACACAACTAGATGCACAAAAAGACTAAGTTGTAGCAAAGATGCAAATTGTAGCACTTAAGATTCAGAGACCCTGCTACATAATGCAATCCCCTCCCTAAATTAAACAGTTAAGACTTTTTATAAAATGGATGGAGAAAGCCAAGTGTCAAAAAACAGGAATCACAAAAGCCAGCTATCTTAGCAAAGATTGTCTAAGTGACAGGGAGTCCTATTCCTCTAATGGCAATGGGTGCCTCCACCACAAACCCTTTCCTTGAGTTAGTTGCTTAAGCCAGGCTAATCCTTCCTCATAAACAATGATGAGAGAAATTCACATACTATCAGATTTAATATCTCGGTGGTTAAAACAGTCATCAGTAAGGTGAGTGACCCGTTTTCAAATCTCTGCTCATCCCATATTAGTTGTCCTAGCCCATAGGCTATTGGGTATTCAGGGGTAAGACATCTCAATCTCTCCTGTTTGAAGTTGTTCCACTTTGTATAACTAATTAAAAGATAATTGGAGCAAGTACTTGAACCTGACTCTCCCACATCCCAGGTTATTGCCTAACCATTCAGCTGTGGATTCAGCCTCTGATTTTGTTTCTGCAAGGTTCTTAAATCATGTAGGCACTTTTGAAAATCCTATTCTCTGTATTTTACATACAAATATTCACAGAGCAGAAAGTCACATTCATTTCAGAACTACCACTACAAATGTCTCCCATTCTTCTCATATATAGTATCAGCTCCCTTGCTCAATGGTGAAAGCTAGCTGTTTTGTTTGTTTTTTTGTTGGGGGGGATGGGGTGTTCTTTTTCAAACCCTTTGTCACAATACAACCCATCTGTGCAAGCACAAAACCAACTTTTTCTGTGGTTCTTAGTTTTGATTCCTTGCTTGTAGAAGGCAACAAGAAGCCTCAAACAATATTCACAGATAGCAGAATAAAGGGATATTGGTCTTTCACACTGATTGATGATAGTTCTTTGGATTCTAAAAATATGGTATGGGCTTCAGAAAGCACATGATGTGATGAACAGCCCTCTGCCCTAAAGAGCTTGTAACGTAAATGATGGACCTGGCACACAAGCAAAGACGCAATATAAACCACACATCAGGAGAAACACAGATTAGAAATCCAGGATAATGAAGCACAAGTGAAAGCTTGTAAGGTATTTCAAAATAAGGACAGCCTGGTATAACAGGCATTTGTTCAAGGACTATAAGGGCATCGTGAGCTGATAAGAGAAAGATAGCAAACTAGGGAAGAAGTAGTTCAAGAAGTAGTACACATGACAAAGTAATTCAAGGAAGGCTGTTCAACTGGTCTACACAAGCAATAAATGCTTACATTTATTTTACAGTTATCCCAGTATAAAACTTGTGATCCTTTTATTTAATTTCATCTTACATGTCCTATATGAGAGTTTAACAAAATAAAACAAAAGAAAACCCCACCAAAAACAAACACAAGAAAAGCAAAAAAAAACCCACTCATCCCAGAGCAAGAATGCAGGGAACACTGATATAACTGTTTTAGTTCTGTCACTGGCAAAACCTTCCCCATAAACAAAGCCTTAGTTTCAAAACGTGAAGTAACTACAGTCTGAGAAAAGATGAGGGAAAATTTTAGAAATGTTGGGTGAACAGTGGCTTAGGAAAAATAAAGAGTCCAGCAACAGTATTGTGAAATGTTAAACGCAACAACATTACACAGCAAGCAGGGGAAGATCTGATTCAGAAAAACAGAATTTTGGCTGTGCAAAACCACACTGCCTCATTTACAGTTTCCAGAAATGTTTTTGCGATACAGCATTCTGTTAGTTTTCAGCTTACAGGAGTTCTTCCCCATAGCAGAGGCTTGTGGTGACATAATACAAGCACAAACCAACCCCCAGAACAAAAGGTTAAAATCTTTTACAATATTTAATTTCTGTAGAGATTTAAACATTTAAATATGTCATTACAAAACAAAATGACTCAGTATAGATGTAATTCAGATGTACCAAAATGCATTAGTCATTCAATAAAACAGGCACTGAGGAGTTACTAAAAATACTTTACAGAAAAAAATAACAACATATATTTACTTTACTGGATGGTTGTTGTGGAAAACACATAAAACGAAATCCTGCATAAATCACCTTAATTTGCCTACCCCAAAACTAGGACTGCTAGTCCTAGTCCTAAAGCAGCATGGCCAACTCACATCTAGTTTCCAGCCCTTGTTTTGAACAGCAGTGCAAGAGGAAGCAATGTGTGATGTGATCACAAGGCAAACAGGGCAGGGAACTAGCTAACTAAGCAGCAGCATGAGGAGCTCCCTGCCAGGTGGGATTCCCACTAGGGACAGAGTTAACTTGCATCAGCTTCCTACTCATCTAGTGATGAGATGGTGTTCCTTAGGAAACACCAGCAACAAGGAGCTCTGCCATCAGGGCACAAACTCACATCTAGTTTCCAGCCCTTGTTTTGAACAGCAGTGCAAGAGGAAGCAATGTGTGATGTGATCACAAGGCAAACAGGGCAGGGAACTAGCTAACTAAGCAGCAGCATGAGGAGCTCCCTGCCAGGTGGGATTCCCACTAGGGACAGAGTTAACTTGCATCAGCTTCCTACTCATCTAGTGATGAGATGGTGTTCCTTAGGAAACACCAGCAACAAGGAGCTCTGCCATCAGGGCACAAAACCAGAAGCAAAGCAGTTAATATGGCAGTTGGATTGCAGGGAGTGCAAAGAAATGCCCAAGATGCCACCAACAAAAGCTGCTCCCAAAAGGTGGTAACACAGGACAGGCCACCAGTACGGCCTTTCTGGTCCTTTGGCAACCTCAGCCTCCATGGAAGTGCTGAGGGTACATTCTGCCATCCAGGGCTTGGACTGCTCAGACACCCAGTGCTCCTCCCTGGGGCAGGGAGCCAGGGAGGTGTGTTATGATAAAGTCACTGCTGTGTTCAGTGAGGAGCTGCCAAGTGAGGTCAGTGGACTTCACTGCATCAGGGGTGCTGCACAGGAGACCAGCAGGATCTTTGAAGAAATTTCTCCAAGACACAAGCTTAAGTCCCATTGGGGTAAGAAGAAAGGTATGACTGAAGGACCAGGAAGAGGATACAAACTTGCAGAGGGTGGAAGCTGGAAGCCCGTGACTTCAGGTAACAGGAATAAAGCTCTGTTTCCTCCTCCAGCTGTGCCTAGCTAACAGTTTCAGGAACAGTAGGGACTGTTTTGGGAGAAAATTCTGAGTGGGTATCTCAAGTCTTTGGATTAGTACCAGTACTATAGAAAGCATCGGTGTTAGTGGCTGATGATGCTCTCCTGTGTGAAACAGAAGAATCCATCCCTATTATCCAGGTGGGTCTGTTGCTTGCCCAGAACCTAGATCATTGATGTTGCAGAGAAATTGCCAATGCTCCCCCAGCCTTCCAAATTCTACCTCTTGCTGCTAACCCTTGTGGGACAGAAGTAACGCAGCCAAGGGCAGCAGCTCAAATGGAACAGAGAGCTCAGAGCAAACATGAGAAGGCAGAAGTCCCAGTGGTGCTCTCTTCAATCCTGCTAGTCAATGGAGAGGCCTGGCTAGCATATGTAACCAGCAGACTGATGCCTTGCTGTACAGCTGCTGTCACGAACAAGACTTTGGTTTCTTTGATTACAATGCCTCATTTGATGAAGAAGGACTGCTACGAAGATACGGAAGCCACCTGACAAGGAGAAAGACATCTCTGTGAAGAGACTTGCTAATCTAGTGAGGATGGCTTTAAACTAAATTCACTGGGGAATGGATACTTAGGCTCAAAGGTAAAGGAAGGGTACATATGGAGGAGAAAGTGTGTGTGAGAAAAGGCCACAAGGGAAAGTTACACATTTCTACTTGGAGGGAGGGCATGCAGAGGCTTACCTCAAGTGTCTGGATACTAACGCACAGAGTTTGGCCAACAAACAAGAAGAACTGGAAGTCTATACACAGTCAGAGAGTTCTGATGTGATCAAGATCACAAAGATTAAATGGGATAGCATCCATGACTGGAACAGTGTTGTGGAGGCTGTTCAAGGAGAACAAGCAATGAAGAAGAAAGGCAGTTGCACTTTCTTACAAAGCACCTCCTTCTCTATGCAGAGGTCCAGTGTGAAACCAGAGACGTATCTCACAGGAATCTTCTGGTCAAAAGCAAAGGCAAAAGCAACACTGGCCACACAGCCATGCGTGCCTGTGACACACCACCTGCCCAAGGGGACGAAGCGGATAAGGCTGTCTACAAACAACTAGCAAAAGCAACCCAATTACTGGCCTCGGTCCTCATTAGGGATTTCAACCATATGGGCACCATGGCATTGTGCAAGCAATCCAGGATATTTCTAGACTGCACTGGTGATAACTTTTTAATGCAAATGCTAGAGAGACCAAACAAAGGTAATAATCTACATGACCTTTGTGCACAAACAGGGAAGAACAAGTGGCAAATGTGGTCACAGATAGCTTGGGAGCAGTGACCACAAGATGACTGCATTCAGGATCCAGGAGAAGATTGGGAAGGTAAGCAGAAGAATGAGGACTCAGGATTTTATGCAAGTGGACTTCGGGTTATTCAAGAAATGGCTCAGCAGAATCTCCTGGGAAGTTGATGCAAAAGGTGCCTAGGATAGCTGGTAAATTTTTATAGAAAACTTATTGAGAGCTCAGGAATAAATAATCCTGTTGTACAAGACGACTGGAAATTTCAGTAGGAAATCCACTTGACTAAGCAAGGAGCTGCTTAATGAACTGTAATGCAAAAAGACAGCATACAGGAAACAAGAACAGGCAACAAAAAAGGAGTACAAAAGCACTACTTTGGCACTTAGGAACAAAACTGGGAAAACCAAAGCACATCTAGAATTAAAACAAGTGAGGGATATAAAGAGCAGCAAGAGGGAATTGTGCAAGTTCAGAGGGAATGTGTGGATGTTACTGAATGGGGGAGACAACCTAGTGGTTGTTCAGGTGGAAAAGGCTGAAGTACTCAATACATTTTTGCCTCAAACCTCACAGGCAAAGATTACTCCTAGATTTCCAGGTGTACCAGGATGGTTTGGGAAGGAACAGGTTAGGGACAACAAGTTAGGAATGAGTTAGAGCAGCCAGATGTATTCAAATCCATGAGGACAGATGAGATTAATCTGAAAGTGCTGAAAGAGTTGGCTGATGTGACTCCAAGAGTCCTGCCTGTCATCTCCAAAAAAAATATGATCATTGGGGCAGGTCCCTGAAAACTGGAAAAAGGTTAGCGCTATGCCTGCCTTTAAAAAAGGCAGGAGAAAAAGAACTCGGGCAACTACAGGCTGGTTAGCCTCACCTCAGCCCCTGGAAAGATTATGTACCACATCCTTTTGGAATCCAACTCCAAACATGCAGAGAATAAAAAGGTAATCAGCAACAATCAACATGGACTTACAAAGGGCAGATCATGCTTGATCAAACTGATTGCTTAATGTGATGAAATGACCTGAAATGCAGATGTGGGGAGAGTGGTGGATGTAATCAAGTGGTCTGGTAGGTAGATTGAATATTATTGGGACAACTGAGCTCAGAGGGTAACACTCACAGTAAACATCAGTTTGGCATCCAATTGGTAGCCAGTACCAAGCAGAGTATTCTAGCGGTGAACGTTAGGGCTGAAAATGTTCAATATCCTCACCAACCACCTGGATGATGAAACACAATGCACTTTCAGCAATCTTCTAGACAATACTAACCCAGTGGCATTTGACACATCAAGCAGCAGAGCTTTAACCAAGAAGGACCTTGAGAGAATTCAGGACTGGATCAACAGAAATGTCAAGTTCAACAACAAGAAAAGTTCTGCAGCTTTTCTAGGGGCAGATTAAGCCCATGCATCTGTGTGTCCTAGGAACTGACTGGCTTTGTAGCAGCTCTGCTGAAAAGGACAGGGAGGTTATGGCAGATGCCAAGCGAAATGTGAGGAAACGTTCTCATTGCTAATAAGGCAAATTGGATATTGGCTACATTAGGAGCAGCGTGGCCAGCAGGACAAGGGAAGTTACTCTCCTCCTATATGAAGCACTGATTAGGCAATAGCTGAAATACTGCATCCAGTATCAGACTCCCCAGTTCAAGAGGTTTGTGGAGAAACTGGAGTCTGAGGAGGGGCCATGGGCTCATGACTGATAGAAGTTGGAGCAGCTAGGCTTTTTTAGTCTGATAAACAGGAAGCTAAGAGAGGCAAAAACTACTTGAAGAAGAGTTACAAAAATGGTGGAGCCAAGCTTTCCTCAAGTAAATGAAAGCACATGTAAAATCATGATTTTTTTCTGACAGTGCTATGAACTTAGTGCTTTCTTTTTTTAAAAATAAGACATGCTTTGTTGTCTCTTATTCGGTATCTCCTGTAATAAGGAGTCCATAGTCACAACTTAGTTGACCATATATATAATCCCAGTTGGACCACCTTTCTAGGTTATAACACTGTTGATGGGGATATAAAAGGCATTTTTATGTTCACTGATCCAGGAATCTCAAGGACTGATCTGAAAACTTTCAGATTCTGATCTATTAAAATGAGTAAAAAACCTACACTGGATGGTACCTAACCATCTAGGAAAACATTTCATTCCATTTGGTGTGGTTGAGATCAGAGCAGGTACTTAAGTTGGAATTTCATCAAATTTATAAGAAGGGGTCCCAACAGATACTGTTGGGGGTCCCAGAACTGTAGTTCACCTCCTCCCGCCAATATTACAAGCCAGATTTGTTATTTAGAACAAGTTATTAAATTTTTCTTGGGCATTAAGGGAGAAAACTGGCTGCAAGACAAGGATCTAGCTGAAGATTCCTCCCTTCTTTGGTCCAAGTGGGTGTAGCTCTGCTAACTTCAAGCAGGATTTTATCTGCTGGTACCTAATTATTAAATGGTTTGTGTGGTTTTATATGATACAGATTTGAAGTGAGCTTTGAGATTAAGAATTTTTCAATTATGTAACAATGCCCAGAGCAGGAGCTGTTCATTTACTTATTTTTTAAATCATCAAATGTAAGAGTAAGAACACAGAGGTAAATTATTAGATACCCTGAAGACTTTCCAAATATTAAAATTATGGATGCAAAAGATAGTTTTTAGATAGAACTATGTTCCAGAATAGGTTTGAAACATAGTGTAAATGTTATTTGTCTAA
Organism: Aptenodytes forsteri; assembly: GCF_000699145.1. NCBI lineage: Eukaryota > Metazoa > Chordata > Aves > Sphenisciformes > Spheniscidae > Aptenodytes > Aptenodytes forsteri. The sequence continues at coordinate 6,558,535 of NW_008795125.1, read as the reverse complement.
AGCTACATAGTCAGTCAACATAAATGTCAGGATGCAGTAGTGCTTGTGGACTCTATATTTTCTGTGTAGTTTGTTTTCTGCTGCATAAAGACATGAGTACTGCATCAGACCAAAGATCCACCCAGCGTATTCTCTTTTCTTTGACAGTGGCAGAAGCAAAAAGCTGGAGTAGGAGTATAACAAGAGTGCCAAATAGAAAGATCTTCCCCTGTTTCCCACCATATACTTTCCCTACTTCTAGCAACTTGCAGTTTAGGGATTTCCCAAGACAGTGACTGTATTTGAATCTTTACATCTAATAGCTGTCAATGAGTTTTTCTTCCATTAATTTGTCTAGTAGCTTTTTGAACCCATTAATGCTTCTGGTCTCCATAACATCCTGTGGCAATTAATTCCACAATTTAATTATTCACTGTATAAAAAGTTACTTCCTTTTGTTGGTTTAAAACTTGCTGCTGGATAATTTTATTAAATTGCTCTTTGTTTTTATGTGACACATTGTGAACAAGCACTTCTGTTCCATCCATGACTGTACACACTGCTATTATAGTCACCTCTTATCTGAATTAACTGGCAGTTTCTCCTTGAACAGAAGTAAAGCCACACCTGTCATCCTCTACAGGTGCTTTTTGCTTTAGCGGGATTTTCTCCTTACCATAAATACTGTCCTTCTAATAAAAAGTTCACAGACAAGTAAGTACTGAAAAGAACTAGTATAAGGAGGGACTAATATAAGGAGTTTGGGTTTGTGTTTTGTGGGGTTTTGAAATGGTTGAGTGTAAACTCACTTTGAGCTGTAATGCACGTTACAACTATAGTTATCTATGCTGTGCATATAAACCTGGTTGATGGGACTTGTCTGTATATATGTTTATAAGCCTGACCGATGAAGGAGGCCAGGCATATGCAAACCTAACTGGTAGATTAAGGAGGATGACTAGCTATACTCGGGCCTAATTAGCTCATAGAGGGTTAGCAGAGACATGCGTCGTTATAATTGATGGGGCAGCTCTGTGCAAATCCGACTGATGGGCCAGATTCTCTTAAGACACTGTTCAACAGGATCTCCACTGTTCTGTCAGATTTTGTCTGCCAAGAGATATGCACTGCTGTGGACGGGAGAAAAGGCAATGCTTCTGTAAGTCCTCTCCAAGTGCATGCCACCAACTAACAAGAGCCAACTCTGGTTTTGGTCAGAAGAAGAGAAAGGGGTTCTAAATAAGAGGGGAAGCAAGGGGAGAGAAAGACGAGCTGCCCATCAAACTGAACATAAGCAATGTGACTCTGGGGAGAAGAGGGAGTGGTGAGGCCTGTGGCTCCAGTAGTTAGTGGAATTTAGCAGACAGCAGTGGGGGAAGGTGGGGCTGTTTTGCAGGGAGTAAGGGCTTACAGTGGGGTTGTTAATAGCCAAGTCCAGAAATGTCCCATTTCAATAGACAGTTTTACTGAACTGGACCAAACTGCCTCTAGTGCAGCCCAGCCTTTACCTGTACCCCTTGATCACCTCCAACTAAGCATAAAAATATCCATGGAGAAACATTTCATCTACAGACCACACTTCATCATTACAATTATCACACACCACTAAACCACACCCCATGGGTTTTCCCTACTAGAGTTGCCATCTTCTCAGCAACCCTTGTAAACTCACCATTGCATCCAAGCCCTTAATAGCCTATCCTCTCCCCACACAACAGACTGCTGGGGAAAAAATAGCATCGTAACAGCTTTGAAGAGGATAAGTATCTATTTGAAAAAACACTGTGAATTGTTCACACAGAAACAGTGGCAATGCAGTAAGGCACAAACATTTGAAAAGAGCCAGAAGAGTTAACAGTAGCGATATCACTGAGCTTTTAATTTCTCTGTTTTTGTGGAATTTATCAGGCATAGTATGTGTGAGTACGTGTTAACATGGGAACTTTACAAGGAAGTTTTGAGTGTATCTGATGCACACGCTTACTTTCTTAAGTCTTTTAAATTACTTTTTATTCACTGTCAGTGTTAACACACAAGTCTAAGGATAAAAGAAATACTTCAGCTGGTTAAATCAGCTTACTCAGGCTATGCACTTAGCTCAGTTAAATAAGATGAGAGCCCAGAAATTAGTCCAACTTGCCAACCCTTATTATCAAGCACAGTGTTTGTAACTCACAGTAGGTTATCAACAATGGGGCCATGTTTGGGAAATACTGTGACATCTGGTATTGATTTCTGGCAGGATTTAGGTCTTTTTTGAAACCTCTGCCTCAAGTTGTAAAGATAATAAAATGGATACATACTATTAAGCAGATTTTTTTTTTATTTTAGTAGGCATTAAAATAGGCATAGTTACATACTGCAGCAAATCACAAACACAAAGAAGTCATGCTTCTTCTTTTAAATCAAAGCACTACCTCCCATCAACAACGTGAAAGGTGAGAAAGAAAGACAATGTGATATTTGCAGAACAGGTTGAGTGCATGTGTTAAAAATCATGAGAAACTCATTATATAATTTAATGAAATAAACATCAAAAAGCTGTTTTTAAACCCCCAACATCATAAAATAAAACAAAGAAATGCTCCACAAACCTTCAGTTCTTTCCATTTTAACGAAGGCCCTAAATGTGCAGTTCTGAAAAAGTTAAAACATCCAGAACAATTCATATTATGAAGTCGCAAGAATTTGGTACGTTCTAAACTACATGTAACGTTGCATGCACACTCCTGCTTACGCCCAGTATTGGATAGCTCACCAAGAAAAAGTCCCAAATAATATAATTGATGAGGAAGCTAGGAATGAGAGTAGCAACTTCTACTAACTCCTTCTTAACTGAAATTCTTTAATAAAAACAAATTCATGGTAGTAGCAGCCGCAAAAAAAAGTGATCTAGTTAATGCTGTAAGCAACATTTTATTTGTGATAAAGCTGCTAAGAATTTTGCAGAGGGAAAGTCTGTGTAATTGAATATTTTTATTGATAAGGTCAGATAAAAAACATACTAGGAGAAAGAGTAAATGTTTTTAAATGAGTGACCTAACATTTAAACTTTTGGAGGAGGAATATTAAAATACCCAACATACACATATAATCTCTGGAAACAATTACAGTAATTAAAACAACACTGAACATTTGGAGAGAGACATTTTATGGAAGGCATTCCAGAACTGTCTCCCCAAAGACACTGATCAACCTGGGTGTGTTCAATTAACAGGAGAAATTAATTTCAAGTCAAAACCCCTGCTGCTGAGAATCATCCAGCCTTTAGCGCTCCCTCCCCACCCCGCAGCCCCAGCATTTAAATCCTTGGACTGTCAGCACGATCTTTCTAGATGAGATGGTTAATTTGGAAGACTATTTTCACTACTGATCAACTGAAACTACAACTCCAGTGTTTCCAGTAATAAGTTTCATCAACAAAAAAAGTAATAATCCATGATTTGAGATGAAGATGGCCTTTTAATTTGCACTGGCTATCTACCTCAACACCTACAAATTTCATTACGTTTCACAATTTCATCTTCTTCCTCTAGGCTAAGCTAAGCCAGACAGAGTTAACTCATGTAGACTCTGAAATGCAGACATTGCCCAGAAAAGCAGGGATCCAAACCACAGAGGCTCTCAGTTGCTTTCTGTTGTGACCTTCTGGAATTCCAGAAACAGTTCAGACTGCCAATTACAATCCTTAATATTAAAATAAAATAATTAAAAAACTGAATTCAAATTGCTTTGAAATCTTCAGGTAGAAAAAAAAATAAATCTCTTTACAGACAGACATATGGGATGCTGTCCACATGACTGAGATCGTGGTTGAACTAGATAGTAAATTCAGTTTCAGTATGTCTAGTACAAGATCAAAAACACCACAGCTGCATGACGCACTGATTAAGTGCAACCCACTCTGCCAATTCTAATTTTGCACAGAGTTACGCTCCATCAGGTAGCGTCTGTCCTTCTGCAACCGGCATACAGCCAGTATAAACATGATATCGTGATCTGGCTTATTTGATGAGAATGTGCTACCAGGTGATTTGGTACTGCACAAAAGTGGTATTAATGAACATGGGACCATAGCCCAAGGCACAGAGTGAAACAATTTGTCAAGGTCAACCACACAGGCTGCTAGTAGACCTGAAAATAGTATCCAGTCCTCCTTAATCCCAGGCTAGCTTGCTACCTATTGAGCAGCACTGCTGCCCAACATAACAAACACAGTTTTCAAATTACTATGGGGTTCTGAGCATTTCTTTGACACATTTGTTCTAAATACTATCCCTGCTGCCACCCTGTCTACGGAGCTCCCAGTTCCATGTGATGTTCCTAGGTCCAGAACATTTATTTTCACCCAAATCCTCACTCCGCTAACTAGCTGTGGCCCTTGCTGCCTGTGCCTCTGCCCAACATAACAAACACAGTTTTCAAATTACTATGGGGTTCTGAGCATTTCTTTGACACATTTGTTCTAAATACTATCCCTGCTGCCACCCTGTCTACGGAGCTCCCAGTTCCATGTGATGTTCCTAGGTCCAGAACATTTATTTTCACCCAAATCCTCACTCCGCTAACTAGCTGTGGCCCTTGCTGCCTGTGCCTACACAGCACTATACCAGCTATAGAAAGAAATTTGACACATTTGTTCTAAATACTATCCCTGCTGCCACCCTGTCTACGGAGCTCCCAGTTCCATGTGATGTTCCTAGGTCCAGAACATTTATTTTCACCCAAATCCTCACTCTGCTAACTAGCTGTGGCCCTTGCTGCCTGTGCCTACACAGCACTATACCAGCTACTAGAAAGAAAATTAACTCTATCCCAGCCAAAACCAGGACACTGCCCCAGCCCTAGCCACACAAGCCAAGGGCTGTTTCCGCAACTGCAGTGTTGACACTGCAAATATTTAGGAAAATGTTTAGCCTGACAAATGTAAGTAACCGCAGTGAAGTCAAATAAACCTATGTTTGTGTGCAAGGGTTTCCAGGGTTTAGTCTCCAAAAAGCAGGACTCATTTTTATGCTTGCTATGAGACACTCAGACACACTACCGAGGATGTGCTATATAACCCACATAAAATCAAACGCTACTCCTACTTCTTTATATACTGCTCACTAAAAAAATATTTTTATTGCAGCTCATCAAATGTGGACTCTAACATACTACTGTAGTGAACTATACACATAGCTTACTAATTCTGGGAAAATATAAAAGCGGCTTCCTCAAATGCTTAGCCCAACACATACAGAGACAGACACAAAAAAGTAAAGTAAATATTAGAAAGTAAATATTAGAAATGTGTTGAAATGCATGCTTGTCCCAGTTTCTGCAGGAAATGGAGTACATGCCTACAACAGGGCAATATTGTTTGAATTACTGTTTGGAGATGGCAGTAGGACAGAGCAAGCATTGCACTATTGATTATAAATTATATCAAAGAAATTGCACTGAAGAAACTTTAAAATGTTAAAAAACTCCACAGCTAGTAAATGCCAGAATTAAGTTTGCCTGTAGAAGTTTTATTAAGCCCTATGGCATTATATATATACAGAGGCATAACTGTAGAGTCACATATTATTTTCCTCTACTATCCTGCCCGAGTCATGATAAGGATTTGATCCAATGTCCGTATTTTGCTTACTCTGTACATGAATTACCAGTCTGAAGTGGCTTCATTAGTAGATAGCAAGTAAACAAGCAGTAAAGAACAATTCCAGTTAGCATTCAAGGTACCAAAATAACGGCCAAGGAGACATCCATTGTTAACAAAAACTTTAAAGATGAAACAAGTTCTCCGGAAATCTGTTTACTGTTTGATGGGAGAGAAGACACTGCACAGGTACAATGTGTTTCACCAGGGGATTGACTTGTTGCTGCTGATGGTGCACTTCAGTAACACTGTAAGTGAACTTCAAGATAGATTCACTAGCTTCTACAATTACAGAGTCAGAATAAATGCAGTGAAAGACTACAAGAGCTCTTTTATTTTTCCTACAAGCCCAAGAAAAGATATATCCATCTCACTAAACCCATTTTCATGGTAGCAGACTTCACAAACATCTTCCTGAGCCGTTTCTGTGTAGCAGAGGACTTTTTTTATGAAAAGAAGGTCTCGAAATTTTCATGGCTAACATACAAGATTCCAGAACCAAGAAACACTAATGCACTGCACATATCAGAAAATGCTCTGAACTCAGCTGGAACAGTAAAGGTCACAGTTGCAGATATGGATATCATCAGTGGATTTTGCCCTAAAACATGCTGTCATGACAGTGCAGCAAGAAGAAAAAGAAGAGCAAAGTGCTCATTAAGAAAGCATCAGCACCGAACAAGGCTGTTTGTTCCATGAAACTAGGAAGTTCCACGTCAAAAATTGTTTTCACTGACAACACTGTAATGGGTATCACAGTGCCAGTCACTGGCAGAGAGTCCTGAATCAATTAAAACACGATTCCCATGGGATTCATAGTCTTCCTGTTACTTAGCCCTACAGAAAATTAAGTGACAATCTGATTTTGAAGCACAGCTGTGTCTCTAGCAGGCAGCAGAGGTCATTGATGACACTGTCAGTGCCTGCCACACAGACTGGACTTGGTCATCACACCAGTACTGCTGCCATAGCTATGCCACCAAGGAGGATGGGAGCTGGGTGGAATCACATCCGTGGTTGACCTTGCTATTCCTTCAAAACCCACACTGCAGGTGGAGCTACCACTACACAAAGTGTTTTGTTGGTTTAGTTTGTCAAAAGAGATGACTTGGATATATTGGCAGAACCTTCTCCAATAGGACCCACAGCCAACACAGCTATGCTGGCAGAGCCGGGTAACAATGATGTTATCTTTAAGTCCCTTTCATTTTTCTGAGACCAAGGAAGACTTTCCATGTCGCTAGAGCATTATATTATGAGTTTTAAGTGAAGAAACTGGAATTCTTCTAAATAGTTTGTGAGTCAAACATAGCCCGTGGACTTTCCTGTACAGCAGTTTTAAATAGGATCCTTTCCTTTTCTGCAGATGCTCCTTAGATCATTCACAAGCTGCACACTTGGAATGAATATGACCTACATCACTGAAGGGAATTATTCCTCTGCAGGATTAAGACCTACACACTTGGCCATGAAGACAACAGACCCCAATACTAAGTAATCTGCTCTGAATTACTGACAAAGTGAATAAACACCCCCTCCTATCCCCTGCCCAATGAACTTACCAGGCTAAAGGGAACTATTATCAAAAATACAAAACAAATGTAGGAGTAGTTCCTGTATATTCTGTAGAGACAAAAACACTCTTGTATAAGGAACATGGTGCACTCTTCATCTTTGCCAAAGGAAGACTGAACACTTGACAAGGTGTGAAGTCACACAGGCATGAATGACCAATGCATCCAGACTTCAACCCCTATACAAGACACACCTACATCAGTTGTATGTAGTTTCACAGATAAAACCCAACAAAGAACGTGTTTAATTTCACTTCCTGTGTTCAAACAATAATTACCTTTGATCTAGTTTACAGTTATAATTGCTCAAATCAGTTTCCATGCAGGACAATCAGAAAACAAAGATGTAAGCAGCCACTGACATGGTGCTAGAAATTACTCACCTAGAACAACGTGGGAAAGCTGTAGCAGAAGTAGGGATAAAACCCAAGCACCAACGCAACTTCTAATATTTCCACCTTTTTCTTCCAGCTCAACACCACCTCCTTCCTAGCACTCTTTCAACCAGTCTCTTCCCCATCTGTCTATATGACCTCATGACTTCCCAAGCCCATGTCCTTTACGTCTCCGTCTGCCTCTTCCCACTCTCAGTCCTTCCTTAACATGGCTCTTAAAATTTTTCTTAAACACATCTCCTATGTTTTTCTTCCACCTCATTCAGGTTTAGATTTTATCCTCCCTCACAGTGCTCAGGCTTAGCAAAAGGCAGACACAATTCAAGCAGGACAGACTTATGTTTGGCAAAGCAGTAATTTACAAGAGGAAGTACTAAGCAATCTTTGCCAGAGATGCCACTATCACATTCAACACTTCACTCTCACCTGCAAAAGAAACAAAATAGCCCAGGTTCTCTTTCCCTGAAGGAGAAGAAAAGAGAGGTGGGAATAATGCAACATTAGAAAGCTATTTATGTCTTCCTTGTTCTCTAGATAGACCTACAATACATTGTGATTCATTTTATTTAGGGAAGTCTGAGGACTTCAGAAAACTTACCCCAGCTTTTACAGTCCCAAACAAGCCAAATGCTTGAAAAGCTGAAATAGTGATCAGCGTCCACCGCCAACATCCCTGCTAATCAAGAGAGCAGAGTGGGAAAGAGCGAGCAGGCACAATATGCTGGCACTGGCCACTTGAGAACTCTCCCAGAGTAGAGGACACTTGAACTGGCTAAGTCAGCCTGGGTCCCAATCACTTGGGTCCACTTCAAGAGCATAAAGAAGTCTGCAAGAGATACTCCAGCTCCATCAGTCTTTTGCTGTTGTCACACTAAAAATAAGAGTGCTGTCTGGACTTTGCATGGAAAGGACCTGAATATTGTCTAATTTATTTTAAAAATACCCATTAAAAAGGAAAAAAGAAGCAGCAGTAGGAGTCCAGTCATTACACAGGTACAAAAAAATCCAGTGGCACAGGGAGTTTCCACAGACAAAGGATTTCCCACAGCCTATTGTTGGAAACACTGTGATTCAATTGCTCATTTCTTGCTTAACAGGCTGCTGATTCAACCAGAAGAGGATGCTGATATGTTTCACCTTCTGCATTCCACCTACTGCAGCCTAAATCAACAAAAAAACTTGGCTCTTAAAAACATGTGACTATATCTCATGCTAGTTCCTAGTTATTTACATTACATACTTTTGTCGTACAATATCATCTTTTTGTCAATGTCATTTAAAGGTAAACATAATAAAATAATAAATCAGGAATTTTAACTGTTGCTGTCTCCTTATCTTGCTGACTTCCAGTTGGACATTCACTATGAGCAGGTGGTTAGAAGGTGAAACACAGAATATAACATACTTTCAGATTCACTGCTGTATGAAGAATCTACAGACCAGAAAAAATGACAACACACAAACTCACAAAATAATCAGATAAAATGTGGTTTGCAGCTTGAGACAAATACTGTTAACACTGTGTATGAAAAACAGTCTGCTTGTGAAAATAAATGGCCTGCTGCAACTCCCCAGAGAAAGCCCTCAGGTAAGGAATTCAGATGGAACCAGGGAGAAAGCCAGTGGAGGCTATTTTAAACCCAAGCCTTTCTACAGCTACCTCCAGGTGCAGTCCTAAATTCAGCAACAGTATCTGTTTCCCAGAAGCAGATTTTAAGCTGTCTCTGACAGGTAACTGAAGATATGCTGTGCAGTACTAGAGGCATGGCATGTAGCTATCCTCCAAAACAAAGCACTAGCTGTTATTTTTTGGAGAACAGATTGTATGTCTGTTCTACTGCAGAAGCTTATATACATTTCTTTCTCTTATTTAGAAAGGTTTGTTCAGGATGCTGGCAGTGGAAAGTACAGAAAATTCCCTAGAGCGAGATAGGAAACAGAGATAGGAGAAGTGTGGCTAGAGGCTAATAGATTAGCCATTACTGATTTTATAATCCATGTAGACCCTTAAATGTGTTAATGTCTTGGAGCTGCATTTTTAAAACCTTAGGAATGAAAGAACAGGAAAGGAGCTTCTTTTAGCAAAGCAAGGAGGAGTCTCTGACACAACATAAATGAGCTACATTAGGGGAAAAAAGGGGAAAAAATGAAAACCAACCCTTACAGGACTTTATTTTTTTTGCACACAAGCATAGATATGCATACAACAGATGCTGCTGAATCCAATCCTAAAAGTCATGAATGTATCATTGCTCTACCTAAACCCACAAAAATATCTTCACTTGAGTCAAACAGTTAAACCTGTGTTTAACTTAAGAGATCATGAGTGAATGCATCTGAAGTAAACAGGATTTGAGTGCTTTGTTGGTGAAGGCACAGGCTTACTCTTTATATTCCTAAGGATGAAGAAAGTGTTTTGCTGATACATAGGAATAATGAAAGAACTTACGTTGTTGAAAATGACTTGAAATTCCTATTATACAATAACACATCAATTAGTTAATAGTTTACAATCAAAATATAAACCTACTATGTTTCACTCAAGTCTGGATATGTATCATTAATCTCTAATGATGTGAGGACTATGTTATATTTTACTAGGAAAGCTTTAAAAATCATGAATATTCCAAATAAAAGGAAGAAGTTCTGATCCATCCAGTTTCTGACAAATATAAACTAGAAGGTCTACAATTATGGTGACATTTGAGTTGAAATGTATATTTAAAGACTGCATGGGGAACAGTGACTGTATTTAATGCTGTCCAACATTTGCTGATGTAGACACAGTTTTCAACTCCTTTTAAACATGTAATATTTAATTATTTGAATGAAGATTTTTCAGTTAAGCACCTGACTCAGCAGGATTTAAAAAAATTATTAAAGGAAAACCTTTCTACAAAATAAAAACCATGTAGGCATTTTTCAGAATGGAACTAGTGGAAAATGCATTGCTTTGCTCTCCTGTTTTTGTTTTAAAAATAGCAAAAAACAATAGCAAGATAATAGTAAGACAGGTTTAGTTGAACAGCTCTCTTCATGCTTTGAAACACAGATTTCACATCTTGAAGGGAAATCAAGGATGTGCTTTTTGCCTTTTCTAGAGAAATCTGTACAAAACTGACACCTAAAGGTCTATTTGCAGGCACTAAAATAGGTTACTTTCAAAGTTGAGTTCTCCAAGCATGATGTGGCCCAAAAATGAAGTGATCAAGTACAAACTGCACTGAGATTGACTCTTTCAATGTCTGGATCTGCTGTGGAGCCTACACTTTCAATGCCTTGCTTGCTAATGGCCAGGCTGTGATGACCAGAAAAGAGAGAACTAAGGAGCGGCTTCAAGAGAGTGGTCAGGGACAGCCTGAGAGAATGTGGAAAAAGCAGCCGTGTGCGGGAATGGGGGTAACAAGGTTACAGAGCTAACTGGATTACGCAGAGTCCAAGAGCCAGGGACAGAGAATCAAAGGGGGCTGACAGGACGATAATCATGAGGAAATACGAGATAATGGCGCAGCGGGAACCCAGCAAAGC
>NW_008795125.1:6531355-6547133 GCF_000699145.1 Aptenodytes forsteri | reverse complement strand
GGCCCCCCAGCGCCGCGCTCCGGCCCTCGGGGCGCAGCGGGAACGTATTAAGGGATTTTGTTCGACGTCGCCTTCTGTCCGCGAAAGGCAGGGAGGGAGAAGTCCTCCGAAAGCTGGTGTTCGGCTGCCTAACCCACGGCGCCCTCCGTCGAGCCCGGTCTGCTAATGAAAAGGAGCTTACGCAACCCGTGCTGCGTGTGTTTCATGCGAATAGCCCCGGCACCTGTTGTGCAACTGCAGTCGCACCCAACGCCGAGCCAGAAACCCCCTGAACATGCTGAAATGCGACAGCTCTTGCAAAAATGAGCAGTCAGGTAGCAAACGAGGCCTTAGTTAATTGAGTGAACAATTAACAAGCTCACCCTTTATTAAGCACCAGCAAATTCATGTGGCAGGAAGACACTGGAAACCAGGCTTCATTATTTCCCCGCTGCCACAACCACTTGTTTATTCCTGAAATCAGCTGCCTCATTCATTACGCAGCTTCCATCTTCCGCAATACGAGAAGCAGGTATCATCTGAGACTACGGTGTCTAAACTACACAGTCCCCAGTCATTCCCAAAGCACTATTCATCCCATATTCCAACTGGTGCACGCATTTGGTGGGGAGGAATTAGAAACTGTATCACACTGCATGCAAGCTAGGAAGAAAAATTAGTAGTTGTACTGGCAACTTTAGTATTTTATACCTGTCAAAGATCTATCTTTCCAACTATGTATTGTTTTAATGTAACATTTGTATCTATTAAAAGATAATATTTAAATAAGGATGTATTTTCATAACTTTAATAGAAGTGACAGTTTACCTGATTCACCGTTTCTTCAATTGCTCTCATATAATGATTAAGTTCTCTGTCCATTGCAGCATATTCTAACATAACATTTTCCATACTGTTAACATCCTCTACATCATCTGCAAAACAAAATATTTTGTACATGGATGATCAGTTGTATTATTTTCAGGCAGCATTTTTTCTTTACAGATATGAAGACAAGTATTAATGCTGTGAATTTCTAAAGCATCTGTAAGGCACAGCAGGTGTTTTCAAGCTCCTCAAACATATACTTTTTTCCTATTTTGCAACTGTAAACCTTGACATTTCTTGGGTAACTTGAACAAGCTTACTCAGAAAGACACTTCCCTGGTTTCATGTGAACAAGAGAGAGTGTGTGTAATTTCATCTACCAACACCTAGTCATTAGGCAATCAGGATATTTTCTGCAAAAGTTATATTTCATGACTCATCACATTGCCTCAGAAATAGTCAGAAGAAACTTAAATGCCCTCTCAGTACAGTATAGTTCGCAGCTATAATTAGACCCCTTATCCCCAATAAACATAGCTACTGCAAAATCAAAACAGAGCCAGCATTTTATACACAGGAAATAATGGAAGATTGAATAGCATTAGTGAATCAAGCAGTAAAATTTTAATTGCCGGTGAAAACCAATGAATACAGGACATGTGCTTAGTAATTCACATCCACTTTTATCCTCTTCTGCATTCCTCCTAATTTCACTCCTTTCATCTCTAACTACACCTCTGCTTTCCCATTCTAACATTGCTGTGCATCTGCTTAGCTGGATAAGGACTCTTCACACATGCTACAGGGCTGAACAGCCACAGCTGTATCTCCTGACACAGGGGCACGTACCACACCAAATACTGCCAACTGCGAGAGGACAGCCAGCCACGAGTCCCTAACCCATTTAGGAAATTAAGAAATTAGGAAACATAGGTTTCCACTTGTCCTACTCCCATTCATTCCTGCCCTGCAGTTTCCAGGTATAGAGAAAAGAGCTGGAAGCAGCTGGAAGCTGTAAAAGAGCCCCAAAGTCTGCCGTGCAGCATTAGGGGTTGTCATTTAATGCAGTATTCTTCTTAACAAGCGGTTTAAGTAGCCAATCTGTGCTGTTATTTTTAGGAAGAAAATCATGGTATAGCTTTTTAAATTACTTTTTTTGTGAAGAAAGGAAAATGTCTTCTGATCTGGCAAGCTAGTGCACTTCCTAAGTTGCTAACTATATTAGTATCTTAGAGCACAAAAATCTGTCTCTGGAGAAAGCTAACATAAAGCATTGTATACGGCCGTCTTAGCTTGAGAGCAAAACCTGAAACCGTTGCTGAAACACATCACTCAGGGATAGAAGCTTCATACCATATGAAACAGTGATGGATCCAGGAGACAGAAGGAAAAGTGCTAAGATATATTTACACAAAAAAGTTACATAATAAGCCATACTATTTTGTGAACATGGCAATTACAGTCATGATGTTTCCCTTAATTATATATAGGCTTGGTATGTATCCACTTTTCATTAAGTAGATGAATGGATATTGCAGACAGAATCTTGGCATTCCTGCAACTTTCTTCTGAATAATCAGCATTTCCGTCTCCCCTTTCCCTTCCCTCCCACCCAATTTCCATATCCTATCTGGTAACTACGATCATCCTCTTTTTCCTTCCTGCTAGGAAGCATATGAAGTGCCTCCTTCAAGGCTGACACAAATGGCACTCCATGAATCACAGGAAAGGTTTGTGTAGCAAGTAACTGTCATTCTCCTCCCATGGCCAAAATGAATCATATCCACGACATAAAGAGACTACAGTGGCCTAAATCTTTTTTTTTAGGGGAAGACAAGTGCATTGTTAAAACACCAAGAGAGCTGTATTAACATCGTCTTTCCTAAAAGTTAAAAAAAAGCTTTAGATAAAGACTAATAATGTTGCAACTTGAGAGACGCATTGAAATAAAGTTCAAACCAAGAGGTAGAACACAGCTCAGGCAAGAGGGACATTATCTGTACATCCTGCCCTACATGCTTCAGGTACTGACCGTTCCATCCATTCACTGGCCTGTTTTAAGTCTCAGTGATGTTCACTGCTGTTTCCCTGTTGCTGTTCTTTCATGCACATGAAGTATGTTATACTGGGAAATTGCTGAATGCATCACTAACGCATGATTATAGCCTGCCCTTGAAGGCATTATGGACATAAAGATAGATCTGAAGGACTGTATACAGGTCAGTTGTTGTCCATCCCCTATTTCTGCCCTTTGACAGATACTAGAGTCCATTTTCTATCTGCAGTTCAATCCATAGTCGAAGGTGCTAAGAGCTAAGAGGAAATCTCCCATGTTGTTCCCAGCCACTCATCTCCCCATGTTCTAAACAAGATTTAAAGGAAAATTTACATTACAGGCTATCCTATTTGCCTTTAAAAAACTCTTGTCGTCCCACATTACACACTGCAATAACCCGCTGTACATGGCTCCTCTGCTCCCACCACAGTCTCCCTTCCCCTGATGAGCTAAGAGCACTTCTGCCCCTCCCTGGTAAGGAGCAGATGCAGAGCAGAGCTTGGGTACACATGATGAGAAGCTGTGGGTGACTGTATGGGGATGTAAAGTTTTATAGCTCACCAAGGCAGGGATCCCAGCACCTTCAATGTTTCCTTGCAACAGACTCCACCATAGACTAACTAGAACACACCAGTTGACCTGATCTTACTAGGGAACAAGAAATTAGAAAAAAAAAGACTTCCCTCTCCTCACCACCATCCCACAATTCACTCTCCCAAATCCCACCAACCCATTAGTTTAACAGCCCTACAATATGAAGAAGAATCAAAATTTAATAATTATATCAGGCTTTTAAAAGATTCAAAAGGCATTGTCCGTTACTCGCTGCTACTTTTATTTCAGTTGTGAGGAAGGCAGTAGAGATTCATGGTAAAGGGATTCAAGGCACTGTCTCTCTTCCAGCAGACTGTGACCACTTTATCTGCTGAATACCCTCCAGCCAGGCTTCTGCTACAAAGCCAGCTAACTCCCCAAAGTAATCAAACCTTTCACTCTGCAGGCCAACGACCTAGCTCAACACCAAAATCAAATGCTTTGCAAGTGCTGGATCAGTGCCTTTCTGTTATCTAATCAAAATTTATCCTAATCTTGTTCTAATTCATATCTAAGGAATGCATTCCAAACTCTCTGCATATGCTTTTAGCTACTGCCACAAAATACCATCGAAGTTGCATACTGTAGTTAAGTCTCCTTGTTATCTAGGCTAAATATGTTGAGTTTAGTAAGCATCTCTCCACAAGTCCTTACCCTCACCACCCAGAGATTATACATTTTGCAATATTACATCTTTTACTCAGAGAAAGCCCAGTTCAAGGCCATAATTTTCATTTTCAAAGGCTCATGTGCATCATGTTAAAATTAGCTGGCTGAATATGCACACTTCATGATTATGAATTCCAGCTCGCGTGACTTTATGAACTCTTTTTATAATGGAAACGGATATTATTCTGAAAAGTCTCGCTAAATATTAAAGAACAAAATTACATAAAGAGACTGGCAAGAGTTCAATTTCTCATTTCTAATAAGAGACCAAACTGATCATGCTCAGGTGCCTTACTGCTGATTCAAACTGTAATCACTCAGGGCTGGGTTACATATCATGAACCCCACAGTGTTAAAACAGAAGTTGCAATAACAGGATAGAGTCAAGTCAGCACTGGTTTAATACTTCCTATATTAACACTCATCTAAAATGCCACCCATTTATCCAAAACTTGCATTTCCTTCTAACATCTGAGTTCATATTTACTTTAGTTCCCTGTATACATCCACAAGTTAGCAAAATTTCTAAAGATTTTTCACAACTACCTCTTTTTCTGTGCAAAAGTTACAACATCAGTATTTGCTTATTTAGGGTATTACAGCTGTCCTGCAGCCGATACACAGCAATTCAAGTAAGCATTCACTTCCACCGCAGACTATCTCAAACACAAAATAGTCTGGAATACCATGAAATTACAGGAAGGCTCTTAGCCTACAAATATAACAGTACTTAAAATGAATGCTTAAGCACAGACAACATTGATTAACATAAATATATATATACTCTCATATCGTTATAGTATTGGCTAACAAAAGTCAAACTTTCAATTTAAAGAAAACAGGACATTATCAGTTCTACCTCTTGCACTACAAATTAGGTTGCTTTGAATTTCAAGGCTACACGCTGTTTTATCTGTAAAGCTCTCCCATCATTCAAGGCAGAAGAAGAATGGTATACCATTGCCCACAAATTTTGACAGTAGATTTCAGACTGTTAAAACACACGTAGCACAAACATCTGTCACTTGAGCCAACAGCAACAGCAGTAGTAGGCAGTTGTCTTCATATACACCAGCAACAGATAAAATACAAACTTTGCCAGCAGGTTCAAGTTACGGCTGACAGCAGAGGAACACAAGCTCCTCGACTCCTTAATTTAGTTCCATCTTCTGGAAGAGAATGTATGTTCTCAATTCAGGATACAGCAAAGCATTTTGTTGTTTTTAGCAAATACTTCATCTTCAAAACCAAAAGTGCTAAGACACCCACCTGTGCCCCCAATTTTGGTCTACTCAAAAAGTGTTGGTAATTCAAGTTGGACAATACATCTTGAAAAAAACTATGAACCAATCCACACTCTTTAAAAATAGATTCACAAAACACTTGGAGAAGACAGTAGCAAGATGTCCCTCTACTGTCTAGATGCTTGGTAGTGAGAGGATACAGACCTATGTAGAAGACCACTGTCTTATTTCCCTCCTCTGTCTACATATACTTGAACCCTGCCATGGTCCTCCAGACTGTACAGATCAACAGGAACTTAAACAGGAGATTGATTGGTTCTGTAGCACTGAGGGTGCGTCTTCACTTTTTCTCCTGCAGATACATGGACAGCTCCTCAGAAAACTTTCACCGAAGGATATTTCTTTCCAAATCTCATCTCCCTGACCTGTAACATATTTTATCTATTAGGCTGCAAAAAGAGCAGAATGCTAATACAGAAACTTCTAAACTAAAATAAATGAGAAGTAATACAAAGGAACAGCAAAAGACAGAAGAAAACCAATTTGATCTCCTGAATACAGGTGTCCTCACATCAAAACCAGAGAAATGGTTGAAAGTGGAATGCCCAAAAATCTCCATGGAGCCCTTTGGAAAGGGAACTAACCACTGAAATTCATAAGAGAAGAAAAATTATTGCTGATTAGAAGGCCAAGAACCATACAGGGAATGGCAATTGGTGGAGTAAAGGGGAACTCAGGGCAGTAATTGCAAAATTTCCCTCCATGTAACAGTCAGAAGCTACTTACTGCTGAAGCTGGTCCTAAAGAAACCTCCAACTTCTCAGGAAATGCCTTAACTGGGCTGTAGAGTATTTTGAGCTGGATTTCCCTCACCGTTCCCTAATGAAGCCATTCTGCCTGCATAGAAAACTTTCATATACACAGAGTTAGAGACTGAGTGTGCATGAGTGATTTTACAGACCAATACCTTCGCCTAGATACCAGCACTACAGTGAAAAGTAGGTATGTCTCACAAAATGAAATGACATCAATGAGAGAAAGAGAAAGCTAGGCTGTAGAGTATTTTGAGCTGGATTTCCCTCACCGTTCCCTAATGAAGCCATTCTGCGAAAACTGAAAACTTTCATATACACAGAGTTAGAGACTGAGTGTGCATGAGTGATTTCAATACCTTCGCCTAGATACCAGCACTACAGTGAAAAGTAGGTATGTCTCACAAAATGAAATGACATCAATGAGAGAAAGAGAAAGCTACTCTAGGTGGCCCTGCTTGGGCAGGGGCGTTGGACAAGATGACCTCCAGAGGTCCCTTCCAACCTCAACCATTCTGTGATTCTATGACATTCCTCAATATTCAACAACCTCATCTCTAAACCATTCTTCTAGAAGATGGTTGAAAGTTAATTCAAGTTCAAGCTCTCTCAAGCAAAGAAGGAACTTGAATCTGAGTTTCCTATATTCTATCAAAGAAAAAAATCTGAGTAGAAGGAATAAAAGCGAGAGGAGTGTGGGAGACAGGACTACTAGAACTTGTAAAGGAAAGACCAGCACAGAACACCACCGTTAGCTGACTGTGCCTGCAGTTGTACCAGAACTATCACTTGTGAATGATTTCTAAAGTTTCATCTTATTTTCTATTTGGCTTCTGTTAAGAAATTGCAAATCAAACTACAATACTTGCATTCAGGTCAAGCATTTTGCTGTACTTAAGTCTTCTGATGTTTTATTTTGGAAACGAAAGGGTGGTGCTTTTCAGTCTGGATTTAAACATTTGTTTTATTCAGCAAGTAACTGAAAAAAATCTTCAATTATTCATTTCTCCCTGCTTAATTTTTTTTTAAAGTAAGATAAGCCAAGAGTGTCTGTTAGATTACAGACTACTCCTGACAAAAAAAAACTCATCTTGTGTTACAAGCCATTTCCCTGTAGGCTATGACAGTCTGAAATGGGAAGAGACAAGATTCAGTGACCCAGGAGGCTCCTGCCAATCCCATGGAAATGAAACCCAAGTACATTATATGTAGAGAGAGTCAGAATTTCAACAGTGAGTGCCCACTTTGAAACATCTCAATTGCTGAATGCCCAGTTTGAAACACCTCAAGGGGCCAGCATTTCCAGTGAGTGGGTGTTGCACACATTCTGAAAACAGAGTCATCTCAGAATGGGCACAGAGAAGCTGAGGCACCCAGTATTACTAACCACTTTTGAAAATAACTTAACCATATTATTCTATAATAAAGTAATCATGAAACTTTTGCTCAACATGAAACTCCCTTCAACTCCATTGCCAGCAGAACTAGGCCAACAGTGCTTTTGAAAGCAACTTCCTTACAGTACTTTTTTTTCTTCAAGACTACCAGGGGAAGGCTAAAAAGTCATAACGATCCCAGTTTACACTTGAGAGCAGTAACAAAGATCTGTCTTACCAGGTATTTCTGTCACAGTATCCAAACAGACTGCAAGGTAAAGAAGGGCAATATCTCCCAACACCTGTTGACACTGTGGTAATACCTAATGAAATAAACAGGATTCTCACAGAGAGTTTGATTTAGCAAAACACTCCAACATGTGCTGACATGCTCTGCTGTACAAAATCCAAAGTAAAATATTATTCAACACAAATAGAGATGGTTTAATTTAGGCTGAGGCACACAAATAATAAGACGACATCAACTAATCTCTCATACAAGTAAACAGAGTTTGCTACGGAACAGAAAGAGAAAAAAGTCTTCATATCATATCTATATATTTTTTGCTACTGTAACCTCTATGTTTGGTGCCACACATACAGCAACAAGACATGAATCATGTAGTATGTACACACTTCCCCAAATAAAAATGGATGCTTGTTTAACTAAGTATTAAGGCCCATACAATTCCCAGGCTACTTCCCTCCCTTCAGACAAAAGAGACCAGCACCTGACCATCACCTCTTTTCTCCTTAGTAAATTCCAAGGTCACGGTGAGGTTAATCTCTATTTCACCATTTAAGACCTACTTAATTTTGCAGAAAGACCAATTATAGTTAACAAAGAGTGTAACTAGTAAGCAGGAGCACTGAAGGGAAGATAACAGCATTTACAAGGTGCAGCAGTTTTGAGAAGCAACTCAAGCTCTCCTCTGTCGTAATTCTGTATCAGTTTCCTGGAATTATGGTGACATCCATCCAGAGCTACTGTGCTCTGTTCAACAAATGAGTAAATCAGCATTCCTCAACACTATTTACACCCACAGGCCCAAGAAGAACAGAAACACAAGTTACATTGACAGACAGGCAGCAAGAAAACACCAAGGCTGAAGTTCATGTACCTTTTCTTCAGCAACAAAGGGAGTTTCACAGGTCATTTCCCCAGGCACTCATCCTTGCTGTTCCTCTATGTTCCTCCTCTGCTGCCCCTCTGCCAGGACAATAGGACTTTTCACAGGGTTATACTATAAATTGGATTAATGAAGCAAGCCAAGCTAAAAATAGCATTCCGTCCTCCAAAACCAAACCAAACCAAAAAAACCCAAACCATGGTATTCCAGTAATTGAATCTGAAGTGCAGATATACAAACAGATGTACCAGTACAATTGAGGGGGTGGCAAACAGTAGCAGGGTGGAGTTGGGGGGAAATAACTTCCTAAGCCAACTTGTTTGCCAAGAAAAAGGTAGAGGAACCACGCCTGTATTTTCTAAGCAAGTACAAGGCATATGTTACCTTCACACAGAAATCTGACCGATCTCTCACAAATTAAATAAAAAAACCCTCTCTATTTTCCTAACTATATATATATATATCCCTCTCTTCTCAGTGGATTTCAACATATGATGAAATTAAGGTTGAAAACAACATTCACTAATAATTTTAATGGGAAAGGATTTTCCTATGACTAACAAGCTTCTTGCCTGTGGAGGCGTGGGCATGTCTTCACCACACAATAGCGCATGGTTCAGAGCCCCGAGCTGCTGCTGACCTTGCCTTCCTCAGAATGAGAGATGGGAGGGCGGGGAATATTTAAAAAGAAGGGGACTACTGCTGTCCTCCTTCTGCCCACTTTCTCCTCTCAGAACTTGATATGGCAACATTAGAATTTGGGCAAAAATTTTCTTGAATTATTTTTCCTTACAAGGAACAGTGAAATATTTGTTAAGGTGTTGTAATTGCTACTCTTTGATCCCTCAGAACACTTTCTAAAACTGCTATTTCAAATGAAGTATTTTATTTCAAGACTTTTAATAGGCATTTACAATTTCCATAAAAGGTTCACAGGCTGCTTTATCTATGATTTCCACTGGAAAGGAATACCAGCAAAATCATTTTTTTATGATTCCAACAAGTTCATTTCCAACTTGTTACAATTTTTTTTAAGACGTACAATTTCTTCTGCATCACACAGGATCTCTACTTACGTGTTATGAATTCTACAGAGATAATCTACCCATTTTGTTTACAAATCAACAGTGTTAATGCTTTCTTTTGTCAATAACCAATTCTTCTCTTATTTTAAATTGTATTGACAGGTGGAAAATAAGTATTTTAGTGTGAAGTGCAAGTCTGTCTCTAATAAAAGGCATGATTGCTATTATCCAGCAGTAAACAATACAATTAGGTTTTTCATGAAAAAACTTTGCATGTGTTAATGAACCTATTATATTTCTCATCTCAGAGAAGCTCATTCAAAGTGCACCTTCATTAAACTAAATGCAGTAGTTACTTAGAATTTCCACCATTTGGGGGAAACAGGAAATGGGTTGGAACAACATTTCAGTAAAAAAAAAATCAGTAAAGATAGGAAAATAAACCCTTTTCACCCAAGACCTTCAAAATTCTCAGAAATATTACTTCTCTGTCCAGAATTGGAGGCAGCCTACCTCAGAGACCAAGCTAACAAGCCCTCATCAGAGCTTATTTAATCAGATATAACGTTTCAGTAAATGCAACTATCTTGGTTCTGGGCTCAAGCTACCATAATATTTAAGGCTGGTGCAGATGTATCAGATTCTAAATCTAATTGCACAGACTAGACATGCTGTATATGGCACCACAAGAAACAGGAGTCACATCATGCATCATCAATGGCCTGGCCAGAAAATAGGGCCATGACACAGGACAGAGGCATGGGAGAGTCGCCTCGCAAAAAGACTGAGAGTGCAGTTTCAGTACAGAGGCAGTCTCACTCTTGGTCCTTCATTGCACAGTCCCTTCATAGTTCACAGGTGTCAGTACTAGTGCTTGTGCACGAATTGCTCAACAAACTGGTCCCACTAAAACTGAGAGAGCTGTTCTTTCTAACGCAAGCGAAGTCCAATTACCAGACTGCAGTGTGCATGAGCTCTAATACAGGTTAAAGCAGTAGAACACGTGTCAAACAGGAAAGTAAGACCAAGACTATCCTTCACTTCAAGACAATCCAGCACCAACCTATTTCGTCTCAGTTCAGTGGTCATAGTTATATTCCCACACAAAAAGAACACAGAATCCAAACTAAGCTTTCATAACCGACAGCAACAGCTTCATGCAGACACAAATGAACGCACTTCCAGCACTGAAATTTTAACATTATTGACATAAAATGAAACAGCTGGGGGAAGAAAAATGCTAAAATATGTCTGGTTTTTAAATGTCAGATATTTTGAAACTTTTTTTTTTCTCTGAACCCACAGTCTCCCATTCTAAGTTTTTATATTTCTGCTTCTACAACTCTTGGCGCTACTGACTTCAGAATCTAGAAAAGTTAATCAGTAGCCCCAGAGCAAGGCTAGACTTCAGCTAACTAGCTGGGAGACTAGCTGTACTGCAGCTGCAGCAGCAAGCAGCTCAGGGTGGAAAAACAACCTAGTTTTACAGTCAGCTTTTTAGACGAATCTGGCTGGCAGGCAACTCCACGTTCTACACCACTGTGGACAGAGCAGTGATGTGTTTTACAACAGAGCTGACACTGGTCTACATACATAAAGGAATAAACAAAAGATAAATCAGATTAATAATATACAGCTCACAATGGAAAGTTTGGGGGTTTTAAATCAGAAACACTGATTTGTTAGATTATCAGAAATGGGAAGGTTAGTAAAAATAGATATGAGTATCATCTCTGAAGTTAATTGTTTGTTGAAAATGTAGATACTTCCATATGCTTTGGATATTTTCCAGTTTCTGTTGAAGAGAGCTAACAGACAGAACACAACCAAGGTTAAACTAAAGGAGTCTAGAAAACCAATGTCTCATGCAAGCAAAGGTCAAGTGACATCCAATTCAGCATGAATCACATTGATATGGTACTTGAAGTGCTAACCATGTACCAATACTAAAGCTAGGACTTTCAGAGCCCGTAATTCCTCAATACGACCAAAAAAAGAAAAAAAAAAACACAAAAAAACCAACCCACAACCTAATCCTCTTACACAGACAAGGCAAAGGCAAAGACTGCACACAAACTGCAAGTATAATGAAAACCAGCAATTCATTCTGCCTCTAGCAGGCCTCCTTTGCATAAACTCTCTTCTGTGAATTGGCAGATCTCCCCTTTTTGGCATGAATCGCTGGTATGTGGCATTCATTCTGTTGCTTGCATACTGGTAAGTGACAGAGCTAAGTCTTTCCATTGCTGGAATCTCATTTCCCACAAACTTCATAAAAAAATTTCTCCTACTATGAGGAGCTGCTACTTCGTTATCATGTGGAAAATGCACATCTCTATGGAAAAAAGGGCAATGCAATTCTGCATTGCCTGGATCTCTCACATATGCACAAACATTTATGATTTTGAGAGGAAACAGGAATTTGTTTGAAGGCTTACAGTACACCACAGATGATGGTCTCTCAGCATGTTTTTTTAGATAATGCTGTTATCTTTGTCCATAGTAGGAAAGAAGTAGCTCTGTGGGGGCCTCATGGCATTTAAAGGGGCAGTTTTGAAAAAACAGGAATATAAATTGAAACAGAGTGTGGAAATGTTCTGTAAATAGACAGGAAGAAGTAGAAGGCTCCCTCTGTTCAGTACTTAAACAGAACTGGTAAACTTATCACATAGCTATCAGACATTGTGTTATTAAAATAAATTAAATTCAGAACCATATGACTATGCTTGAGATTTGTGTAGCTGACACATACTAGTTGAGAGAATTTTCTCCCCTTTATACTGATATGCTTTTGAATTTTGTTCAATTTAAAATCTGATTTTCTATAAAAGTGACTGGGCCAAATCTGTGCACTAAAGTAAGTATGTTCAGTGGAGGAGAAGTCTTGATTACCTTGAGACATCAAGACAGACTACACACCTCCAACAAGGCACGGATAAAAGATTAATCTAAAAATACTGAAGAAATACAGAATTTGAATGAGTGATGGCATACCTAATTCACTCAAAAAACAGCTGTGAATTAGATCCACACCCACAAGTAATAAACTTTAAAAAAAAAGTCTTGTGAAAATGTCACATTAATCTACCCATACAGTAAAAAGTCTACTCACCCACTGCTTACTAAGATGATTAGTAAGGAAATCACAAGTTAAACTTTATTCATCTGCTTAAGAAAAATAGGAAAGAGTTTGCAAGGTTGATTTAACTCAGAAGATATTATTGTCACTTGACATTTACATGCAATGTATAATTCCATGCCCACTTACAGTCTGGGGAAAGCCTGTTAAAATACTTCCTTAATGTGTGAACACTTCTTTGAATTGTGTTCTTTTCATCTGCCACCTTTTCCTTAAGCCAGCTGGCTCCTTTTGTTAAGTCTTTTTTAATAAGAAAGTTCATTATATGTAATTTATGGAGCAGTCTGAGATTGTCACCTTCTATTGAGTGCTACAGCACATGCATATTTCCAAGCACTCTATAGCATTTGTTGATAATGTCAAAAAAGTAAGGAGGTTCACACACATATATCCTGAACAACTCTAGCATGAGACTAATCAGAAAGACCACATCTCTTTTCTCATTTTCAGCCACATAAATCAGTCCTCCTTCGATTTATATGCCAGACTAGTCTTCCCATTTGCAAAAGCTAACACCTCTGTGGAAACTACAGAAGTTGCTTATGTGGGAAACATCATTAGGAAGGCATTTAAATATCTTTCGTCATCTAGAGCACGATCAGCGTACTGTCCTGCTTAATCCTTTTGCTGTAGCTTTCTTATTTCTTACCTCTCCTTCTCCATTACACGTTTCTTTACCACTTGCCCCTCTACCCTTCTCTTCCTCCTCAACCAGTTCCCCCATTCCTGCTGTTTTTTTTCCCCTGAGCACTTGCTAGCCTGCTTTTTGATTCTTTCTCTGTTAGCAAGTGATATCTTCCTGGTGATCACAATCATTGGGGGTCACCTCCTACTTTCTCCCATCCTTTTATATAATAGCAGCTCTAACAGACTCATGGCTGTTGATTTTCTTTTATTGACATAAAGGTCCATTAACACACAAAAAAACCCAAACAGAAACAACGATAACAAAAAAGACATAAGCTCACCAGTCATTAATACTAACTGCTATGTAGTGCACAGTTTGGGAACTAACCTAATGCAAACAATGCTTGAAAGGGTGGCTGGGGCAGCAATGTGAGTGATGACAGGTTACCTGGCTATTGCTGTATGCCCTACACAGAAGGTTGTGCTATATGATGCTCATGATGAATGCCAGACCCTTGTTCAAAGTGTAAAGAGGGGTACAGGGATTGTTCTAATATTTTTTTTTTTTTAAAAAAAAGGGGCTGATTGTATGCTGACAATTTTGCAGATGCATCCCTATCTTTATATGGCACATAGTGTATAAATTGGGCAAAGGCTCTTTCTAGACCAACAAGCATGAGACTAAATCCTGCTAATTGCATTTTCCTTCAATAAGCTCTTTCAGTATTTCAAAGAAAGAGCAACACAAATTACTCAGTGCCTGGAAAGTGTGACTTACATGAAGACTGACTAAAGCAGCTCAACTTGCGAAGTTTAAGAGATGCTAAAGGTGACTTGCTCTTGATCTAACACTACCATCCTGAAAATTTCTGAACATATTGGGCTCTTTGATTATCAGACAGAAACAAAAGATCCAGTGCCTGAAAACTGAAACAAAGCTAATGAAGAAAGAAAATACAAGGTTTTCTGTCAGAGTTGAACTGTTTATTCTGAGATGGGATGGATTCTTTATCACTTCAGTTGACTTTTTGCTGGACTGTGGGTTTCAGTGGTAAATTTTCTTTCCATAAGCAGTTTTAGTAGCACATTTTTTGAATCAGTATACTATTTTCTCTCTTCACATAGTATTATTTATTGACCCACTAATAAACGTTAGACTATCCCTGTAGACATGACTGAAGGATACACTCATACATTTCATCTAAGTGCAAATCTTCACTTAGTGTCCTGTGTATATTTTAGTAGTTCAAACCATTTCATATCACCTATAATGGTTCTTGGAAGTGTGATACTTCCTATTTGTTAATTCACAAAAGGTAAAGATGACATCTTTGCTAGGCCGTTGTTTTCTGCTGCCTTTTATTTCCCCTGCACATATATTTTTCCTGGCTACCTGCCTCCTATCTTTTCCAATCACCTACTGCCATTACAGACAACTCAAATTATTTCTAGACTCTTGCAACGTAATTTCCACAAGCACAGAAGACACAAGCAACAACAGAAGGGAATACCTACACAGGAGTTTGAGATACTCAGACGTTCATACATCCTCTCAAAACACTCCTGACACCTCTTTTTATAGAAGGGAAACTGATGCCTACTGAACTTTAATGACTTGCCCAAGGCCACACAGTGGCAATGCCAGTTTGAAAGTACAGTTGTTCCTAGCCTCAAGGCCTCAGCAAAATCAGACTTGGAGCATCTCAGTTGTTTTATCTCCTTCATATAATGCTATTGTGAGTTCCTTGTTCTTCTTGAGAGAAAATGGGAAAGAAAATGAAAAGGGAAGCAAAACAATCTATGAAAATTATAAGAAAAAAGATCCTAAATCTACAGTTCGGACAACCGACCTCTGCCTGTCCTCCAAAGGATGAAATTTTTCATAGGTCTCAGTGTCAGCAATCACAAGGAAAACACAAGTCTTACGTGTGATTCTGACTGATAAAGCAAACATTCCCATTTAAATTCTTGGAATTTAATCAGTACATATTATAATCTTCGTTCTTCACTAGACCATCAGCGTGCTATATAATATTGGTGTAAATGGAAACATGTCATAAAACCTGGATTTGAGTCAGAATGCATTTTTAAGTTTTCTTTTTTTAATTATTTTTAGCTGGCAGTATTAAAAACCTCTCATAATTAATTTTACATGCACTGACAAAAAGTTATGAGTATCAAAAAAAAGAAAGGTAAAAAACCAGCCACAAGTTCT
This sequence comes from Aptenodytes forsteri, assembly GCF_000699145.1. Classification (NCBI taxonomy): domain Eukaryota; kingdom Metazoa; phylum Chordata; class Aves; order Sphenisciformes; family Spheniscidae; genus Aptenodytes; species Aptenodytes forsteri. Next base: position 6,531,439 of record NW_008795125.1, on the reverse strand, counting down.
TGAATTCTTGAAGAGAACAACAAAGAAGAGAAAGGAAAAGAAAGGAAAAAAGGAAAAAAAAGAAAAAAAAAAAAAAAAGAAAAA
>NW_008795125.1:6515300-6530556 GCF_000699145.1 Aptenodytes forsteri | reverse complement strand
TCACTAGACCATCAGCGTGCTATATAATATTGGTGTAAATGGAAACATGTCATAAAACCTGGATTTGAGTCAGAATGCATTTTTAAGTTTTCTTTTTTTAATTATTTTTAGCTGGCAGTATTAAAAACCTCTCATAATTAATTTTACATGCACTGACAAAAATTTATGAGTATCAAAAAAAAGAAAGGTAAAAAACCAGCCACAAGTTCTTGAATTCTTGAAGAGAACAACAAAGAAGAGAAAGGAAAAGAAAGGAAAAAAGGAAAAAAAAGAAAAAAAAAAAAAAAAAAGAGATGAGCGTCCTGTGTCTACTGGTAGCGGGATCAGGATGAAGGTTTCAGAATGATCATGTCTACATAAGGGCTTCTTTCATGTTTTGACCAAACATTGAGAACATGTCAGCACAATGCTTACTTTTAACCCAGATAAATCTTTCCCTAATGGAAAGAATCAAGAAAAGAAATACAATTGCTTTATATTCTTAATCTTTCTGACTGCTGCCAACCCCAGATTTTTTTCTACTTTTGTGGGTTCCTCCTCCCTCCCTAGTTATTTAGGCACACAATTAAATCACTGAAAGCTAAATACTGATCTACTCAAATTGATAAAAATTAAAGCCTTCAGAGTGGGTTCTTCAAAGCCCACACTACTTTCTATATATACTGTATGCCTCTACATTTAAAGAGGAGTTAGCCGTATTTTCTTATTGCCACATTTCTGTGGCAGAAATATGATGATAAGAAAATGACAGATTAATATACTACAGAGAATATTTTCATACAGTAAATTATTCAGATAAAATATTCCTCTCTGGCTCTTGTTCAAAGAGGTTGATTTATCTTTGTGCTAAAGAGCCCACACAAGACCTCTGCAGTACTTCATAGTATTTTGAAGCTGAAACAGACCATTAGGATCATCTATTCTGATCTCATGCATAGCAGAGGCCAAAGAACCTCACCCAGCAATTTCAAGCCTGTAACTTACAGCTGTAAGCTCACTCACTCTCTCAAGGTTAACACCACTAGTGTGCAGAGGGTCTGCAAAAAGGTCTATACAGCATTTAAATCCCATGTATGATCTATTTTGAAGACTGCTGAGAATTTATGAGGTCTACGACACAGAGAAATTAATAGTGACTATGGGTACATGAGATAACCCACCAGGTGACTGCAAACCTCCCTAACTCATAATGACCTCTGGGGAGAAAATTACCCGCTTCCTTAGGAAAATACATAAGAAAAAAGTATAAATATACACACATACATTATGTATTTGAAATCAGACGCTATGTGAATACCACCTACCGAAACCTGAGAAATAAAAATTGTGCAGTTTTCATCTGAGCACTCACGAGAGTTCTGACAAAAACTGAGACTGTCCCAAGTATGACCTTCTGTTCAGGTGCAAGCTTTCAGTACATTTCCATGAGGATGCACTACAGACAGTTATTCAGCAAGCTAGCTTTAAATCAAGACTGAATTTCACTCTGAATGATACTCTCTAGTTCAACCACAACATACCAGCTTCATGCAAGAATAATTCTATGAAATGCAATTATCTGTATTATGCAGGAAGTCAAAGCAGTAGATCATGCTGGTCCCAAACAGCTTTAAAAATCTATGATCTGATAATCCTAATTCTCTTTCTCCACTATTAATCTTAATCCTCCATTTATATTTTAGTGTTACTAAATGCAAGAGTACTGTGATGTGGCACCAACACCTCGACCTCCGTTCTGGGAGCGAGTTACCGCCGTGCCACAGCTGACCACAGCAGGTGAAGGAGTAACGGCACAAGCTGCAGGAAAGCCTTTGCTGCCACCTCATGGGTTTCCCGTTCCTTCGAGAACTGCAACAGTTGAGGAACAAAGCTACTTGGACGCACTCAGCTTACCGAGTACCCAAAACGAAAAAGAGCCAGCAGAACAAAAGCATAGCTACTTTCCCCTCGCTGTGCTGTGTTCTTTTTACAGTCAAAATTCCAGCTAGGAAAGAATAACAACCCTACATATTTGTTCCTTCCCACTTTGTAAGATTACAGACTATGGTCAGGGTGGGTTTTGGATAAATACAAAAGAACATAAATCTTTCACTACAAGTCATATTTTTCCAGATTTTGAAACAAGGCACATTTCCAAATTCTCATTTTTCAGACAGCTTCTTTGAAGAACAGCCTTCAGAACCAACCACCGTATTCCAGCAATGGGCTCATCAGTGCCGGCTATAGATGTTTTAAGTAATTTTTACACTGTAATTACTGAAGCACAAAAGTAGGATAAAGAAATAATCCAACCCTCTCTTCTCAAAATTTTGGTATTGACTGAAGAGCATAATGCACAAAATGTAATTTTTTTGTCTTCAGAAAAGCATTTCACAGGAACCCAACCAGTCCTCCTTGTTTCAAAAAAAAAAATTACTTGAAGAAGAAATACTGAAAGTGTGACACCATTTACCTACCTACTTCAAAAAACATACATATCTTCCTCACTGTTAGTTGAAAGGTTAAATACCTATCAAACAATCCAAGAAGCACAACATAATAGAGGACAAGCATAAATTAAGATAAAAAAGAACATCTTTCCTAAAAGGATGAATCTTAAGTAAGGGATTTGAAGGAAAGCAAAATTAGTATTTTTGAGAAAGGTAATCTGAAATATTTTATCTCACATAACCCAAAATACAAGTTGACTTTAAACGTTTAAAGGAAAAGAACCTTCCCAAGAGGAAAGATGTAATTTTGGTGCCTACACTGAGTTTGTGCATGCCACCAATTAGTACCACAGACATTGGTGTAGCAACAAAGCAGACGAGTTAACAAACAGCTTCTGGCAGATAAATGCCTGGGATCAGAAAGAAACTTCCTCTGTGAACAGATTGAGATCATAAGGGAATTCTTGCAGCTTCACAGGAAGCATCTGGTAGAGGCTAACACAGAAGGGTTACTGAACTTAATGGATGACTGGTCTCTCTTCATTTTCTACAGTACCTTCTCTCAAAGCTAGAAAACATCTTTGTACAGCAAGCGTCAGTGAAAAGCCATTTCTCTCCAGGGTGGACTTTGACATTCTACACTTACATTCTCCAACAAGAAAAAAGAAAAAAAAAAATGCTGCAACCCTTATTTGGAATTACTCTAACCTAAAGACAAAGTAAATTCTGAGAGACTGAGGCACACTCTTGGGGATTTCCAATCCAGGTAAGATTGCTCGCTTGTGTCCATAAAGAAGTAATGGATTGCTCCATTCTAATGCTACTCCTGCACTGAGAACCTTCACAGATATATGGGCTCGCAAGGGAAAAACAAGGTCTGATTCCTCATGCAGGGTCCCTACAACACAGGCCACAGCTTTGTCCATTATGAGGCCACTGTGAGGTGGAGAGCGACCTAACAAAACCACAATTCATATGCTAAGGAAGGTAGGATGTGCAAGAAAACATCTTGACACAGCTTATCTTCCCTGGACAAGAACAGGATAGCAAGTCAAAGTTTAGTCCTGCTCATTTCCTCAGTCAGCAGAGTTTCATGCTACCTCTTACTCAAGTACGTATACTATATACTATAGTATACTATATATACTATAGCCTGTTCTCAGGACAAGTACCTTATGTTTTGATTATTTTTATGAAGGACAATGACCTCTAACACCATGGAAACTAACACAGCATGAAAATTTTAGAAGCACAGGTGTCAGCAGGTTCTGATCCCATTTCTGGATCCCAAAACAATCACATCATGGTCATTTCATGCACAAGAACTTTGCCAATGTTAAGATTCATGTTATATTATGGTACTGCAGGAATTCTGCATTTGAATTTTCAATGAAAAATAAACTGGAAAAAAAAGAACAAAGGAAACAAATTAAGCAAACCATTTTATATTCAAACACAGCTATAGAGTCCATCCTTATACTGGCATTTGCACCATTCCAAGTAGGAGAAGTTTTAGGTCAATGACAGAGAAACTTCCATGGAAAGGTCCCCTGCTCTCAGTGATGAATGAACTTACGATCTTCAAGTCTGTTTGTTATAGGTTGCTGCAATGTGTTTAGAAAGCCACTGCATGTAAGAATAGTGGATATTCCATAGAAACTCATGAACCAACTGTCTATTAAAAGGCTGCCAATAATTTTAGAAAACTAGGCTGACTGCCGTGTCTATAGTCTCTACACTCCTTCCTATGTCAACAAGGGTCAGCAATGTTTAGAGTGACTCCCGTTTAACACCATTTTAAGAGAGCAGTGAGAGAAAACAAAGTGCTGTGGGTAATCTCACAGAGCTAAATACACACTGAAAAAAGATCCTACATTACCCACTGCTGTTTGGCTAGTATTTAGCAAGCATCATGACACAAGTGGATCCTAAGCAATCTGGAGAATAGAAAGCAATCAGTAAAGGGAGGAGATTGCACATGTGAGATGCAGTGCAGCACACATGAAGAAAAGCACAGAGACAGCTCTGGGGCAAGGGGAACAGACAAATGGGATAAGCAGCCGGAACTGAGGTAAGCTCTGCTGGCACAGCGAGCAGGTTATGCAATAGGAAACAAGCAGACAAGCAGGAAAAGCCAGAGCTGTAAAGGGCTAACTTAATCTGGGGCACATGCCAAAGAATCGTATCACTAACACTCTGTAAGACCCATGGGCCTGCCCTGTACATACTGGTGAGCAGAAAAATCCTTCAAAGTGTGGAGGAAGAGAGGAGGAATTCTCATGCAGACCCCGATACTGCTACAGGAAGATCACTGCTATCTAATACAGATGGCAAGCAGCCATGAGTAGCAGCTGACCATGACATTTTAGGGGAAGTTTTTGAAGAAAAAGCAGCTCATTTTTTTTCCCCAAATAAGATTAGAGTTCAGGTGCAATAACTGCTTCCCACCCAGCTATTCTACACGCCAGGGCCTCTACACTTCACAGTGGGAATGTGATGTGTGGTTGGAAGAAAGTCCCAGATATCAAGGAAGCATCTTGCGCTCTACTCAAAAACCTGTTCAGCTAATTAGAAAAAAAAAACCTATCTGTTAATGCTTTAAAATGCTTTTCAGAAGTTTTATGCTAAGAAATTCTTATCATCTTGTCTGTAGTTAGCATACTCTCCAGCCCTCCCAAATATTTCCCATTTGTACTGGACATTCCTCCCAGTCCCACACAGCGTTGGCTCCAGTCCAGAGACAAAAGCAACGGCCTCTCTAAAGAGCAAGCTGCTGGGCTGGAAGCCTGGAGATGACCACGAGTTAGTCGTCTTCATTCCGATATCTACAACTCTCCGTAATTCACAGTCCCATATTCTTGAAAAAGTTCTGCTGCTTTCTCCCGAGGAGTCAGATAAAACTGCCACCCTCAGCAAGTTGAGAGAATTCACATCCGATGACTTTGAGCAGAGCTGGGAACGGATGCCTGTTTTGGATATGGCAGAACTATATTGGGCCAGCATATTCACATCATTACCAGCACACCAGTCAACACACATGGCAGGTTACACGAATTCCAAAAACAGAGAATAAGACTTCTGCTTCAAGTATTTCATATGCATGTCCAGCAGTGCTTTCTAGAACTACTTTAAACAGTTTGAGTAAAGACAGTTCAGCAACTAAGAAAAGTTAAATTAGCAGTGCAAACAGCTGTTCCTCAGTGTGCAGAGGTGTCAATATGGGGCTTAAAGTCCAATACAAGGAGCATTACAATTGAGACATTGCCAAACAAGTACTGACTTAGTGAATTCTTTTTTCAATCACACTACTAAAGCTCAAACAACAGATTGAGGCTAAATTTAGGAAGATGCAAATTATAGTAGAACTTAGATGATTTTACTTGCATTATAACTGATTTTGAACAGCATCACCTTCAAATTCACATATCTATTAGCACTTCAATCCAGCAACAGATGTAAGCATGTGCTTAAGCTTTAAAATATACAAACCATTCTGAAAGGTGGTGGACCACTCAAGAATTTCAATGTATCCTTTCATTCAGTATTTTGCTAGGCTAGGCCACAGAACATCCAAGAGTATTCTGAGCACCAGGAGGACATACTGAAACCAACTGTGCACAGTCTGTTTTTCTGCTTACTTTTTTTTTTTATATAGTAACATTTTTAAATGTTTCTATACCACAATGGTATTCTTGAAAGAAGAGAAAAATACGATCTTTAGACAATGTCGGTATCTAAAGATAATCAGAAAGACTGAGATGGACATAAAACTTATCTTTCTTTTTAACTCATTAAATAAAATGAGCTTTTAAATTGGCTGTTTCCCTTTGACATTCAGTTTGGTGAAACTAGTTTTCACCTCTAGGTACAGATCCTTAATTCCTTACAGGATCTTTTTAAATTTTGTCTTTTTACCAGCACATGCTCCCAACACAACACCATGAAGATGCTCAAAACTAAAAGTCTGCAGATTCTCAATAGACAGGGAGGTCTTAATCGACAATTTAACTTCATGGACATCAACAAAGTTATTTGAAAAATAAAAGGTTTTCAGGATCAGATGCATTAAAATTATTCTTCACCTAAATTAACAGCAGTTAACAGAAACTCTGCCTTATTTTGCTAGAGATCGTACATGTTCATAAATGAGCAATGCCTGACCTGAATATTTAACACTAGTAATTTCTTTTCATAAATCTATACAGGACTAGAACAAAATGGACGTAAATGTATTAGTGGACTAAGCAACAGAATCACTGATGAAATTAAGACTTGGTTAAGCACAATTTTGACAATGAACCTTACAGTAGTCTAAGTATCTCATCCTTACGGCACACTGTGAACAGTGGATTCCTTAGAGGAAAGAGACTTGGGAATCACTGTGGTTAGAGCCAACTTAAGATTTATCTCCAGAGTGCAGCAGCAGTGAACAAGATGCTAGAAAGCACAAAAGAAAGGGGAGGTAGTACAAAGCTGGGAACAGATTCTGAGTGTTTATATCATTAGGGGCCTCACAGACACTTCAGGCTGTTTTAATTCTACTGTGAAATATTTTCCTTTTGACTTCTTCATGTGAAGTCTGTTATTATTTACAATTCCATAGTAAAAAATCCATACTTCCATATTATCTCTCATTAGGATTCTCAAAACATCTCACAGCATTAAATAAAGCTTAAATGGACAGGAATAATTTTAAATTTACTGTTGTGAACTGCAAACAGACATCAAGAGAACTATATGCATAAGTAGAGATGAATGTGAATCCGCCTAGAAATATTGGGTATTAAATCTTTCCATTATTCATATGAAATGGGAAAGCACTGCTTTTATTAGTATTATTATTTTGCAGAAAGTAGTAAAACAAACTTATTCAAGGTAATGGAGAATTAGATTAATTGGTACATTCTGTCTACATTTCAAATTTACTGTTGTGAACTGCAAACAGACATCAAGAGAACTATATGCATAAGTAGAGATGAATGTGAATCCGCCTAGAAATATTGGGTATTAAATCTTTCCATTATTCATATGAAATGGGAAAGCACTGCTTTTATTAGTATTATTATTTTGCAGAAAGTAGTAAAACAAACTTATTCAAGGTAATGGAGAATTAGATTAATTGGTACATTCTGTCCTACATTTCAAAATGTGGGACCATGTGATGAGAGGTTATAAATCTTTAGATCTTCAAAGTCATCTGAATTGCAATTTGTACCCATGAAACTGCTTCCCTCACTTTTCTAGATTTCTCTGACCACTATTTATTGCAGAGCTACAATGTTTAATTATTTAATTGAACCCTTCCTCCCCCATCAATTTCTCTAACAGTTGTTTATACTCGTCAGAATAGCTGTGTCCAGTGAGATTACTTTATCTTTCCAGAACAGAAAGTCAAAAGCTATAGGGGAAAATAGCAAGTTAATAGGAAGTTCTGATCACAATTAACGTGTAGGAGAAAAAAAAAGAAAAGAAAAGCACCCCAAACCTGAGAACTGTATCCAAACTAAAAGGCTCTGTTGTTATTGCCAGAAAGTAATGGCCTCATTCATGTACGTTAACTATGAAGAGCAAAAGTGTTCATTTTTAAGAATATAATGAATAGATGTACATAGGGCTCTTAAGACAGAATAAATTTAACTACAGCAGCACAGTAATGAACAGTAGGCACAGTAATCAATAGTAGCATCAGTACGTGCACTGGCTTGCAGCCATGCCGCCTTTACCTAGGAACAGATAAATTCCATTTAAGCAGGACTGAAGCGAGTAAGTAGGTAGATGGCAGGTTCCTAAAAGGAATTATGGTGCTGACAGAAAGGATAGTCTCAATTCAACAGGAGGTATTCTCCGTATGAAATTATTGTTTAAATGAAAACCTAGTGTTTGATTTAGTTCGGAAACTTTCAAACATTATGTCAAAATGAAGCTGTGAAAGATCTATTGTGATATTTATTCATGAGTAGGCAATTTAATCTGATGTCCCTGACATCCAACTCAAAAACCTCTACCTGTCTTCTCCAGTAAAGTTTTCTCAGTTGTTTCAGTCAGTTGGAGGAAATTTTATTTTTCTCTTTTGGATTATGATACAGTTACAATGTTTCTATATAGCAGCCATTATTCACCCAAAAGAGTTTCATTTCAGTGGTGGTGAAGTAAGTAATCCCTGTAACCATTATTTACCTCCCAGAGAGTTGAGAGCCTTAGCCAGTGTTTGCAAAGCATCTGAGATGTCTGAAGAAAGGTTACTATAGGTTACGAGGTTACTATAAATCATGGAATATCCTGAGCCAATTCCTGCCCACAAGTCTAGCACCCCTTCCTACCAGCAGCCCTCTGGTTTCACAGTCAAACAAGTAGTTTTATTCCCTCTTTATTCTATGTAACACTACCACCATCTGTTTACAAAGTTCAAATTAAAAATCATTCTCAGAGGATTTTATAGCTTCCATAACAAGTGTAGGAGTTCCTTGTTCTCTGGATGGTTTAACTGGAGAGGACTTTAGGCTACTCAAGGGTCATGGCCAGATCAACAGTCAGGTAAAGAGGCCAGTTTCTTTTCAATGCCTTTTTTTTTTTAAACTTAACTGGAAGTACTGCTTACTTCCTATCATCTGCTGCCCCCTAGTGAGCTTTGATTTTCACAACACCTGAACAATCGTGGCTGCTTTATCTCTTACATGCATACAAAAGTGCTGAAACACCAAACTCACTTCGTTTTACATCCTTTAGAAGCGTTCTTCGTATCGTTCTCCACTAAACACATCAGAAACAGAAAAGCCTTTTCTATGCCTACAGTGCTAATATGCAGGAAGTGATTTTTACTGAACAGGGAAACACCCAGAAAATTGGCGTACCATAAAATCCCTTTAAACATGTCAAAGAAAACTTAAATTTTTTCATTTATATTTGTCTGCTTTACTAGAGCTCTGAAGTTAGAAAAACCACACACAGGTTCTTTCACAAATCACTGTTTAATTGTTAAAAAAAACAAAAAAACCTATGGTGTTTGCTGCCTAGAAACCATCTCAAATACAGCACCAGAGCAAACCCACTACCATACCTAAGAAAGTAGGGAAAAGTGATCCAGTTAGATCTTTTGATCTAACTTAGCATCAGGTACGTTTATGGGAAGTCCCTCCATAATACTGCATTAAACAGTAGCCAGTCCAGCAAACACTAGTGTGTACTATTTAATAAATATGCTTACCAGTAAATGTTTTCAGGATTGGGCTTGTGGAGAACAGCAACTAAGAGAGGAAGCAGACATCACTTACTGCACTAACTTTGCCTGCCTTTTCAGTTATCTCCAGATGTAAATGTAATTTCTCTCATGTACTTGCTATGAAAATTTTCGGTACTATTCCCAAAAACCAGCATTGTCCAATATGAAAGTCCAAAGGAACAAAATACCTTCACAGAAATAGTGCTTGTAAAATAAAATAACAGTCACAATAGAATTCTTTGCTTCTACAAAGCCTGGCAATGAAACCTGTCAGAAGCTGGACAAAGTCAGATTTTGTAAAGGAAATTAAAACAAATTGCAAATGGGACAGGAACAAGAATGCAGAAACATATTATCTAACTCTGGCTCAAAATTAAATTAATATTTTGCCTCAGAACATGAAGGCAAGTAGGACAGACAAGTAACAATTCTAGAAATAGAAATGGGCGCGTATGAGCTGGAGGTAAGAGCTGAACAGTCAAGTACGGCAGATCAGATGATGCTCATTTTAAAACACCAAAAGTATTTGTTTACCAAAAGTATGTCATGCCACAGAAACCCTGTATCTTTCCTTATGGCATTGTATAAGGAACATAAGAACTTTAAGTCCAAGTGAAGTGGTCAGGGGAGTGAAAACCAAAGCTTATAAAAGTGAGGAGCTTCACTCATTTGCTTCTTCCGTGTACACATGTACATACATCTGCAAGGAAAAGCGTAGGAGTGAAGAAGACAACTATTGTAAGTAAAAAGCTAACACCGTAACACCAGACCAAAGAGGTATAAGCTACAAATACAAGTCTGGAATAGCTTTTCTGTAGAGCAATGGGATGGACTGTGTTAAAAGGTCATGCTTGATAATTCTCTAGCTGATTCTAAAGGAAAGTTGCCCCTGTTAAAATAAAATTAGTTTTATGGTCTAGGAGCTGTTTTCCAGTCACATGATATAACTTAACCATAACAACAACCATAGGTATTTCATCAAGAGTAACCTCCTCCTCTCAGGATAGAATGCTAAATATGGTCCTTTTGGTTACTGAATGAAATGGACAAAATAATTTCAAGGTTGTAATTAAAGATTAATGTGTCAGAAGCAGGTAAGTGAGGAAGAGAATGACATTTCCTAGGAGTAGAATGCACAGACTTCCAGCTGCAGACCTGCACAGTGAAGCTTAAGTTGCCTTTCACCCCTCCAAATGGGAATGCAACGGGGGCTTCTCCTGAAAGGTGAAATTAATCAAAGCTTTTAACTTTTGTAGCAATAACTAATTTCTGTGGATTGTTCTGCAGTCTTGGGACTGAAAGAATTCAGTACATTCAGTGTATTTCCATGCATTGCTTACGGCAAAGTAGGAGAGAGAGTGACTGCAAAAGCAGAGAGGAAACAGAACTGGTTATACCAGTTTTACCTCAAAGGGAGTCCCCAGTTGATGGTTCAGACAAGCTTTCCATTTCCTCTACCCCGCTAGAAATGGCATGTCAATTGTCTCTGACAGCAGTATGGATAAAAAAGTCAAAGGAGAGAGAACTATCACACTAGACAAAGAGAAAAGCATTCATCTTGATTGTACATAAACCTTGGCTTAGTTGAGTGCAAGATTTATAACGAACAGCAAAACTTTTGTTTCAGAGGATTCTCACTCTCCACTCATAATTAAAACTATTAGGGTTTTGGAGCTTTAAAGTTTTTTATTTTTTCCTAGTGAAAACATCATCATAGATCTAAGAAGACAGAGAAATGGGATGCCTAATATTTGTCTTTGAAAAATAGCTTTGCAGTGCACCTGTTATTGTGAAATAGCAATGACAAGACTGTTAGAAGAGATTACAGATTTAAGGTACCCCACTTCGCAAGTGTCCAAATTGAAGCACCCTAAAAAGGGTCCGATTTTCAGCAGAGAAAGAGACAGCATTTAAAAAAATCACATCCCCTTAGAGGTGTCTCAAGCTTTGTACTCAATATCATTAGCATTATTTTAATATATCTTGCCCTAAACATCAAATAAAACACACACAAAGAAGCAGTATTAGAATGAAAAGCCATTTTATTCACCCACTTAAGAAGCCTATCATTCAGCAACATTAGTTTTTACAAAGCTGTAGGGTGTAGGTACAAAGCTAGTCTTGGGTGTTACAAACACTGGGACAATGTTTGCCTGGTATTTACATTTTCACTGAATTTATCATTTAAGACAATGAAGTGATTGGAATGAAAACACCCTGGTCTAGCCAAAAGAGCTACAGTTCCTATAATGAAGATAGATACTGACAATAACTAAGTCAAAACATGTAGGCCTAGGACTCATCTGTCAGATTCGGGATGCAATACAAGAGAGAATATACTTACTGAAGCTTTCCACAAGGTCAAGGGCAACATGAGTAGCAATATCCATTCCAGTATTTATGTAAGACTGGCAGTTTTTCAGAGATGAAAGAGAGGAATCCACACAGTTGAATGAGATTCTTGCACCACCTGGCATCTTGAAATCATTACTCTAGAAATAACAGATACAACATTTTGAATGCAGTTTTCACCCAAAGAATTTGGGAGAGAAAACAGAAGTACAGATAGCTAACCATAAAGCACTGTCAACAGAACGACTGAAACATCAGGGAGCAGGGATGAAATCTTAGCTCCTAAGATGTCAGTAATTTTCAGTCGAACTGCAATTCACCAGAGGTTTTCAATTCACCTTCTACTCAGTATTAAGCAAAACTACACCACAAAAACCAACTTGCAGTTTTCATCTGCTCATTCCTATTGCTAAACCACAATGAGGTTCAAACTCAATGATTATGTTCGCTTGAAAATTACTGCTCTATTACAGATCCAAAGAAGCCCACATGCTCAAAAACTTGTCTGTGTTTTCTAGGCATATTATCAATTAGCCTAGAAAGAAATAGGACTCTCGCATCTAATTCAGCCTCACCAACTACAAGCCTGTTTCAACAGCTAGCCCTTGGAAAAAATAATCTAATAAAGGGCAACTATTCCAAGAATGTATTTAACAGTAAATCACCTAGCATAATTTTTAAATAAAAGCCCATCTTACAAATGGTGCCTACTTCCCCCAAAGATGTCACAAAATTTTAGTACCAATGTTCCACTAGCACAGAATAGTGTCACACAGGAATCATGTTTATCTTCTTTACCACCATCTTCCTTTCCAAAACAGATGCATGATCTACAGCCTTGCGAGGTTTAACTGCTTCTCCTCTGTCATTAAGACAACCTTCAAGTGGGTTTGCTTATCCTTTGCCTATACACACTGTTCACATCAGTTGGTTTCTTCTCAAAAATCCCAACTTCTGCTCTTCTTTCTTCATGCTTTGCCATAACTCGCTTGGATAACATGTAGCTATGATAAGAGACATGAACCTGGTGTGCAGAATTTTATACTTTAAGTTGCAGGAGATGAGAAAAATTCTGCTCAGCTTTAGATATGCAGTTGTTCACAAAAAAAACCCACAAAAGTCTTGGACAGACAGAAATACTGCATTAGTCCATGTAAAGAATAACTGGTATGTTCAAGGACTATACTGAGATCATATTAGGGGAGGGAGAGAATGAAATCCACAACCAAATTTGGGGTATACCAGAAGTTTTATCTGAATCGTATGCAAAATAACAAGGGGATGAGTTGTTCTATCAACAACAGCCTTTGACAGGCTATAATCCAAAAGAAATGTGGAAAATATCTAAATAGAAAGGACAAAGGTTTACCCAAGCTTCACATACCCAAGGCTGTATCACCCCCTCTGTTACTTTCTCTGGGACTCCAGTACTACATGTTGCGCTCATCCTAACCTGAACAACATTGCCACATTCCTCACAAATGTCATGCAGACTATGAGACCTGAATACCTGCTGTCACACGCTCTTCTCTCATAATGTTTTCTTATCTTTTTATTTTTCCATTTAAAAAAATGTGCTTGGCCACTCAAGACTGTCTTTTATGACACCATTTTTAGGTCATGTGCTTCCAACAACATTTTAACAAGAGTTCAAGCTCACCACTTGAACTTCTGAATTGCATACAAACTGCCTTGCTCTCTATCCCCTTCTAAAGGTGCATCTTGCCACAGAGGAGCCAGTGGCCTTCAACAACAGCTCCAGTTATGTCAGCTCATGCTCTCCCCGTCAAAAGACAGGGATTGCTGTCTTTAGAGGCTGTCAAACTAACAACAGAAGACAAGGAAAAAGTTCCTTACAGAACTCCTTGAAAGTAAAGGAAAAGGATGCTCTTAAAGATTTAATAATCAATGCTTTCAGCTGTTACATTATTTAACTTTTTTTTTTAAAAACACTTGTTTACCATCTTAGCAAGACTGTATAGAACCTCTGTGATCCAAAAATACACTATTAAATAGTCACATAAAATCATGTTAGCAGTTTTATCTTTCTGGGCCCATTTAGTATATCAAAGTTAACAGTGAGAACCTAATTCCCTTCTTGAACTTGGTGGTAAATCTCACTCACTGAGAAAGCCTGCTGTTCTTTTGGAAATTTCACAGATACACACTGTGAAAGGCAGGAATCTGAAAAAAACAACAGTGAAAAGTTAAAAAGGCTTCTTCATTCTCTTGACATTTGTGGAAGCACTGAGCAAACTACACAGGAACAGAAGTTATTGTTTACAATATTAAATCATACCATTGCACTGGTAGTTTCATCTCAATTTGTCTTTTGGGAAGTAATTTAAGTACCTTGAACAAAATTTTCCTTTTTTTTTTAAATAAAAGATTATTTTTCTTAGAAACTGTTTATGATCCCAAGCAAAGATTTCACTCATGAATTTTCTATGTGAATTCTTCAACTTCAGCTTGCAGCTGTCCATTGTCTTCAGAGGAAAAGCCACATTCCTCACTGAAATTGTTTTCACAGCAGTGTTTTTAAGGCACTCTTTTTTGCCAGGAAGGTCTTCAATGGGTGCATCAATGAAGCACTTAAAATGTGCAACTCCGACCCCCCCCAACGCCCTCACTTCTGGAAAATACAACCAGCAAAATCAGAGTTGAAAAGCAGATCAAGTGAGACTAACGAGGCAGGGTTTTTTTCCTTCCAACAATAAGTGATCAAATGGTCCAGACAGGATTACCAAGCAGCAAACTTAAATTACAGTTTCTATTCTGCCACTTATTTTAAAGATTTGAGCAAATGACCTAATTTCTCTATGCTTCAACATCCCAAACTACGAAGCAGAGGTAAGAAAAAAAAGAGTTACTTCTGTAACACAAGTTTTATAGGTGACAAGCGCTCACTGACTACCAGGATTAGTGTCTACCTCCTAGGTTCACTCGGTGACCATCTATCTGCTTCCCTGCCACAAAGGTAGGGAGCAGAGCCAACCAAGCAGCAAGCTCTGCTCTGCCAGCCCTCCACCTTACTCCCCTACCCCCTCCATGACAAGCCAGGGCAGCTGGCCAGGCCCACCCCGCCCCTTGTCAGTCATGCACGGAGGGCAACGGCCCCACATCCCCTCCCCGCTCCCTCGGCCGGGAGAGCGGGGCCGCGCACTCCCCCCGCCAAAGGGGAAGGGGACGGCGAAGACAGCCACCCTCACCAGCGGCTGCTGCTCACCTAGTCCCAGCCGCCGAGGCCTGAAGGGGC
>NW_008795125.1:6503618-6514869 GCF_000699145.1 Aptenodytes forsteri | reverse complement strand
TGCCCTGAGGCGGGGTTCAAACCGCGAGGGAGGTCGCTGGCGGGAAGGAGGCGGCACCGTTCAAACGGCCCGGTGACTGGCGTTGGCGGAGGGGGTGGGATGTAGTTTAAAGCCCAGTCCGGCTGCTGTGGGGCCCAGGGCCCGCTCTAGGCCCTGCGGAGCAGCTTGCTGCAGCAGTAGTAATGCCCTGCGTCTCGCCTAACGGGAAGGTCGGACTCCTGGTTCTCATTTTGGGCGGAAGAGGCACTGTCATCTTGAATTTATCTCAGTGGTTTGGAAGGTTATTGGTGAAAAGCAAAGTCAATTCATAACTTCCCATAAATGTTTCTAAACATAAAAGCTTATTTTTAGCAGTGCTGTGCTCTGTATCTTGCAGGAAACATGTCAATAAATAAAACTGTGACCAGGAAATGCAGCTACAGCATGGAAGTAACCCTTCAGCAATAAATAAAGGAATGGAGCTGTAGCGTTTCCATTTGCTATGGAAGTTTTCCTTGATGCCTATTACAATCACTTTGGTTGTATTTTTAAAGTGCCTATTATAAACACATCTTGTAACATGTTTTTGCTTTCTTTGCTGCTATCTCCTTGTGTGGTCTCAATTGCTTCAGTGTGATCGTTGAGTCAAACACTATGTGCTGAAGATGAATTCAGTGCATTTTTTTCATTTTACAAAGCTGTGGATAATTTAGATTTCATAAATTGAAAGATTTGAGAGTATGCTTAAAAATCCACATAGATTAAACTATCAAAAATACGAATATGAACCACTCTGAATGTTTTTACAGGTTACACTCTGTTTTGTTTTTACAGGTTATTAATGGAGCAGCTAGTTTTCTCATCAGACTTTCTTCTTCAAATAACCTAAAGACTAACGATCAGAATCTGGCTGCAGGAATTCTGCTGTTCTGTCACGTCCAGCTCCACAATGGTTGATTTTCTAGCTGAAAACAATCTCTGTGGTCAGGCAATTCTTCGGATTGTCTCCTGTGGAAATGCCATCATTGCAGAACTTCTGAGACTTTCCGAATTTATTCCCAGTGTTTTCAGGCTAAAGGACAAGGCTGATCAACAGAAATATGGGGATATCATATTTGATTTCAGTTATTTTAAGGTAAATCCTTTTATTGTTAAACTTCTCCTTAAAGCATTGCTGTCCTGCATGAGGATGCTTCAGGTTATGAAACAGCCATTCCTGACTATTGTGTTTATTACTAGCATTCTTCAGAGTTGACTATCATGACTTCCTACTTGCTTAGTTTTTACCAAAAAATCACCAAACTGAGATAGCGATTGGGATATGCTTGCATGCTAGCGTTCCACTCCTGAGCTGTCTTGTATTTTATATACTTCTGATCATACTCAGTCTCATCTTAACTCATTTCAGTGAGCAGAAACAGTCTAGGGGAGGTTCTGTGCTTAGGCCCCTAGGCAGAATATAAGTATAACCAGTACCTGCGTTGAGAGTTTCAGGGCAAGAAGGAGGAGGCAATTTTAAGTGCATCCATACAAGAGCAGTTCCAGCTACATATTTCAAAATGTTTGGTGAGTCATCTGGCCTGTGAACTTTGATGGATACTGATTATATAAGACTTGAGTATTGAATTCTGGGTTGTTTTTTATATTATTATTTCCTGCAGAAACTTTAAATTATCCTTTCACCAGCAGGTTCTGAGCCTGTGCAGTTGGTTGTTTTCCTTTGGAGCAGTACTGTGGGCAGTATGCCCATCTTCCTTTGGTTATCTGTAGCTTATTCTTTGCAGCCATGAAAACTGCTTTCTGCTTTCCTGTTTGACAGTACTGTGATTGTTCATTCACTGGACTTGTCACGTGTGCTGAATAAACAAGTAAATCAGAGTAGTGTCCATGAAAAGCCCTTGTTTCCCTTACAAAAAGACCACCAAAATCCATAAGAGACATACTTATAAAGCAGAGATTAGTGAATTTACAGATATTTTCACTGTGAATGCACCATTCCTGTATTCATGATTCATAGAATTACCTAATGAGAAGAGATTTGAGATTTTCGAAACTTGGGCTGTTTACTTTGTGTATTTGAACTTCATAGGCAGTTTGTAGCCTGCTTTTACCCTTTGTTTTATTGTAGGTATTTTGCACAAAAAGAGAACTGGAAGAGCATTTTTAAAACCACACAAAAATTGTCAGCTGGGTATTACGCTTGATATTTTATTTTAACTCTATTTTAAGTTATTTTTATGGCATTCATGTTGACTAAATCCTTTTAAGCAATGATCTCATGCTGTGAAAGTGGTCTGTGGAATGATGTATTTTCAATTAAGTGTTAATAATATTTTCAGTTAAACTAATGATATTTTCATTTAGATGGTGGTGGTAAGACCAAATGATGGTTATGAGAAATGTTGACAGTGGTAAATGGTCGAAAAAGTTTGTACCATTGCTTTAAGGAAATCGGGCTCTTCATCCCAACCCTTTTTCCCCCACGGTCGTTAATGACATAGTTTCTGCATTGATTTGGGGGACTAGCGCTGAGCTAGATCCAGGGTCTGTAAAAAAATTCTCACATAGGTCTCATACTGTCAAGCAGTTTAAATGTGTGAGAAGGTACTAAGCTCACAACTGTTTATGAGGCCTCAATGTTACGGTTTCTAGCTGAGAAATCAATGGGATCAAATGTGTAAATGACAAAATTCCAGCAGGGAGATAGCTCTACGAAAAGCACGCAGTGGCTTCAGATGCACTGGGGCTTTACCCAAAGCGTTAACTATTCTTTTCCATTGGGTACAAAGGATAAATTGTATTTAAAATCATTGCAGATTGTAACAAAGTGTAAAACTCATCTTTATGGAATCAATGTTCAATCATAAAGTAGCTTGGAAAACTTGTTTTAGTAAGAAATGTTAATTCTGGTGTTGCGTGCATGGTGGTGGTTGTACGTGTTCTGTGTCCTACTGAAGAGATGTCAAATAGAGGTCAAAGTCAAATATTGTCTCTACAGATGAATTTCTTTTCTTAGGGGCCTGAGACATGTGAAGGCAAACTGGAAGCCAAACCTGAGTTACTGGATTTAGATGAAGAATTTCGTGAAAACAACATTGAAATTTTGAAGAGATTTTATTTAGCTTTTCAGAGTGTACATAAATACATTGTAGACTTAAACAGGTATGGTATCTTAAATACATGTGGATTTTCTTAAAGACTAGATTACTGTTTGGTCTTAATAATGAGAATCTTTTTCCTCAGAGACCCAATACGCTCGCTGTTGAAGCATATTCATGTGTACCTGGAAACCTGGATTGCTGGAGCAAACACTAACTTTTACTCCTACTGTTGCTTACCAGCTTAATATATGACTTGAAAACACTTAACCTCTCTACCTCATTTCCTCAATTGTACGTTAGAGCTAATTTTTCTTCTTTATCTTGGAGATTGTCTTGAAGATTTTTTTAATAAAATGAGTCTCCATATTATTAAACTAAGTTTTTTGTGGTCTTGCAAAACAGAATATCAGATAGGTTTTTTTCTTTAACTTTCATTGGCATTATTTTCCTGAACTTAATTTTTCAGTGGAGTTGCCATATTCTCAAGTTTGCTACTCTTACCTGTAAAAAACAATACGAAAGGTTCATGAAATACTCCAAGAAAAAGTTCCAGAGAATCTTAAGCGTAATAATTGTTTTTGTTATTGATCTTATATGAAAAGATTAATTAAAAGATTAAATGTTTAACATTACTTTTATTAATAAGTAGTGTTACTGGGAAATCCTTTAATAGGAAGAAATCTGTTAATCGAGATGAACATACTCTACTTCTAGCCCTACCTTCCAAACTGCAACTGAGATAAATTTATAGTATTTCCAGGAGATATTTTTGAGGTAACTTGAAAATGACAGTTTCACTAAATTTTGGAGTAGAAGCCTTCTCAGTACTCTCTTCTCAGGCTGTTGTCCATCCATAAGAAGATTAAGAGGATGTTAGCTGTAAGTTACAGAGCATCCTCTAGTGTCTTTCACATACACCGTCAGGATATGGAAGGACGCTTTTGCCAACTGATTGGCTCTAGCTAGGAGTTCTAGCCTCTCATTCCGTAGTAGAGCATGTCTTCTTCTTTGTCTGAAAAACTCCATGCTGCTGGTACTAGGGAAATGTTCTGATGTCTCTGTTGGCTTTCAGAGAAAATTGGCCAATTGAGTTCTGAGAACATGATTTGAGAGCAAAATAGTCAATGACCAACTCTTTGTTATGCTCCCTAGATATTTAGATGACCTCAATGAAGGAATTTACATTCAGCAAACATTAGAAACGGTCCTCCTTAATGAAGATGGAAAACAGCTTCTAGTAAGTATCGAACAGTTCTGTAATAGTAGCAAATGAACCAGCTAGTTTAGTGCCAAACTAGACAAAGATTTAAATTTACTGAATGCATGGAAATGCTATGACTCACTTTTAGGAGGACAAAGACCAAAACACACAGCCTGCCATTTTTGATATTGTAATGACTATGTAGTTGACATTGAGTTAGTTTGCCAGTACATGTTTGTCTTTACGTGTTACTACAAAATTGTATTTTATGTGTGTGATTTCTTCCCTTCGTTATTCCTTTTTCTAAACAGTGTGAAGCGCTCTATTTATATGGAGTCATGCTACTGGTCATTGACCAGAAGATTGAAGGAGAAGTCAGAGAAAGAATGTTGGTTTCCTACTACAGATACAGGTAATGTATATTGGTTTTCAGAAGCACTCGAGGCTGTAAGGATGTAACATGCAGTATATTCAGTTAACTAGGTTATTGAATTAAGATAAATGGAAACATCAGCAGCTTTTTGACTGTCTGACCATACAGATAGACTCTGATAATTCTGCAGAGCTCTCTGCGTGTCAGTAGAACTCCTTGCATTAGCTGGTTTTGCAGGTCTAAGCTGCAAAACTGGAGCAACAGATTTTTCATGCTGTCACAATAGAAATTTGAAGTCCACTGACAAATAAGCTAAAGTTTTAACATAAGTGCCAGCTATGAAAGTATCACAGGTTCCCAAATGTGTGAGCAAATCTTGGTGAAAAGTCCTGAGTATCTAGACGACGAACGTATTGTGAGTCAGACTTCTTGTAGTTACAGTGCTTGATTAGTCAAATCAATAATGAGTTTCCAGGGTATGTTGACAGCATCATTGTATGACAGTTAGGATCTCAAAGGGTATCAGTGCAAATGCTTTCACATATGTAAAAAAGGGGGTATCCTGTTCCTATGCTTCTCTGACTACATTTATGCCTCTGAGTATATAATGAGAGAGGATTCCTTGACTCTGGAATGCAGAAAGGAATCAACAAGGGGAATTCAGAAATGGGGAGCAAAAAAGAAAACGAAAAAAAAAACCCAGAACAAAACTCCTCCTCTGAATATAAAGCTACTTGTTTCTGTTCCTGAATAAAGTTCATTTTTCTGTTTGTGCTTTGTGTGCTTATCTGGGATTCCAGTATGGACATTTATCAGTGTCCTCCTATGACATGGTGTGTATATGTATGTATGTATATATATAAAAAACACTATATTCATGGAATGAACAACCAAAAGTCTCCCAGACCTTAGTATCTGATCATTTTCTTGGAGAAAAGGCATGGTTACAAGGGGAGGGAGAAGAGAAAATGGTTAGGTCATACAGCTCAATTTTTGTTCCTTTCTTTTGTAAAACAGTGCAGCCCGATCCTCTGCTGATTCCAATTTAGATGATATCTGCAAATTGCTTCGAAGCACTGGATACTCAAGCCAACCTGGAGCTAAAAGACCTCCAAACTACCCCGAGAGTTACTTCAGCAGGGTACCCATAAGTGAAACGTTCATTAGCATGGTTATTGGCCGCTTACGGTCAGATGACATTTATAACCAGGTAAGTGACTGTGCGATAAAAGAGGGATCTAAAACTGAATATAAAATGGTTTCTGAGGTTAGTTACTCAACCATGAAGCCCAGAAAAAAAGAAATCACAGAATCATGGAGGCTGGAAGGGACCCCTTGAGATCACCTAGTCAAACCACTGGCTCAAGCAGGGTCAGCTAGAGCAGATTGCCCAGGACTGCCTCCAGCTGTGTTTTGAGTATCTCCAGAGGTGCAGACTGCAGAACCTCTCTAGGCAACCTGCTCCAGTGTTTGGCCAATCTCACAGTAAAAAAAGCTTTTTTATTTAATGTCTTTAAATCATAAATGATTGGCCACTCTTATAATAACTCTGATTCCTTTGGAGATTCCCATTCTTTTAGTTACTGCAAAGAGATTCATCATCTCTTAGTAGACAATGTGTTTAAAAAGAAAAACTAATATCGCACTTCTTAACTATGACAATTGTATTAATAAAGGAAAAGAACAAAAATGGAAGCAAAGCATGAGTAATGGCTACTATATTTGCAGTCTCTTCTAATATGACTCCTTTGAGAGATCTCTTGAGCAGGTTTCAGTCTTTAGCATGGACAAGCAATCTTATTTGTGTAATTATTGGCACACTTTTAGTGAATCCTGGAAAACTGAAGCAGTTTATAGATGCCAGAAAACGAGCATCTGAAGATTAATGAATGATTGTAAGAAATAAACAAAGGCTTAAGTCTTTAGGCAGGAGTAATAATTCAAAAGTAGGGACCTTATCGAAAACATTTTCATACTACGGACAGACATATTACCCTTCCAAGGGGAAAAAATGCCTTTTCAGGTACTGTACTGTAAGAATTTTTTAAGTTGTGCAGAGTTCTAGGGAAAAAAAAAAGAGAACTTAGCAAGTTGTGAAGAGAGCCCATTTTATGACATAATCTATGTCTCTGATAGGAAACTGTGAAGTGTTCGTGAGACTGTTCTCTTGTAAAGTACTTAACCTAGAAATCTTACTTAAATCAGCTGATACATTGTATCAAAATTACTTTTTCTCTTTTTTATATAATAATGTTGGTTTATTTCCTTTGCATTAAAATAATATTACAATTTGTGATTTTTATTTTGTAGTGCTTAAAGTTGATAATGAAAAACATTAATGTTTCTATACAAAGCATGATTATAACCTATGTACTTTTTCTAAATGTAGTACAAAAAGTAGGGTAGAAATCTTCAGCTCAACCCAAACTGAATACAGCCTGTTTTACTAAATTATGTTATGTCTGAGGTGTTCTCTCCTTTGATACTTGCAGCTTATTCTTGAGGGCAGTGGGCAGAAGCCTCCTGATTTTTCTTACTAATCTGAACACTTAACCTGATAAAATAACCAAAGAAAATTAAAGAAAAATAGAATGTTGCTAAATAAAAGCAGAGAACTGTTTTCCTAATGACAAATCATTATGTCTTGTTGAATATGATTTTGATGACAACTTTTTTGTTAGCATGGAGGTCTTTTAATATATTATCCTATGTACTTTTTAACTGAAAATTCAGTTGATAATTGGAATCTCTTTGATCTTGCTGGTGCATGGAATTGGTGAATAATTAAATTATCTGCATCCTAATTGCCTCTGACTTCAGTTAAATTAATACTTGTTTCTATCTGAGATGAACTAAACATACGCAGTTGTTATGAAAGACTTATTTTTAACTCTGCTCCTTTCAACTCATTTTAAGCTCTTTGGTTCATCCCTCCTTTGACTCATTTGCAGCATAGTAGTATCTTACTCTACCCTGTTAAAGTTAGCAGGCATCTACACAGTCAACTTTTATGTTCTGTAAAATATATCTGGTAAATATGCTGCATGTGTAAGCATGTCCAGCTTACCCACATATCTTCCTTGCCTCCTAGTATCTATATACCATACTCTTTAATGTGCCCCATAATGTTTGCAAGTGGTTTATGTTGCATTGTATTATGTTCTGTTTTGTTTTGTTCCCTTTTCCTAGGTTTCTGCATATCCGTTACCAGAACACCGCAGCACTGCCCTGGCTACTCAGGCTGCTATGCTCTATGTGATACTGTATTTCGACCCTTCTATTCTTCACACTCAACAAGCAAAAATGAGAGAGATAGTGGATAAATACTTTCCAGATAATTGGGTAAAAAATAATTCTATTTTAAAACTGTTCCCTGGATTTAATGTTATAGGAACAATTTACCTTCTTTTTACAGCATGCATTATAGAAAATAATAATGTCCTGAAACTAGAATAGGTTCTTCTCTGGGGAAATTTTACTTTGTTCAGAATGAAGTGGCCTGAGTCAAACCTTCTGGATAAGTGTGGAAAGCTATCTTTTAAAAATATCAGTTATTGTCTAAAATATTTTGTTGTGGTTTAACCCGGCAGGTAGCTAAACGCCACACAGCTGTTCCCTCACTCCCTGCCCCTCCCTGCCCTGCAGTGGGATGGGGGAGGGAATCAGGAAAAAAAAGTAAAATTCATGGGTTGAGATAGAGACAGTTTAATAGGACAGAAAAGGAAGGGAAAATAATAATAATATTAATAATGATGATGATGATAGAAGAATATACAAAAATAAGTGATGCACAATGCAACTGCTCACCACCCGCTGACCGATGCCCAGCCAGTCCCTGAGCAGCGGTCGCCGCCCCCCAGCTGACTCCCCCCAGTTTATATACTGAGCGTGATGTCACATGGTATGGAATATCCCTTTGGCCGGTTTGGGTCAGCTGTCCTGGCTGTGCCCCCTCCCAGCTTCTCGCTGGCAGGGCATGAGAAGCTGAAAAGTCCTTGACTTTTGTAAGTGTAAGCACTACTCAGCAACAACTAAAACATGGGTGTGTTATCAACATTGTTCTCATCCTAAATCCAAAACACAGCACTGTACCAGCTACTAGGAAGAAAATTAACTCTAGCCCAGCTGAAACCAGACGTACTTAAATCAACCATTCTTGATACCATTGTGGTAAAGTGAATCATAGAAAAATGTAGGCTGGAAGGTAATACAGGCATCTTCTAGTCCAGCCTTTTCCTCAAAGCAGGGCTAGCGTCAAAGTTAAGTAAGGTTGCTTGGGCTTTGTCCAGTTGTTTTAAAAATATCTAAAATATCTACAGCCTCTGTGGGCACCTGTGGCTGTGCTTAATCGCTTTCATGGTGAAGAATTGCTTCCTTCTGTAAAAGTGGAATTTCCCTTGTTGTAGCTTGTGACTGTTGCCTCTTGTCTTTTCACTGTGCATGTCTGAGATGGGTCTGGCTCCGTCTTATTCACAACTTTCCTTTAGGTAGTGGAAGACCGCAGTCAGATCCCTTAGTCATCTTTCTTCCAGCTTAAGCAAACACAACTCCCTCAGCCTCTACTTTCATAGTGGGTCCCCGTAAGTGTCTTAGTGGCCTTCTGTTCGATTCATTCCAGTTTGTCTATGTCTGTCTCATACTGAGGAGCCCAAATCTGCACACATTACTCTGAATGGGACCTCATGAGGGCTGACTAGATGAGAATAATCACTTCCCTCAATCTGCTGGCTACAGTGTGGCTGACATAGCTTAGTGTATGGCTAGTCTTTGTTGCCTGATTCATGTTCAGTTTGTCCACCAGGACGCTTAGGTCCTTTTCTGCAGAATTGTTACATAGGCAGTCAGTTCCCAGATTGTGCTGTTGCAAGGGTTTGGTTTTGTCCCAAGTGCAGGACTTTGTATTTATCGTTACTGAACTTCATGTGGTTTCTGCTGGTGAATTCTACCAGCTTGTCAAAGGTGCTCTGGGTGGCAGTCTTGCTCTCCAACAAATCCCCCCATACTGATGTTGTTTGAAAACTTGTTTAAGGATTCATCCCATGCCATTGTCCAAATAACTTAGAAGTAAAACCTCTCACTCTGTGCAATTCTATAGATGTTTTCAGATGCAGTGATCAAAATGGAATTACTACGTGTCTCAGTATTGAGATTTAGGATTTCCATCCAGAAGCCCTAATCTGCAAAAAATGCTACTGAAATAGGCTGGCATGTAACAATAGAGTCCCCAGGTAGTCTATATCAAAGGGAATCAGACTTAACAAAGAAACTATGAATTAATTTGTGTATCTCTATTGGTTTCAAATTGTATTCTTCTGTACCATAAATGGAACAGTGAAGATAGGAGGGAAGACTGTAATAGCTGGCTATTTTAATAGACACTAGAACCCATCAGTTTCTGAAAAACTGCAAGCTTATTTTAGAAATGAGAACTTGACATTGTGAATTTTTGATTATGCCAGCGTTTTTATTTACTTGACTTCATAGTACAAGCTGTTATTTTAAGACAACACCTATCTTCTTGTGATCAGGTATGCATGAGTTAGCTGCATCATACAGAATACTTGACTCTTAGGCTGGTTTCACATCATTGTTAGCAGTTGAAGTGTCATCTGCAGGAAATAATGAGCTTCACTTCAACAATACGAGAGGGATCCTCATATCAGCAGACTGGTGTCCCATTTGCCTTTACTGGCTTCATTTTTGACACTTGTCAGAAGAGCTCAAAGGCTGACAGTGTCCCCCTAGATGTGATCACTCCAGAATGGAGGAATATTGGAGCAATAGTGTGACAAAGCTCATAATGCCACAGCTGTATATATCCTTTGTCTGTCAGTAACCCAAGACTTCCATTTTTAAGCAAGTATCTTACAAACACTTTTAAGTCAATCACAATTCTGTATTTTTAATCACACCCAGAGTTGGGCTAGGGGTCTGAAATCAGTTCCTCTTTGCTCCTTAAAAATCACAGCATGGAATCATAGTTTCCTTCTGTTTGCGTTCACTGTAGAAGATGCATTAAATTTCAGTTTTGTCCTTTGGGCTTTCTTAGAGTAGGATTAATTCAGATTTTTTTTTCCCCTATCATAGTCATTTCCCCAGTTGCTTTTGTCAGTCTCCTGCATAGCATCATGGAAAAGAAAAAGAAATCATAAGTTCATGGGCGGGGGGAAATAGAGGCCAAGGATCATACATAGTGACTGAAAGAACTGTCAGCTTGTTTTCAGAACTAAGCCTCTAGTTGACTGCGTGCCTTTTATTTCAAAGTCTTCTTACTCCTTGATTTCCAAAGGTGATGGAGCAAAAAGTGCAGCTACCAAAAAAGTTTAGTTGTCTCATATTTATACCCACAGCATATCGCTTTCTACTTATATTGCTGTCGTGGTTTAACCTCAGTCAGCAACTGAGCACCACGTAGCCGTTCGCTCACTCCCCCCCACCACGGTGGGATGGGGGAGAGAATTGGAAGAGCACAAGTGAGAAAAACTCGTGGGTTGAGATAAAAACAGTTTAATAATTGAAATAAAATGATAATAATAGTAATATGATAATAATAATAATACACAAAGCAAGTGATGCACAGTACAATTGCTCACCACC
>NW_008795125.1:6478997-6503580 GCF_000699145.1 Aptenodytes forsteri | reverse complement strand
CATGGTATGGAATGTCCCTTTGGCCAGTTTGGCTGTGCCCCCTCCCAGCTTCTTGTGCACCTCCAGCCTTCTCAGTCAGTAGAGCATGGGAAACTAAAAAGTCCTTGGCTAGTGTAAGCATCACCTAGCAACAACTAAAACATGGGTGCCTTATCAACTTTGTTCTCATCCTAAATCCAAAACACAGCACTGTACCAGCTACTAGGAAGGAAATTAACTCTATCCCTGCTGAAACCAGGACAATTGCTAAATGAAAAGTATGTATTTTTCTTAATAAAAATGTAAGTGCAGCTTCTTCTTTTCTGCTTCCAATCTTAGGTTATTAGCATTTACATGGGAATCACTGTAAATCTAGCAGAAGCATGGGAACCCTACAAAGCTGCTAAAACTGCCCTCAACTACACGCTGGATCTGTCAAATGTCAAAGAGCAGGTACATAAGCCAGAGTTAAGTATTTTTAGCAAGATTCAAGCTGTGTGGGCATCTCAGGTATATTATATGACATCAATAATGCATGGGTCTTTTTTTCTTGCATACAACTATTTGTATTACATTCAAGTACAATACTTTGAGTACATAACTTTGTACATAACTTTGAGTTAAAAATACTTCGAAGTTTCAAAATCTGGTCTTCACTTCCTCTTGCAGTGTTTGGTTCCCCTAAAAGTTTCAGGGTTGTGGCTTGATCGAATAGGTGCTAGCACTCATTGCCATGTTGTTCAGTATTGGGCTGTCTTAAGCTGACTGTAGTGTTTGATCTTTCATCGATAACAGTTTTAGAAGTTACGCATTTATGCTGACAGTGTGTGGCACTCAGTTTTAAATGGGGCCTCCCAAATTAAATAAACAATTATCTGGAAAAAGCATCTGATTTAAAAGAATGATACTGGCATGTTGTATGATGCAATGCAGTTAGTTCTTTTTATGTGAAATCATTTTTTCCATGCCTAAAAAACAGTGAGTAATATTGAGTTGGTTGATTGTTTGCCCAATCAACAAATCAGTTTTCTGATGATAGCTAAATACCTCCTTAGAATCTGGCCCCAGTGCTCAGGAAAGAACACACAGAAGTGTCTAATTAGGACAACTGTACTATATATTGTCTAGTAAACTTAGGGAATATGAGCAGACGTTTTTCCTTAGTCTTTACGGAAGAAGTTTGCTAAGTAGAACTGACATTTAATTCATAAAAAGTATTTCCATTCTGGAATAGATTTTTGTTGTTGTTCTTTTGCATTAGGCAATAAAATATTAATACCATTTTTTAGGAATGATTTCTAGAGATTACATAAGTGAATATAGGAAGTTTACAAGTCTGCATTTTTGAAACATTATGCTTCCTGTGTAGGCTCTTTGCTTTAAAATTTAGCTTGCATCCTTTGTCATGCAGTTGCAGTGCATGATATTGCCTACTAGTAATGATGATAATTTTTACAGCACTTTTTTGATCTGTGTGCCCTTTAAGTTCTTCAGAAGCCACAGTCACATTGTACATGATGTATTCCATTTGAGGCAAGGATTAGGTTGATGCAAGCTTTGTATATTCTAAGGCAAGCAGATATGCTGCAGTCACTGAGCGAGTGCACACTCAGGTGCAGCAGTTTCTCAAAGAAGGCTGTCTAAGGGAAGAGCTGGTGCTGGACAATATTCCCAAGCTGCTGAATTGCCTGCGAGACTGCAATGTAGCAATCCGCTGGCTGATGCTTCACACTGCAGACACAGGTAAGACATCATGCTTTTATTACAGAGCTGTCAATCCTGCTATACTGGTGCTTCATGTTAACGTCCCAAGGGAGTTCAGTGTGTGCTGCTGTTGAAGTCAGCAGTTTCATCTACTGTTTTCAATAGATTGTTGATCTGTTCTTTTGCTAACAGTCTCCTAAAGTCTTCAGCTGAAACAGCACATGTGCATTTCCTTAATTGTTGCGAGCTAGACACAGGTATAAAAAGTAGTAGAAGAAGTCATGATCCTGTTGAATAATACTCTGCAGAAGAAGAATTTTATCTTTTTCTGCCTTATCACTTAAAGCATCATTCTGAAAGTTTTACCTAGCACCAAAAGGAAAGCAGTAGCCAGCTTCTTAATATCTTAGTAATTAATAGTTTAAAACCAAGGTTTTTATTCTGTTGAACTGAAATTCAACTGAAACTGTTGAATAATGTCTCTGACATGAGTTTGGGTCTGTAAACTTACCTATTTAGACATTCTCTTGGTTGAATGCTTGTGCTGTCTTCGGGGCTTCTTGGCATGTGAGAGGGCTTCTGTTACACCTCCATGTGTTTTCTGTAACTGTTTTGGAAATGTTGATCTCTGGGCTTCTCAGTCAGGTGTACTAAATTCACATTTAGTTTGCAGAAGCCAACAGAAGAGTTTTAAGAAGGCCGAAGCACCACAGAAATCTTAATTATTTCCTATTCTAAGGAAGGGTTGTACAAGGGTGGTGAAACCCATGTAAACGGAGAACAAGTGGGGACTTGCATATCAGAGCAAAATGTTTTTGCTTTCAAGCTATTAAAAAAGAGTCTATTTACAACGATTGAAAAGCTTGGCCAAATTCTGTAACAGTCGAGAAATGTTGTCTTTCCATTTTCAGCTTGTGATCCAAATAACAAACGTCTTCGCCAGATAAAGGATCAAATTCTCACAGACTCAAGGTACAATCCCAGGATCCTTTTCCAGCTTCTTCTGGATACAGCTCAATTTGAATTCATTTTAAAAGAGGTAATGTGCTGCTGCCTTCTTCAGCGTCTTTCCCTGAATGGCAGAACAGAGCTGAAGACTTGAATAGTAGTGGTACATTTACCGCACAGTCCACTTACATAAAGAACGATTATTTTGATTTGTTAACTGTGAGTTTTCTATAGAAGATTACAAACTGCTATTGCCTGGAAGTGACTTTGGCAGTCTTCTCCATAATTGGCAGTTTTCATTCTTACCCAACGTATTTATATTTACTCAGAATTTTGCATGAACATCCTGATAACAGGCATAATAAAATCTGTTGAGTAAGCTGCGTAAGTTTTTATCCTGCCATACTTCTGTTTTTCAGGCTTTTTTTTAAACAGAGACGAAAGCCTGTGTATGTTGAGGATAAGCTGCTAAGAAAACTCTTACACCTATGTATGAAGTTCTGCCGTTTCTAAAAGATTCCCCATTAATGCTCTGGTACTAACCTGGTAGAATATGTAAGAGTATGCTTAACTTCACGTACATGCTTTTTTGAATTGGGTTTCTCTGCATAGGCTGAGATGACTATGTGAAGTATAAGTCAACATTAGAACAGAGTCTTCTAGGATCTCTAAGCTAAAAAAGTTACTGGATATTTTTATAAGTGATTAAAAATCAACAATATCTGCATCACACTGTTTTTTAAAATTCAGTTAATTTATATCACTATGTCCATCACACTGGCTGTATTTCTTAATGTTTTTAATTTTGTATTTAATATTCTGGCAAGATCTTGAAGTTATGTAGTAATCACTGTAAGTCAGTTCCATCTGTTTTCAGTATTTTATCTATTGTAGTATGCCTTCTTGCCAGTTTTGTAAACCAAATGCTTCATTCTTCAATAGATGTTCAAGCAGATGCTGTCAGAAAAACAAACAAAATGGGAGAACTATAAAAAAGAGGGATCTGAAAGGATGACTGAGCTTGCTGACGTCTTCTCAGGAGTTAAACCTCTCACTAGAGTGGAGAAAAATGGTAATTGTTAGAAACTAAACTGTGGGGAAAAAAGTAATTTTATGTTTTATTTCTAAGCTGATACCAAAAGAAAATACATGAGGCTAATACTGATAATAAGAAAAATTTTCATGTCCCTCAGCTGCCACAGAGGTCTCTTACATGCTGTCTTGTTTAGGTTTTCTGCATGTATTCCATATGTAAGCCATATTTAGGTACCTACTATGTAGATGACCATATTTTTAAAAATATTTTGTATCACTTTATTTAGATATGCCAGGTAAGACTACGAAATGCCAGTTCACTTTTCTGTGTATAATGGAGTTCACATTACTGTGCTCTACATACAAAGGAGTGCGAAGATCATGTCCATTAAATATGGGGATGGTTTAACTTCTCCTCTCATTCTTTCCCTAGTTGTAACCTGGATTTCTGTTGTATCAGCATTTTTTCAAACCTTCTTTTACTTCTCATCTGTACTGAGTGGTATTCTCCAAGTTCTCCAAGGACTTAAAAACGTTGAATCTGTACTTCTTTCCAAATTTCTTGCTCTATTTTTTGAAATATCTTTTTTTTTTCCTTGAACTGGTGTAAGAATAAGAATTGTAAATCACTCTCTCATTTGATCAGGAACACTGCATAAAGTGGCAGTGTAAGGGCAACAGTTGTAATCAATCCAAAACAACAAAATTTAGAATACAGGCAATTTTCTCACTTGCTTCCACTTAAGCAGAATTACCTTACTGAAATATTTCCCTTTATCTTTTTGATGTCAGCAAACTTGTAGCTAAAACATAGAAATTGCAACTGCCAGGGCAATTAACATTGTAAAATGGTTCATAAAACACAAATTTGTGATTTAAAGGGCTTTATCATATATATATCTCTCTCTCGTATATAATGCCCATTTGTGTTGGTAGTTGGTTTTTTTAATGTTGTATGTGAAACTTAACCTGAGCATTTGCCACTTTACAAGTCTACATGTTGAGAGACTAGAAACGTAAGAGTAAGATGAAAACTTCTAAAATAATTTCCTACATGTATAGCTTGTTTGTTTGTTTTAACTAGCAAGTTCCCTGTGTCTTTGTTGCTTATCATACATGCAAAGATTTGATTACATTTTTCTTGTTCTTACATAGAAAATCTTCAGGCTTGGTTCAGAGAAATCTCCAAGCAAATAATGTCTCTAAACTATGATGATTCCACTGCAGCAGGCAGAAAAACTGTGCAGCTAATACAGGCACTGGAGGAGGTATGGCAAAGAAATTTTGAGATAAATGACCTCGTCCTTTTGAAAAACAGCATTTGATACACACACACTGACTTCCAATAGATGAGTTACAAAACAGATCTGCATTTTAACAATTGTTTAAGTCTGTAGATCTTTGCAGCTTTATATATACAGTCAGCAGGACTTGCTTATGGACCTTGTGATTGTAAAATAAGAGATACAGTATGAAAAATCATGCCACCTGCAGCTGAGGATTAGTAGGGTTTTTCAAAGAAATGAATTCAGTATTAAACATTATTTGGCAACATTACTCATTTTATTAGAAATTCTGAAAATAAATTCATTTGAAGCTAGAGAGGGTAATTTGAAAGGCAAAATAAAAATATCCATATTTGTTATGTGTACATTTCTTCTCCTTCCAGGGTATAAAAGAATACTCAGTATGGTGTTTCACAGTACATCTCCTCGAGTAACTTTGTGAAATTTATTATTTAACACACTCTAAAGTAGGCCAGGATTTGTTAAGTGTCTTACTGTAATAACATCCTGAAGAAATATGTCAGTTTACTGATTCTATTTGTATTGCTGTCCTTAAAGATGAACAGAAAAAAAAGGGGTTGTTTTATGGGGTTGGTTTGTTTTGTTTGTTTTTTAAATATAGGTCCAAGAGTTTCACCAGCTGGAAACTAACCTGCAAGTTTGCCAGTTTCTGGCTGACACCCGCAAATTTCTCCATCAGATGATCCGAACTATCAACATTAAAGAAGAGGTCTTGATCACCATGCAGATAGTTGGTGATCTTTCTTATGCTTGGCAATTAATTGACAGGTATCTTAGCAGGAGCTTTTTCTTCTAAATCAGTCATCATTCACGAAACTTGTGGGAAATAACATGCATAAATATTATTAATACTATAAATTTTCCAATTTAAAAACAATCTTGAAGCCTTGTTCTTATGAGTTGTTGAGTATATTTAACTGTCACCAACTTGAATAAGAATTAACAGCCATCCTTGTCATTATTGTTAGCTGCAGGTTAAGTGATGCTGTGACTTTTTACTGTCTGTCCTGTTCTAACTATAACAATTCTGTTAAGCTTCTATCTCCAGCCTTTCGTTTAATTAAGTGTTCTCCAAAATACTGGAGTTCCTGTTTCAACCAAAAACAAACAAGGAAAGACAAATGTTAGAGAACTCCTTTTCCATGGTATGATTTTGCTGAGCTGCTACTTCATTACCTTGGCTGTTAACACTCCCTGATGCCCTCTTCTTTTGCCCCACCTACCCCTTTATCTTACAGGTTTTTCCTAGCCAATACCTCTTCAGACCAAAATCCTCCTTTAATGAAGTTCTTTAGTGACCTCCTGTGCCATTTCCAGATTACACTGGTGCTGGTGACATATGATTTAAGAGCTGAAAATAAGAGTTTCAGGGGAAGAAGCTGATTTGTTTTATTTGTTTCCTACCCCAGCTTTACATCTATTATGCAGGAAAGCATAAGAGTCAGTCCATCTATGGTAACTAAACTCAGAGCCACTTTCCTAAAGGTAAGTATGAACAACAGTGAATGTAGTTGAACACTGCAGGTCAACCAGAGCATTTGTTAAATAGGCCTTAGGCTGTGAAGTCACAAAAGAGTCAAAACTTCCTTTTACTAACATTTTCTATATCCAGATTTTTTAGACTGTATTAAATTAACTCAAGGTTAGTTTTAAAGAAAATAAAACCAAGTTATGCATGGTTTTTTATGCAGCCAGATATATTGCTGCTGTTAGGCAAATAAGTCTCATCATCCAGCCTCTACTCATTAGTTATTTGCTGGAGACATTGGTGCATAGATGGGATCCTCTGCGTATGTATCAGAGGAGGCTGAAGGAATTACAAAAGTTATGTTGGCTATGCCCTTTGTCTGTCATGATGAAGATCTGGCATCAGATGAAAGTATTTTCTGTAGAAATAAGAATAGGAAATGGCATGGGGAGGAGTGTAAAATTGCAATGAAAAAAATACCTCGCACAACTGGTAAGATTTTAAAAAAAAAAGGAATAAGAGGAGGTGTAGCATTATAAACTGTTGTGCTTTTTTGACTTAACAATTTTTTTTTTTTCTGTTGGCAAACCTGATGTTGCAACACTGCTCTTTAGGAATAATCTAGTGCTGTGAGTTGTAGTACGTTAAGAGCCTGAGCAAGAGAGTTCAAACATGCAATTTATATTAGAAAAACAGACCTGTGAAGTTAAAATGTTGACTTTATTTCTAGCTTGCTTCTGCTCTTGACTTGCCACTTCTCCGCATCAATCAAGCAAACAGTCCCGATCTTCTCAGTGTATCTCAGTATTATTCTGGTGAATTGGTTTCCTATGTTAGAAAGGTAGGCATTTGAAGAGACGTAATTGTCTTGTTCTCTAATTACTTCTCCTTAACTGAAGATTTATTATTTTTAATGAGAATATACTGACTATGTTTGTTTCTTCTTTCATTTACAAAGGTTCTACAGATAATTCCAGAAAGCATGTTTACATCTCTTCTCAAAATTATAAAGCTTCAGACTCATGATATTGTTGAAGTGCCTACTCGCCTTGATAAGGACAAGCTACGAGATTATGCTCAGCTTGGACCACGATACGAGGTACAGTTAAAATAGGGAATGCTGAAAAAGCATATCTTATAGGTGGCTGACTTCAACCTAAGTTTAAAAAGGTACAGCTCCATAGAGTTGTACTTCAACAATGAAGTTGGATTTGTTGACTGAGTAAGAATTAAAATTGACCAGTGTTATCATGAGTATACCTTAGGTTTCCTGAGGATAGATGAGTAACTTTTGCTCTTCTGTTTGTAAAAGTTTAAACTTTTGCTCTTGTAGAAAAGGGGAGGAAAACTAAATAGGTTTATAAATGAGAGTAAAGATTTTTTGATTTATTTAGGTAGGGCTGGGGGGCGGGGAAACTAAAAACCCAAGTCTGAAATGAAGCTCTCCACATTTGGAACACTTGTTCCAGGAGAAGAAGATTGAAGACTGAATAAGCCAGCAGGGTTGAGCTTTTTGCTGCCCTCAAATGTGAAGACAGGATGGAGGCACGTTGATTTGATCAGCTAAAGCTGCTATTGCTCATTGGCTTTTTGTAGGTTTTTTTTCTGCACTGTTATCAATCTGGAAGAGTGAGCAAACGTTAAAATTATTTGGTTTTAGTTTTAATAGAGGAAGATGAAGAGCAAAAACCTGAGTAGACCAGTAACTTCCCCTCAAAGAGTATCTTTTAGCTCTCCAATTATCAGTTAAGATGCCAGCTTTTTCCATCAGTTTTTGCCAAAGTGCTCACTTGTTAGGAGTTTTATACAAACAGGCTGTGGTCTCGGATTAAGCTGACGTTCAGACCTAAACACTAGGTTTAGACTCCCCCCTTAAACTTTTTAAAGACAGTTTATTTGGGGGGGGGCAGGGATGGAGGAGGAGACAGTATTCAATAATATTTCTTTTATTTTGAGAAGGTAGAGAGGAAATGAATCATCTCACACAAAAGCTTTTCACTTTTGATTTCTGTAGAATTGTAAGTCTGAACTATGTTGTCTCTATTCTATGTTGTAAATGTCTTAAAGGCAAAAGACTGGCTTGCCTGAATTCTGAGCTTAAGTATGCTCACCTAATAATTTAAAACTAAGTGAATGTGCTACTGTATTAAATCAGTGGAAATATTGAAGTGGACTCATTGCTGGCTTTATTATGGAATAACTACTTCAAGCTGTGTCCCTAGCCTGCTCAAAGGGACCAACTTAGAGTTTTGTCCATGATGTTTTGTACGCACATGATATAGCCAGCTAGGTCTTTCCTCCCGTAATCTCTGTAAAGCCTCTGAGAGTTACCTGTTCTTTCCCACTGGTAACATACCTATATTGATCTAATTAAAAGGAAGATCATTATTGTACTATAAGTAAATGTAGAACAAGATATAAAATTGAAAGTATGTCAGCACAAATTACTTTAATCTAAAATAGGAAGCTACCACTGTGAAAGATGTATATCTTTTTAGAGTAATTATTTGAATCTATTGAATCACTTCAATAAATTGTATTTTCTCTTTCTATTAAAGGTTGCCAAGCTAACCCATGCGATTTCAATCTTTACTGAAGGTATCCTCATGATGAAAACTACTTTAGTTGGTATCATCAAGGTAATGTTCCATCATTCCAGTAGGAAAAAGTCATTCAGTAGCAAGTAGCACTTTACCACAGATATTTCAGCACATTAAGCAAGACCTTGAGGAAAGATAAAAAGACAAGAAAAAACAAGTTTGCATACAAATTTTCAAACAGCGACACCTAACTTGGCATTCAGATAAGAACTATATTATTTAAGGTTGTTAAGAACCCACAGTCCTCATTGTAAATAGATTCATCAACCTTAATTGACACTCTTTTTTTTTCCCTACTGGAAAAATGACTGCAAGCTTTTCTGAAGAGCTGTTTCTTCCATTGGCAAAGAGTGCTCTTCCTACATTAAGATACCTCTTTCAGGACCAGGAGCAAGTATTTTTGAAGAAATATACACTTCTTAATACACACTGGCTTCTTAGATGTGTACGACATTCTCAATGGATCATTAACAGAGGTTGAATATGGGAACTACAAACCTTTGCCATTCAAAGGTTTGTTTATTATCTAGTAGAAGTATTTCAATATTTATTCTTTGGACAAGCACAAGTGGGAAAGTGCATCTGTTAGCAGTGCTTTCCAATTTGTCATAAGTATTTAATATCTGTCTTGGTACAAACGAAATCCTTTATATTTTTTTATACCTTTCTGACTTTAAGAAAAAAATGTTTCTTCTACTTAGGTGGACCCAAAACAATTACTAGAGGATGGAATAAGGAAGGAGCTGGTAAAACGGGTAGCCCTAGCTCTTCACAGGGGACTCATCTTTAATCCTAGAGCCAAGGTGTGTAACAGCTTGATTTGATTTTATATTTTTATGTGTCTTGTATTTGCTGGGACCTCTTTTATTATACTACCTTCTAGAAAATAATGCATACTTTTCTGTGCAGATTTCCTTTTTGTAAAGAAGTACACTTTTTTAATTTCTTAAAGATTATTTGGAATGCCTTATTTGATGTTAAAATGAGTTTATAAACTGTGAAGAGTACATAGAATTCAAAAACATATTTTTATTCTATTGCCAAGTGTCCTGCCAATTCTGAGTTCACAGTTCTGTCTTTGTCTGTGATGACTGATGACAACACATGATATGTATAAGCCAGGTAAACATAGAAAGGCAATGACAGAATAAGGAGTGTGACTCCTTATTTTGATCCTGTCCAGATTCTTGAGTCTCCCACATCAATCAATAGTACCACTGAAGCCTAAAATAAACATTAAAAGCAGGAGGAAAAAATATCTAGTAAGAAGAATTACTTCAGGTATCAAACAACCTTTGATAAATTTCTCAGTGTTTATTCAGTTCTGGCTGGAGCATAGTGAAATCCTCTAGAGGTTGCTGTGTAAAGGCATTTAGAAGCCTTTTACATTTTCTTTGTATTCTACCTGTTCACAGTTTTGGTTTTATCCTTTTTTTTTTTTTTTTTTTTTTTTTTTTTTTTTTTTTTTTTTTTTTTTTTTTTTTTTTTTTTTTTTTTTTTTTTTTTTTTTTTTTTTTTTTTTTTTTTTTTTTTTTTTTTTTTTTTTTTTTTTTTTTTTTTTTTTTTTTTTTTTTTTTTTTTTTTTTTTTTTTTTTTTTTTTTTTTTTTTTTTTTTTTTTTTTTTTTTTTTTTTTTTTTTTTTTTTTTTTTTTTTTTTTTTTTTTTTTTTTTTTTTTTTTTTTTTTGCTTTCGTCTGTAGCCAAGTGAACTGATGCCCAAACTGAAAGAAATGGCAGCTACAATGGATGGGTTCCATCGATCATTTGAATATATCCAGGATTATGTCAACATATATGGTTTAAAAATTTGGCAAGAGGAAGTGTCTCGTATTATTAACTACAATGTGGAACAGGAGTGCAATAACTTCTTAAGAACAAAGGTGCTGGTCAAAAACAAGAATGAGTAAAAAGTTGATAGATGTCTTTATATTTGGATGTTAAAGCTTGTGACTGAAGGAGCATATGTACCCCATTGTGCACAGTCCATACTGTTGTAACTTCAACTAAATGTGCTAACTACTGTGTAAAACATCTGCCCCCAGCTTTTTCTGAATGATTTCAGCATCCCCACTGCATTAGTTGTACATAAGAAAAACAAAGTACCCCAAACAGAATATTTTAATATCTCTTGCCAGTGAACAATATCCTTCCTCTCTGTGTCTATTGTTAGCCATGAGAATGCAGGCTTAGAAAGACTGCAGTAGTTACCAGCTCTTTTTGTTGTGATATTTCACAAGTGGTGGAGTGAATAGATCTTAAATTTAGCTAACAAAATGGTGGCTAGTGTTACTGCTGAAAGGAGCAGATGGAATTCTCACCAGGAGTGTAAGTAGTTCTCTCAACCTCCATGCTTATCTTCTGCTTGCTCTTTGTCATAACACTCATCTTTCTCTTTGCTTTATTTTTATAGTGTTCTGCTGTGTGTAATTTACAATATTGTTTTACAGTGTACTACTTTTAAGTTAAACAAAAGGAATAAAATTTCTAAGCAAATTAGAAACATGCAATAGTAACGCTGCAAATTACTGTAAAACTTATTTTTCAGATTCAAGACTGGCAGAGCATATACCAGTCTACTCATATTCCTATACCAAAATTCACACCTGTGGATGAATCTGTAACATTTATTGGTCGGCTTTGTAGAGAAATCCTGAGGATCACAGACCCGAAGTAAGTACTGTGTGTCACGAGCTTGTATTATAGCACCATGCATTGGATTGCTCCAATTCCACCATATACAAACAAAATATACAACAAATCGTTTTTCCTTAGCTGTCATATCACCGTCTTTATCTAAAACCAAATTTACCCAATCCGTCTTGTACATTTTAAATATTAGTCTAGAAAAGTTGTGATTTTTGTCTAAGAAGGAAAACTGCGTTACACAAATAGAGGAGAGAGAAATCAGGGAAGGGTGACAGAACCCTTACAGAGAGAGGAGTAAGTAAACATCACCTGAGATACTTAGAGAGTCTTTCTAATCTCTGCCTGAATAAGATAGCTCATTACTCAGATTATCACAGGAACTGCCTGCAGCTTATTCTGAAGTAGTTGTTTGTTTAATTTTTCCTCAGAATCACGTGTTACATTGACCAAATGAACACCTGGTATGATATTAAAACTCATCAGGAAGTAACCAATAGTCGTCTCTTCTCAGAGATCCAAGATACTTTAGGTACCTTTGGTCTTAATGGTTTAGACAGGCTGCTGTGTTTCATGATTGTAAAGGAACTGCAGGTAATTTTTGAACTTCGGTTTCTCAAGGTCACGATGCTTTTATTGTTTAATAACTTCTAGTGAAATAAAAAAGTCTGTTAATTTTTGAAATGATAAATTGAAATTAAAAGCATTTGAAAAATGTGTGTTCAAACGCAAAGGTAAGAATTTCAGTTACAGATAGAATCGTGAAAGTTGGTACTCTTGAATAAATGTTGCTGTGTAACACCAGGTTATGTGTTACATTAGACGGTGGTTTGCAAGGAATGCCTTTTGAAGGTGTACACTTGGTGTATACTTAAAAGTTGATCTCAGGTCAACTTCTATTTTTCTGTCTAGATATCAACAAAGAATTAGATTGTTTGGGTCTACCGTGATATAAATAAGGTGTCAATTCTATGTAATGACTTTTTCCCTAATACCTCTATGTGAAACCAAGTTTTTTTTTTTCTGAGAAGAATCCAGTCCTAGCCTGGTTAAAGATTTTAAGGAAAATAAGTATTGATGAAGACAGTTCTTCCTCAAAAACTGAATTAATAGTTGTCTACAGTAGGTATTGCATATTGATGAGGGGGATCTGCTAATTGTCCTAAAACTGATTAGCATAACTCAGAAAAGCACAAAGTCTAACTACAGATTTCCTCAACTCTTCATCTGTGGAAATATTCTTTCCCTGCCTTTAAAAAATGTGGCTCTGGTACCACCAAGATTAAGCACAGCATACGTGTGAGGATTTTACTTACTTACTTCTTTCTTTTATTTAGAATTTCCTCAGTATGTTTCAGAAAAATATATTGCGTGACAGGACAGTACAGGATACCTTAAAAGCACTTATGAATGCTGTCAGTCCTCTCAAAGGAATTATGGGTAAGTGCTTACTGGTTAAGATGGAAGAAAGCCATTGTCTTTGTACGCTTGTATTTATTTCTCTTCTTACTTGTTCTTTTTTTAATGCCTCACCCTTCTCTTCTCAGCAAATTCAAACAAGGTTTATTCTGCAGCAATTGCAAAAACTCAGAAGATCTGGACAGCATATTTAGACTCCATAATGAAGGTAGGTTTACATGACTTAGTGATATGCAGAATTCAGTCTAGGCTCTTTGGTTATATACTTTAATTTGCTTATTTTACAATGTTGTATTTTGTTGACGTGGAATTCTGTAGCTTCACAAGTGAAGCAGGCCTGGATTTGCAAGAGCTCATGGGCTTCATTTGTATAGACAGCTCACACTGTACGAAGTGCTTAGCGCTGAGATTCATGTGTAATAGTTTGCCAAAAATGGAGTCTGGCACTAGAGATCTGATCTGGGAAAGACTGAGTTTAGTGCCTAGTAACAGGAGCTCTGAGACTCCCCACAGTGCCTTGTGAACGTAATGTACCTAAGGCTAAAATTGGAGCAGTAGCATTTCCTGAACTTGCCTTGTTCACGCAGAAGGCAGTCTACCGTGCTGAAAATTTAAACAAGCTATCCCATTAACCTATCTCTTTACCTTGTCTTTGTAATGATATTTTGCGACCCGTGTTTTTCAGAGTGCTGTGAATGTTTATGTTACTGAAGAGAAGAAGAAAGGTCAGGGAAGGAAGGGGAAGGTTGACTACAACAAGCCTCTCTGTTGGTTTTTATCCCTGCCATTGCTGACCCTAAGGTCTAGGGAGAGGTGGGGAAAAGAGTACAAGCATTTTCATTGACCAGTGCAAAAAAAGCAAGTGACTGGGGGTTTATACCTGTTACCTTTGTAGTGCCCTTTTCACACTGCCTGTATTTGCCACCATGAACTGTGTGTAAATCTTGAGCGCTGTGAATACTCCTCTCCTTTGACTGCACTGCACAGCTGGGGTCTGTCAGATCCAGCTGCAGGCAGTCTGAATCAGTGCTCTGTTACCAAAATGAGGAAGTAGCTCCAACCAGTATGTATGTCCCTGCTTTGGGCAGCCCTGCAGAGGCTGTTAGGTGTAGTGAGGACTTTGTGTAATCTATTTAATGGTAAATTGTTACTCATTAAGTTTTTCTGTAGTTTGACTTTACTCTTCCTTGGTTGCATTCAGTATAACACCCCACCCTTTTTTTGTTTGTTTGTTTCAACAGGTTGGTCAGATGCAGATTTTAAGACGACAGATTACCAATGAATTAAATTATTCCTGCAGGTTTGACTCCAAGCATTTGGCTGCTGCTTTGGAAAATCTCAATAAGTAAGAAGCAAAATGTACCAAAGAGCTGCATGTATCACTGTGATGTAAT
This sequence comes from Aptenodytes forsteri, assembly GCF_000699145.1. NCBI lineage: Eukaryota > Metazoa > Chordata > Aves > Sphenisciformes > Spheniscidae > Aptenodytes > Aptenodytes forsteri. The sequence goes on along the minus strand of NW_008795125.1, from coordinate 6,489,084 downwards.
TATTAGCAGCTCAGCAATCCTGAAAATCTAAATTACGGCAAAGTATGGAATCTGATTGTATTCAGGTTTTTGTTGATGAATATTTGAATTTGAACCCAACAAAAACATTAAAAGTAAATAACTTGGCAAGTAATTTGTATGAACATGCTAGTGGACAACGCAGCTTCTAATTGCGTTTGGTCATACCTGGATTTGAGGTCATATTTGGATGAGAAGTAAAAACAGTGACAATGTGTGGTGCTGATTTTGAAACAAATATGATGTTTGTAAAAAGATATTCCAAAAAAGGTGGTTTACTCTTGCTTTTAACCATTTACAGGTTTTGTGTCTTTGAAGTTTTTAAATTAATATGACGTGGCATCGTGTAAGGTTTATTTAGGGATAATTTAAATAAGTATTTAAGATAATCAACTTATTTTCCTTTTAGAGCAATACTGGCTGACATTGAAGCACATTATCAGAACCCATCACTGCCTTACCCTAAAGAAGACAACACTCTTTTGTATGAAATCACAGCTTATCTGGAAGCAGCTGGCATTCACAATCCATTAAATAAGGTCAGGCTTACATTCCGGTGCTTGGTACAGTTTGCTTTTTCTATTTTATTGATTATTAACTGAGAAAAAAATTAATATGTGGAAGAACTGTGTTCCTCTTTTTTTTTCCCCTCCTCAGATCTACATAACAACAAAACGTCTGCCATATTTTCCCACTGTCAACTTCCTGTTTCTCATTTCCCAGTTTCCGAAACTTCAGTACAACAGAAATTTAGGTATTGTATAAGTTGTTGCTTGTCTAAATCTAATGAAAACCTATGTGAAATTATCTGTAGAGAAGATAGTAAAATCATCTGCATAGAAAATACTCGATTTCTGACTTCAGTCCATCGTGTCCAGGCAGGCTTGTTATAATATTGAAGCCAAATATAATAGAGTAGGAAACAGAATCCAAACTCCTGACTTTCTCATTCCATCCTATCTCTTAGTTAATATCTTTAAGCCATTTGCTATGGAGGAAATGCAGTTGTTACATTAGTTTTTAGTTTTTATGTGTGGGCAAGCAGAAGGGGAGGCACAGCAAAACAACTCATGAGAGTATATTATCGAAGTTTGCCTCTGCTATAAATAATATGTTCTGGTTTATAAACGTGTTGTTTTGGGGTTTTTTTTCTGTGCAGGAGTGGTGTGCAAGCGGCCAGCTGATCAAATTGACTGGCTTCCTTTAGTTCTGGGACTCCTTACCCTGTTGAAACAGTTTCACTCAAGATACACAGAACAATTTCTGGCTCTGATTGGTCAGTTTATTCGTTCAACGATGGAACAGTGCACAAGGTATCCATGTTTTACTTTTTCCCTAAGTATCACCTCTGTGAAAAGGGCTTCAGTCATATTATCACTGCTTTTTCAGTATGTTTTTCTAGCAGAGTATATTTGACATAATAATAACAATATATTTGACTAAATATAAGATTAAAATACTATTTCTTTTTTTAATGGAATCACATGGTACCTAGTGGAAACGGTGTTATTTGAAGGCTGGCATTTTCATGTAATTTTATCTAAATAACTGATTGGCTAGTAGGAGCATGATCTTCATGGTGGTTTAATTTTAGCCAGAAGATACCAGAAATGCCTGCTGATGTAGTGGGTGCCCTCATGTTCCTGGAAGATTACATTCGCTACACAAAGCTACCAAGAAAGGTAAGAAGGAATTCCATGTCTCCCGTACGTAGCACTGAGCAGGAGCCCTGTTCAGATGAGCTAAATCTTGGTTTATGCAGTGGTTACGTACTAGCAGTTTGATCACACGTATCTACTCTGGAACATGGCATCATCTGTAAACAAATATCCAAAATAATGGACTCGTTAACCTTGTCCAAAAAGCAGTATTGACCCTTTTCAGATGTTCTGTAAAAGATTGCCAGAAAGAAATACAGATGGAAAATCTGTTACCTGATAGGAATGGGTCATAATGAATTCTTTTACCCTGTACAAACTACGAATTGCGTTGCTTGCATACTTTGTGTAACTATTCCTATGCTAGCCCTATATGTAGTATCCTTATGGAAAAACTATTTTCTAGAAAATACAGAGGGGATACAAAATACAGAAAGGATTTCAACTTTGTGCAGATTTAAGAAGAGCCTGTTCCATTTAATCTTCACAGAATGTGTACATTGCTGGGGGGCTTTTGGGAAGGAAAGAAATAAAATAGAAGTTCTGAGATGTTGCAGAATTAATAATAAAATTAGCAGTATTCTAAATGCAGGGCAAAAAGCTAATTAGCAAGTCTAAATTTTGGTGAAACACCATCTCCAATCCTTGATTTCCTTCCCTTCCCTTCCTGCCAAAGCATGGCTTCCCAGGCAGCTTCTTTATTTCACATGCAAGGGAAGTTCTGAAAGTCTGGGCCTGTGGAGAGACTTTATTTTGGGATTAAATGCAACTTAACTGCATTTGAAGATGATATATTATTTATACATGGTATTAAAAATAAGTCATTATCCTATTTGCTATGGGCTGTGCCTCAATGATTCTTGAATAAGCCATTTCCCAGCTAATACTCGCAACTAAAAGAGAGAGATTCTTCCAGTTTCTCTCTTCTTCCCAGCCTGCAGTGCAATGTAGTAGAAAGTCCCCGTGTCAGTCTTGCAGCTGATGTATCTGGTACCTGTGCCAGCCTCCACTTCAGCCTGGTGCTATGTGGAGAAACGGCAGAGAGGGTGTCAGTGTTCCTCCAGTCTTACACCGTACCTATGGTGCCGCAATTCCTCACGCCTAGGGCTTGCCTTACCTGCCTGAGATGGTGTTCCTTCCTTTCTCTGTGCACCAAGCAAGAACACATCCAGGAACACATCCTAAAGACAGGGTGGTTCAGGTCAATAGTGTTGTGTGCTCGATTCATAGATTAGGCATGCTTGTTAATGGACGGATAGAGCATACAAATGAATAATGAAGAAAATACCTAACTGTGCCTGCCTGTTTACTTTAGGTTGTTGAAGCACATGTGCCTAGCTTCATTTTTGATGAATTCAGAACTGTTCTATGAGTATGGAGAAAGGACCAAGTCTTTCCCCCAAACCTGAAACAGGGAGTTGGGGACTGAGGATGAGACGAGTACAGCTTTTCAGAACTGTGTCTTTTCTGTGCTTTAAGGCAGTGCCTACAACTGTCTCTATGAAATGTAACCATCAGCACTAGTCTATATAATTAACACTTGTTTAAATCTTGGCATGATACGCAATTCGTATCTCATCCAAACAGTGTACATTTTGTACTGCACATTATAAATGCTGTATGTAATTGTTTATGTGTAAATCATTTAGTTTTTTGTTCTGAAGAACTATTTGTGGAAGTTTGACTTTTGTATCACAGATGAACAATGAAATTGGAAATAAAGGTGTTGGATAGTTTGCCAGGACTGATGATTCCAAAGTGTCCTGTTAATTTTCCTGTTAAAAGAACCATTAGTGAGAATGAATATACAGTGAAAAGAGGTTTGGTGTCTGCCTCTGTACTACAAAAAGTTAATTTTCCTCTATAGAGGACAGAAAAACAATTAAATAGCCATAGCTGAAAAGTCCTGTCATGCTATTTAAAGGCACAAATATTTCTTCCAGTGCAACTGTAACATGACTAATGTTGGGAGTGAGGTGTTTATTCAGGTAACTTTCAGACTTGGTATGGAACGTTTTACACCTGGCATAATTTTCTTGCTAGGGGCTGCTGTGGGAAAGTCAGTGGGGGATGTTACTCTATCACTAGGAGAGCTTGGTGATTATCAGACTGGAAAAGAGGAGACATGCAACAGCTGAAGGGAAAGGTTACTCAGAAAGAGGCATTTATGGCACTAAGACAGGCTGGAGTGGCTAGATGGCAAATCGACTCCTTGTTTAAGAAAGGAAGAGCAAAGAAGAAGGGGTAAAGGGAAGTGCGAAGCCCCAGGACACTAGCCCTATCTGCGTCGCCCTCTGTCTGCAGTGAAGATGCGTCTTCTTCACCTGCCCCTAAATACCCCAACCTTTTTCCCTGGAAACAAGAACAGGGACTGTGCAGTACCCCTCCGCTACGGCTGATGAAGGGATCTGGCCAGGGAGACGGCTGCCCACCCCTTCCATTTGTACTACATTGGAGCCAGCATAATAAATAACAGGTTAGGGCCCTGCTGGTCACCGCTGCAGAAGCAGCCCTAATTCATAGAAATCAGTCCCGTTACCACAAGAATAAATAGATGAATAGTAATGAATTTGGGAGGGGGGAAGGATTGGATCAAGAAGATTTTGTAATCCTGCAACTAGCAGGGTACCCACAGTTTTTGGATCAAGTGAGGATTATGAGAGTGCCTGAACATATCACAGGGCACAATCTGTTAACAGATCATCCCCTACTAGGGGAAAATACTCCTGGTGCCTGACCAGCTTGGACCCCGGAGCTTGTGGCAGGGAGGACTGCGGCTCCCACCATTGTGCTGATCCCTCCACCCAGCCTATAGCCTTCAAACAGCACCGGCTGCTGCCTCAGGGATACCTGGCAGGGAGGACTGCGTCTCCCCACCATTGTGCTGATCCCTCCACCCAGCCTTCAAACAGCACCAGCTGCTGCCTCAGGGATACGTGCACAGCCCCACGATTTGTCACGGGGTTGTGGCTCAGCCCTTGGAGGAGTGCAACCTGTCCCCAGTGTGTCACCCGCTCCATTACGTTGATGACATCCTGCTGAGTGGACCTACCCCCAGCAGGAGGTCAGGGAGGCACTGAGCGGTGTCATGGGCACCGTGCGAGGGCATGGTTGGGAAATTAGTATGAGGACCAGCAAATGAAGTACAATTTTTAGGCATCATCTGGCCAGGGCCCTGCCAGATTATGGAAACAAACAAAACTTCATACAGCTGAGCCCCAAAACAAGGTTGATGTGCAGCACTTTGTAGGATTACTGGGGTACTGGCGCCAGTTTATCCCGCACTAAGCACAGGTTTTAAGGCCCCTGTATAATGCAGTGAGAAAGAGGAAACAGTTCGTATGGGGGAAAGATGAAAAAAGCTTTCAAGCAAGCCCAGCACACTGTCTGCCCTGTGGTTGCGCTGGGACCTAAGGAGCCTTGCAGACCTTTTGAACTGGATGTCCTCATTTCGGGAGATGATCTTGCACATTGGAGTTTGAGGCTAAAAGGTGAAGGAAGGCTGCTACGCCCTGCCTGGGCTCAGGCAGCCCCGCCACACGCACAGACACACACACGCCCCACCCCCAGCAAAATATGTCGAGGGGTGAGGCAGTGGAAGGATGCTGCCGGTCATCCTGCCAAGCAAAGCTTACTCAGTAAGGCAGGGGTTAGCAGCCAGTATGCAGAACTAATGGCCATGCTCTCGATATTAGAAGAGACCCCCCACCACCACTCCTGAGTTACATACTGCCTTCTGGGTAGTATATAAGGCATTAACTGCATGGGTTAGTGGTACGTGGACAGCTGGACAATACACAGGGAACCATGGTGGGGCGTCAGGATTTATGGAAGCCCTTAACCCAGAAATGTGAATTTACACCTGTGGGTTTGACATGCTGATGCTCATGTCACCCGGGGTGGCGGGGAAGCGAGGAGCACAATGCCACAGCTGATCAATCAGGTCAAATTCATGGTGCTACTTCCTGATACCCCATCCCCTGATGTTCTGCCGCCCAGTGATGAAGCTCTCACTAAGCGGGCCCACAAAAAAATTTGGCACCTGGGTGTCGATGGCATCTACAGATGGATTCAAAGCCAGGGCATCCCACGTACCCAGATGCTGCTCAGGAGCCAGTGCAGCGGGGTGCTGTCTGTAAGTTACTGAATGCTAAGGTTCCTTAGCAGCCTTATGGGCAGCTCCGATGAGGGCAGGCAAGCAGCCGGAGGCTGAATGGCTTCGTGCAATGGTAGCACCTCAAGGACGGACAACACTATGCTCACACTCAGCTGGCTTCAGGTCCCCGAAATTAACATTAATTTTTATTGGCTTTTTATTACATTTGTAAATTAAATTCTAGAACACTGTGAGCAGACTGGCACAGCTGCACTCCTATTTCTCAGTGCTTTTGCATGTAAAAGATTGAAAGCCTCAGGAGAAAAACTGCTAGAAAAAGAAACAGGACTGAACTCTTTGATGGTTTCCTGTTCAGCTGATGCCTGTCCATTCTTCGCAGTGCTGGGCTGTACCCTTCTTGTCTCCATTGCTTTGAAATTAAGTCAGAAGTCCCCCATCGGGACTGTCCAGTCCACCCTCCTGCCCCGAGCAGGGCAGCCAGCACAGGGTGCTCAGGGTCAAGGCTGGTCGGGTTTTGAGTATCTCCAGGGATGGAGACTCCACAACCTCTCTGGGTGACCTGCTCCAGTGTTGGACCACCCGAACAGTGAAAAAAGCTTTTTCTTATATTTAAATGGAATTTCCTGTGTCTCAGTTCATGACCATTGCCTCTTGCCCTGTCACTGGGCACCACTCAGAAGACTCTGGCTCCATCTTCTTTATTCCCTCCATCCATCAGATGTTTATCCACAGAATAAGACCCCCCAGGCCTTCTCTCCTCCAGGCTGAGCAGTCCCAGCTCTGTCAGCCTTTCCTTGTATGACAGATGCCCCAAACGATTAATCATCTTCATGGCCCTTCACTCCAGTACGTCCATAGAGTACATCCGTCTTGTACGGGGGAGCCCAGCACTGGACACAGCGCCCACATGTCTCACCAGGGCTGAGCAGAGGGAGGGACAACCTCCCTCCGTCCGGTGGCAACGCTCTGCCTGATGCAGCCCAGGAGGCTGGTGGCCACCACTGCAGGAGTGAACTGGTGTCCCACAGGATCCCAGGGCCTTTTCTGCCAAGTTGTTTTCCAGCAGTCGTTCTGGTGCCTGGGGTCATCCCTCCCCAGGTGCTGGGTTTCACGCTTCCCTTTGCTGAACTTCATGAACTTTCTGTCGGCCCATTTCTCCAGCCTGTCCAGGTCCCCCTGAATGGCAGCACAACCCTCTGCTGTGTCAGCCGCTCCTCACGGTTTTGTATCACCTGCAAACATGCTGAGGGTCCATTGCCCAGGTCATTAATGAAGATACTAAACAGTACTGGCCCCAGTATCAACCCCTGGGGTACACCACCATGGACTGGCCTCCAGCTGGACATTGTGCCGCTGATCACAGCCCCCTGGGCCCAGCTGTTCAGCCCATTGGTTAAGTTTGATTTTCCCTCCATAAATCGATGATGACTACTCCCAGTCACCTTCTTGTCCTTTTCATGTTTGGGAACGGTTTCCAGGTCTATTTGCTCCATCACCTTCCCAGGCATCGCGGTGAGGCTGGCCATCCCGCAGCTTCCCTCATCCTCCTCCTTGCTGCTCCTGAAGACAGGAGTGATGTTTGCTGTTGTCCAAGCCCCAGAATCACAACCACTGTTCACAGAGAACTCAGAGTGGCCTCACGCTGACAGCTGCCAGCTCCCCCAGCACCTGGGGTGCATCATGCCAGCTCCCATGGACTTGTGTACACCCACGTTGTTTAAACGTTCCCCGACCTGGTCCTCCTCTGCTGAGGGACTGAGTACTGCTCTGGGGGTTCAGCGCCGCCAAGTGTTGTTGTTTCACCTATTCCCAACTCAACCTTTGCAAAAGCTGAACCTGTGTCACAGTAACTTGGCTTTCAGGGGGAAGGATTTTAACTCCTGCCTTCTGCACCAGCAGCTGGCTTTGTTAGGAGTACAGCCCTTCCCTCTCCAGCAGGCAGAGGCTTGCCCAACGCCCATCTCCCTGCCCACGCAAGAGTTTTGGCGTGTTCGTGCCAGCCGAGATACAGCGTAGGCTTCCTCACCGGCAGCCAGTGCCCTCCTGGCCTCCACGTCTCCCTCCAGGTGTGACGGATGCACCCGCTCTGAGCGAGTGAACAGCACTGTGGTTCAGGCACCACCGACAAGAAGGCCTGACCGAAATCAGCCCTGCTGTGCAAACCTTGAGAATTGTGCCGGGCCGCATCTTCTCGGGAACTAAGGAGTCTGGGCCACATCTGATCAGGAGCTAAGAGTATCAGCCCGAGCTGAGACTAGACATAATTAAAACTGCTACAGCTGCACTCCCGCACATACACCAGAGGGGGGGTTGACTACAAGTCAATCACTTCACACTATAAAAATTTGTAGCCCCTCCGAGCCCGTTGAGCTCTCCTGCCCGGCAGCGGGCTGCACGGTGGTGATCTCCCCTTGAGCAGGGACGCCTCTCAACGTTACTCCTTGAGGCTGAGAGACCCCTTACCCGGCATCTGATAGCTATAACGAGGTAAGCGACATTTTACATTGGGCCTAAAGGTATATTGTATGCTAGCAAAATTTATATATCCAGCTATTATTAGAACTGTGGTAAGTAGTAGAGTGTTTGACTGCTGTCTGATCACCGTCTAAATCATCATTTAAATCATCATCAAATCACTGTTTAACTAACATTCAATTATTGCTTAATCACCATTTGATTACCATTTGATCTTCATTCAATCATCAATTAATTACCATTTGATCATTGTTTGATCATTAATAAAACCTTTTTAGTTAACCTCATAACGATGACTTCTCTTAATAATTAACCTGTGACACCAGATAAGCAAATGGAGATGTACAGCAGGAGAAAGAGGGAACACAATGGTAAGATTGCAGAAAAAAAAAAAGGATAGGCTGAAATGGGGGAGGAGGGGAGTAGGTGTCCAGCTTTAATAACCTGAAGCCTTTAACGTCTAGCCCACGCTATAACCACGTACTCCTATTTTAGTGGGTAGGAAAGCCAAGAGCAACAGAGGAAGAATACAAACTGGTGTCAAACTATTTTTTCCCTATTTGAATTTATTTTTAAGCTTTTCCTTTAGAAAGCTCTAAACTTTCCCAGAACAAATGCAAATATCCTGTCCCCACCACAGAAGTACAGCTTCCTAAAGTTGGTTAAGATAAGTTAAAGCACACAGAAAACTCTTAACGCATTATGGCTTTTCTTATTAATGCAATTATTTATGATTAAGCTTCAAGGTTTAGGTCCTGTTTAAGAGTTGCACTGGACCCTGGGGGAAAAGCAGATTACAAGGAGCAGTTCCAGAGCAGTGTAAATTACTGCTGTGATTCAGCAAGCAGAAAAATCAATAATGATTTTATTATTAAGGAAAACTAGTGGTCACAGACAGACTAGAAAAAAAACTCTGTAAAGATACTTGTAATTAGTTTCTGCAGCTGAAGTAGCCCATAAACATCAGCAGGCATCTTTCCTGTGCTCTAGTTCGTCACAGTATGCCTCAGCAGGGAATATATCCTTGCATGTCTTCTTTAAAACATTTTATTATGCCAAAAGTCTCAATAATGCTTTATGAAGACCTGACTCTGAACTCGTTTGCTTTGGGACATATCCACGATGCCAGAGTTAACCGGCATTCCTCCCTGGAAATTACCACCTCATGCTTTATTTGGGTCTAAACCACCAGTGCAGGGATTCCCTTTCACTTCAAGCAGGTACAAACCGACCAGTACATAGCATGCCACAGAAGTTAAAATGCAATTTATGCCATTTTTAATTACAATGCTTAATTTTAACTCCTTTGTCTCTTCAGACAAAAACAGAAAAATTAATACTTAGAATAATTATAGAGGCATAATTCTAGCAGACACCTATTAGTTATACCCATGATATTTTCTCATCCTTCCACATGATCAAAATAAGTAGAAATCCACAGAAAACAAGGCTTCCAGCTTTCACAATCTGTATTTTTAAAAACATAACAACAAATAAGACATTAATGAAAATCCAGTTGTACACAAATGAAGCAACATCAAATAATGTCCTCCATCTTCAAATGCTCCATCTATAAATCTTTGCAATGCGACAATTAAGTATCAGGCAAGAAGAAACAAACCCTAAGTTCTCGTCTCCCAAGAAACCCCACCGGAGCAGGGACTCAGGACTGAGCTGCTGCTCTGCGCAGAGGGTGACGGTCACTCCACGCCACTGCAAACCCCATCCCCAGGACACCCGACAGCAGCGGCAGGAGCCTTCGTGTGGGGGGGTCACGTCCCACTGCTGCCCAGAAACCAGAGCTGCCGTGGCTGTAGCG
>NW_008795125.1:6470034-6478875 GCF_000699145.1 Aptenodytes forsteri | reverse complement strand
GCGCCGCCCGGGGTTTAACCCCCCCCCCCAGCCAGTTCCACCGCAAGCTATTTGGTTCCCATTAGCACTGGTGGGAATTAAGAGCAAGTTATTAGCAGTATGTTTAAAATATAATTCTCAATTCATGTTCCGGCATGAAACAAAAGACCCATTATGTTTGACAGTGGCAGACAGTGTTGTCTCCCAGCACCACTATCCATTGCTTAATTGGTTAACCAGGCCCAGGAAAGCTCATTAGCTGGCTTCAGATAAGCTCAAGTACAAGACTCACACCTAGATCTGCCCAGGGGATGCTTGCGTTTATTTAGCCTGCACGTTATTTATTTAGCCTGCACGTTAATGCGGCATTTGAAACACCTTCCTGGGGAGAGGAGGCATCTGTTACTTGCATCTCCACAAGACAAGAATCTCCATCGAGACTCTTCCAGCATTAAAAAAGAAACATGCCCTGGCGCAGGACTCCCTCCCGGCCATGCACCCCAGCACCACAATGGCTGTACGAGGATAAAAGATTTGAATCCTCAAGCATCTTACTGGCTGAATCACACAGGGCTTTTAAAGCTGATGTTATACACTAGGGTAATGCAGATACAATCTCATTTCTGTGTGCTCGTGTCTTTTAAACCTTTGGATGCTGTGTTCTTCTCCACTTTGCGTTTGGCGAATAAGCACCTTCATTTACTTGTCCAAATATAACTGAATAAAATCAAGATAATCCTTTCTACAGGTATGCCGGTCCTCAAAAGCAGGTTATAAGGATATTTTTAAGGTGTGCAGCTCCCCAGAGTATCGTTCCAGGGCATCGAAAGAGTCGTCTTAACAGCATCGGGCAGCGATGACTGTAAGCAGAAGTCTGAGAGGAGAAATGCCTTCCCGTTACAGGCTTTAATTTATCTGATTATAAAGATGGTATGTGACAAATACAGTAGCTGACAGGTACTGTGTAGGTTCTATATGGAGTAGAACGATGCCGGGTGATGCTGATGTGATCAGACACATGAAAACAAGAGACCTCCGATTTAAATGCCCCAAGCTGGGCTTGCAAATAACATCTATATGCACTGTTTTCAGATGTTGTTTGCAGGAGAAAATAGCTCTGGACAAGATAAAAATGCAGACACCAAATACATTATTGAGCGACAGAATGGCTCTGTGTATGCTTTATAGCAATTAGCAAGTGTGCTCTGTGTGCAAAGGAAACCGTGGTAAGTCAACATCCCGTTTCCACTGCCGTGTAATTACCTGTGGTTACCCAGTTACCATATGGCCAAACCTGCGCCATGGTGGTGCCGCGGTGCAGCTCACGTTTGACAGAGATAAAGCAACTGGAGTTCAAAACTCAGGTACTGGACCTGATTCATGCCTGGTGATGGTAGGAGAAATTGAGACCTTGGAGAAAAACGCCATATAGGCAGCAGTCATTAGTCAGAAAAGCTTTCTGGCATGGGGCAAGGTACCAGGGAGCACAAGTGACCCCCAGCATCCCAAGGCAGCCTGTGGCAGAAGCTTCTCCTGCCTCCTGTTGATTCTCAGTTGAAAGAGAAAACTTGCCTAGAAAAAGTGGTATAAGGCTCAAGGTTAATAGAATCGCTTCCAACCACTGAAGGTGGTAATAAGGACTCAAGGGAGGCAGGGACACATGCACAGAGCTGAGATGGTTTCCTGCCCATGACGGTATCTCATCTCAAATGCTTGAGGGGTTTATGTGCCTGCAACAAGATGTGTATCGAAATGTCATCATTGTCAACAAAATGCACTTCAATCCACCGTTTCGATCCACATTTCAAAAAGCAAAGCAAAAATTAGCCAAAGTCAAAGTACATCCACCACCTTCTCAAAATAGCAACCAATTTCTTGTTACCAGTGTCCTCTTCTGCACAAGTTTCCTCCAGCAGACAGAAGGACAAAGCACTCGATAAAACGACCACTGTCCTGGCACGGAAAATGCAGAGGCAGCAAATATATCCAGTCATAAGGAAGGTGGTAAAGCTTTGTAACCTAAAACCTTAATAGCAGGTTTCTTTTTATGCTGAAATATAGGTGAGGGATATGTTTATGTCATACTTCCCACACAAAAAGTACATGAACCAGTTGTTGCTGGACTCAGCACTGTGCCCAGGAAGCCCCACATGGACATTTGGGTCCAGGATCTTGGTATTCACTCCACAGCTTCATAAAATATGTCAGGACCCATCCTGTGATGTAGGAACCACCTGGCACAGCATGGCTCACACCCAAAACAGGGCAGCCTGACCCACCCAGTGCTGGCAACGATCCCTACTCCATGCTAATCCCCTTCCACTCCAAATCACACCCAGGAGGTGCCTGGGAGAGCAGAAGCTGGCCTGTGCCAAGACCATTACGGACAGAGCACCACCGGTGAAGGGGACAGCCAGCCGTGGCCCTGCTGTGTCTCCCGGTATAGATGAAGCCTTCATGCCAACAAGCCACAGCTGGGACTATGGACTCCCACCCCTCTGGTGCAAGCTTCCCCTTCTTGTCCTGCCCTTAAAGAATCCAGTCTCGTAGCCTGGAAGAACCCATAAAGTCAAACCCACACCAACAGTACTGCCATAAGTATACAGACAGCAGTTGGAAGAAGTTGGTATTTGTATATATAATTCTGTATACTTTTACTAGACAACGAAAATTTTCGGGACCGTGTATGTATCAGCCCCTGTATTAGGACTATCAAAAACCACACCTGGGAAGACAGCGTTAAGATGCCATTGCCTGAAGAATGTGAATCTGCATCTGAAGGAAACCAGCTGCATCACAGAAATCTGAAAAAGCAGTAGATGCCTAAGAGTGACCCACAGGTAAACAAGGTGTTGAGCTGAAGAAAACCCAGGCGTTCCCATGGAAAAATAAATTAGCCACTGCAATAGCATAGGTGGAACCATTCAAAATCGTGTATGAGAACGCAGCGCACCCCACTAAGTCATCTGGGTGCTTCTCCAGAATTGCTGACTATGTTTGTGCCTATTGCCTTAGCACCGACAAGTATTTCAGTATTTGGCCTATGGTTCTGCTGTTTGTGTTTGGCTGGCCCGGTAACCCGTGCTTGAAGACCAGCTCTGAAACCTGGCTGTGACACCAGAAGCCCCTTCTTCCACGGCTCTTCACTCTCTCTTTACCTTCGGAAACTGATAGCAGCAAGGGCCCAAAGCTTCACCCCGCAGTTTCTCTTGACTCTGCCCGAAGCATTACTAGCTCCTGCTCTGCCATACATCAGTTGGTGCAAAGGTTCATTTCATGCAGAATTGTGGTTTTTTGGGTTAGCCCTTCACCAACAATTTCCAACATCCCGTTTACCTTTTTGACTGCCGCTGCAAACTGAGTGGAAGCTTGGAGGGGAGCAGTCATGGTGATTCCAGGACACTCACAGCTGGGTTCCACCATCAGGATTATTTTTCCTATTTATGTTACTTTGCTTATATTAACAGTGGATTTCAGTTACTATTCAAAATAGCCAGTCAGCTTTTATTTTCAGTACCTTGAATAACTTCATCTCAGCAAACTCTGTCATGCTGCTGTTCGCTATGCTCAGTACAGGAGCTTGCGCAGCTCTTTGGAGCTCCACAGGGAACAATTTAGGAACTGCTGACACTATTTTCCATGTAGTAATGTCACGCTGAGTGAGCCAGAATTTCAGGATGCATAATTTACCAACTGCTCATATTTATTCTGGATTGAATGGATTTTGCTTTTGTCCAGAATACACAAGCTGGTTCCAAAGCGCAATAGGTGCATGCACCGTGAGCCAACCATAAATTACTGCCCTACTGACACAAAACAACCAGTGTGCATCAACTGTATTACAGTAAATACCAACATGTAGGTTTTAGGAGACGCGAGCGGCCTTTGAAGTAGCACAGGTCACAGCTTCCACACGGGAAACCAGTCCAGGCAACACACCCAATGCACCTTTCCTAACTAACCTTTCTGCAGTGCAGCGACTGAGTCCTATATTGCACCGTGCTTCTGCCTGTGAACGCGGAGCAAGGACCAGAAAACTGAGTGCTGGAAGGCAGAGATCAGGCGTATGACACGAGCACGACAGAGAAAGACAACACAGAAATTGGCATTACCAGGGAGGGAGCAATCAGTTTTAATCATCCCCTTTTTTCAGATTTCTACAGATGTTTGGAAACCCTAGGAACAGCACTGGTGTTGTACAGACTTTGGAACAGCTTGATTACAACCAAACTCAAGTGTTGTTCTTCAAAACCAAATCATTGTTCAACTGAAACAGAGCTGGGGCAATACAAATGAGGAATAGCATGTGTTCCTTGTTATTGGTGGTTGTTTTTTCCCCTGAGTGCATGGCAGCTATCAATGTGATAGTTTTAAGTGTAAAGTCCTCCAAGTGCTATTCAGACATCATTAACGAATCATTTACATCTAGAGAAAATGACCCGCTCCTCTTTTCTTCAGTTGCAGAACAGACCATTTAAGCCCCTATTCATACACTTCCCCAGAGAGGTGCTGTAATTATGCTTGAGATTTCTAACATCACATTATACTACCACTGTCTCAGAAGCACAATCAAGTCATAAATTACAAAATCCATCAGCTGACCCAGGACTAATGAAGTGCCTTCTCTTTGTTCCAGGTGATTAAAGTGAAGGTGGGAGGAAAACTACCACCACTCTGCCTTTTACTTGCTTGCACTGGAGCTAGAGGAGGCATTAAGCACGTGCACAGACCAAGCAAGTATCACTCCTCACACGAAATCCAACACCGCATGCCTGCACTAGCAGGCATTTTAAAGCTGCAATAAAACCCCCTCTCGTTGCCCCATATATTTTCCAGTCAAGGGCTTGTTCAAAACAAAACAAACCCCAAAAACCGGAAGACCAAGAACACTTCACCCACACGATACAAATTTCTCAAGCAAGCTCCAAGAAACGTGACACTCGCATTGCATGAACCAACTCCCCACCTATGAACAAGCCTCCAGACCACTTCCTAGCAGAGAAGGCAACTACCGTTTCCTCTTTCCTCCCCACCACTAGCAAGTTTTCATACTCCTGCACCATGTCACGAGCTAGAATTTCATCACTATGTATAGCTGCTTTTCTTGTTCCTTCTGCTCTCTCCGTTAGCTGTAGCTGTCACTGGTCCTGCAATATAGGGATAACCACATATGCACGATGCATGTCTTGTGCCCACACCACTTACCAAAGCACACTGCTGAGGGTACAGGATGGTATTAAGTTTTGCAGTGCACAAATCGTATACATTTGATGCAACTCGTGGGTTGCCTGTGTGTGCATTGTGTTCCTCTCAGATTCCGAATCATGCCTGTGACACATCTTCCCTGGCATATCGCTTCCCTTTGCTGCATGCGGATGTAGAAAATGAAAACCAGGACTCTTACAGACTGTCTGCTGCATATTTTGGCTAGCATTAGATGTTGTTAGATTCCATTTCACCTATAGACATTGCCCACTCACTGCCAACTTTACTCTTCTTACTCTTATTTGGCTCAAGAACTGCTTCTTTCATGACACCCCCCCCGGCCCCCCAACCTCCTTCTGTGCCCCTGAGAAAAACACTGCAGCCAGGGACTACAGAACAGAGCTTGAAGTTCTGCCCTGCGACTTTCCTTCTCCACGGCACAGCACTGCTGTGTGCCACTGACCAGCTGGAGCCCAGCCAATGCTGTCAAACGCTACTGAAGACTAACTCATCCATAATTTCAGTTAGAAGCCCTCACCCTGTGCTGTCCTGTATCCAAGTGATCCTGGTTTGTTCGATACTTCAAAGTGAGTCTTTCATCTTGTCCTGAGGACAAGGCATGTAACCATTTCAGAAGTCATATTTGAAGGTTGCTCTTCCTTACACATACACGCAAGATTTTTCTCTCCCCCATGGTAATTTCCAACAAGTGATCGTTACCCCGATCATCAAGACACTTAACCAGGCACTGGGTTCAAGAAAAGAAAAGGAAAAAAGAGCTTAAACATATATGTAAATCTAAGCACACTGGTACTTTCTGATAAATTGGGACCTAACAAAACTCATTAACCAGAGATACACAACAAGAAAACCCCTACAGATATCATAACTTTTTATTTAAGTTAGCTGAGGATGCGTATTTGGCTCAGGACTGTTTATCCTTGACTTTAAAGAGACTGACTGCAAATAATATAAAAAAAATAGAAAATGGCAAATTAATCAATATTTTCAAAATTGTCACAAATTTTGAAAACACTTGTATAAATTCTGCAGAGTTTGTATACCCTTAAAGGGGCATCATTTAATTACCATTTATAATGATATTTGAAAATATTAGTACTTTACGCTAAAGTTTAAACACAGACATATTCATGATGTGTGTAGTTACAAGAGGGTATCAAAAGTAATATGGTTAGAAAAATATACATACTTTTGCTTCTGGAAAAGAACAGGTCATTTGAAATATCCGTCAAATAAAATACTAAAAAAGCCTCTCCACAGTTGGGGTTTTTTTTCCACAGTCGGGTTTTTTTTTCCACAGTCCAACATAAAATGTATGTTTATGTACAGCTTATGCACTCTGTCATTTTCAGAAGATATCGTCAAAGTTTCGCCAGTACAGAAAAACGTAATCTGTTACTGCTCTCTGACCTGTTGGCTGCACTGATGTGATCGTTTAGGCAAGCCAAAATAGGAGAGCCACACAGCGATACACAAAGCAATCATAAGAAAGGTAAGGAAAAGTGACAACACACAAGAACAAAGGAAAGCATATCGACAAAGATAACACTGAAAGGAATAGTGACCAACAGTAAAAGACATGAACTCTTTAGTAGCATGCAGTAATTTCTACAGGAAAAAAACCACACTCCGAGTATTAAAAGGACACTTTTGTGGTATTTGTCATGAATTTTAAGAAGTGATATTAAAGATTACTGTCTTCTGGAAATAGCCTGGACTGAATTTGTTTCAGTGGATATGGTTTGTTGCTGTGCTTCAGTTCATGGCAGTGTTAAACTTCAATTGCACACACGCCAAGAAACCCAAAACAAAACCCCTAAGTTTTCAAAAGGAAGTGAGATAGGAAGAAAGTTTCAGAAACATGTGCTTTCAGTACCTGAGTGCAATGCATTAGCCAACGTAATTATGGTTTGATTATTACTTGTTTAAATTAATTCTGGTGTAAAGAATGATTTCAGAAGAGCAACATGGCACTTGCAACAGTGACCAACGTTAAAGATATGGTGACACTTCGAGACCTGAAATCCTTTACGGTGTCCTTTTAAGCAGTAGGCTAGTATCTTGGCTGCAACTGAAAAGGAAGAGGCAAATCCTAATGAAATGACCCAAATCAAGAATGTTCTTACAATGTTTCACAGTAATGAAGAAACAGGCTATGAACTACTGAACAGAAAAAAGCATGAAGGATAATAGCAGCATATGGTTTACAGTTTTCACTTTTCAGTTTATTAATATTAGTGGTGCACTCGGCAATGAATAAAGCAAGGAATGAAATTCTGACAAAACTGGCAATTATCTACCACATGTCAACACTTAATTATGGTCCTTGTAAACAGCTAACTCCTTTTTGAATTTTAATTGCAAAGTAAAGAATATTTACATATAATATATATGTATATAACCACAAACCCAAAATTAAGTCAAATCCTTATCAAGGAAATTGCATTTTGAAGATAAGGAAACAGAATACAATATTAAATAGTACATGTCCAAAGATTTTGAAGGCATCGTGATTTTCATGTTTTCTTCCTCCAGTCATTTCCCCCTGGATTTTAGTAGACTAAATACTTCATTTCAGAGTAAATAAGTGGAAATATTATAGAGCAACTCCGGTAAAGAATAGCTCCACTACTGAAAAATGCTCGAGGCGTGGTGATCCATGACTCTGACTTAAAGCAAAAATAAACAGCATATAATGCCACAGCAAAGAAGTGGCCAATCAGTACCGTTGGTTTAGGAGATAACCTGTATTAAAAATAAACAGATAAAACATGTAAATAAACAGAATCAGAAAGCCCTGACAAATTTTCATTTTACAAATAGACATCTCCACTCAAGATTACACACAGTCTTCCAATTTAGGCAGCCCTGGTCCTGTGGTCTCAAGTGAAAATATGAACTTGGTCTTGGAGCTGCTACACACCCTGTATTCCTTTCTACAGCATAGCCAACATACACTGCTGCTTCCTCTGCATTTCCAGTAGTGTGTGTCTGCCTTTATCGACCCCAGGGGATTATTCTCAACAGGCTTTATCAGTTTTAGCTCTCATTCCAAAAAAGGGAGAAACATAAATGCACACATTCTCACACGTTCAAAGTAGTATGATTTATTGTGCATTCACTAGATTCTGAGGGGTCATTCAAAACACCTTGATAGTTACCCATTTCCTTACGCTCTTTTATGGAAGACCAAGAATTTGAACTTGTCAAGCATGAAACGTCTCCACCAGCTCCTCTGCTAGTCTGGACCAATCTACCTCATTCAAACTCCCATGCCACCTACATTAAACTCTCACCAGCTTTTAGTGACATTTTTTACAATGAAAAAAAAGAGTTGGCATTTAAAGACATAGCTTCTAATAAAGCTCCAACCTTTAGTATAATCCTAAAAATATAGGCTCATGTGGACCATTGCAGACAACACCAAGCTGGGTGGGAGTGTTGATCTGCTTGAAGGTCGGAAGGCTCTACAGAGGGACCTGGACAGGCTGGATTGATGGGCCGAGGCCAAATGTATGAGGTCCAACACGACGAAGTGTTGGGTCCTGCACTTGGGTCACAACAACCCCATGCAGCGCTACAGGCTTGGGGAAGAGTGGCTGGAAAGCTGCCTGGAGGAAAAGGACCTGGGGGTGC
>NW_008795125.1:6454287-6469473 GCF_000699145.1 Aptenodytes forsteri | reverse complement strand
GCTTAGGGACATGGTTTAGTGGTGGACTTGGCAGTGTTAGGTTAATAGTTGGACTCGATGATCTTAAAGGTCTTTTCAAACCTAAATGATTCTGTGATTCTCCCTGTGCAGAGCTGACCAATTGGGAGCAAAGCAGACCCTCGCAGAGGCTCACAATGCTCGACCCAGTTCACATTAACTATTAGCAGCACACTGAACTTACACAGACAGCAATCCAACAGGACCCGAGACACATTCTCCACCAAGTCTGAAGTAATGGAAACAGGCTTTCTTTAGCTGATGCAAGGAATCTACAAAATGAATTAAAATGACTCAACAAATATATTCAACACATACCAAAAACTTTTTCAGAATATGCAACAGGGGTATTAAATTCAGGACTTCGGTAGCTGTTCTGTTAAATTCAGCTGGATTTTGAGCTAGTTTTATTTAAGTAAAAGGATAGT
The DNA here is from genome assembly GCF_000699145.1 of Aptenodytes forsteri. Taxonomy (NCBI): domain Eukaryota; kingdom Metazoa; phylum Chordata; class Aves; order Sphenisciformes; family Spheniscidae; genus Aptenodytes; species Aptenodytes forsteri. Next base: position 6,469,027 of record NW_008795125.1, on the reverse strand, counting down.
CTTATAGAATATCTACATATTCTTGAATATTAACTGACACAAGAACAAGTGTTTTCAGTTTTTTTCTTTGTTTGTGGGGTTTTTCTTTGGTTTTGTTTTTTTAATAGTAACTCCAGACCTGCCTTCACATTGCTAAAACTCAATTTACATAACACTAGAACTAAACAACTAGGCAGAGAACACAAGCTAACTTACTAAAAACCTTTGATTGATATATTTTTAATATACACATCAATATACACATATACATAAATATATACACACACAAACACATGGACATTTGCTCATACACATACACATGCCCTCCCCAGGCATATTTATTTACCAAGCTGTAATTCATCAGAAGTTATCTTTAAAATATATTTACCATCTGTGGCAGCAAAGAGTTCATAAAGTGCCTGGGCAAGAACATTCACTACAAAAGAATGAGATTTTTTTCTTGACCAGTAAAATGTTCTTTTTGCCTGAAAAAGGAAAAAAAAAATGTATTTCTGTCAGTAACTACAGAAGAGCATTCAAAAGATTCCCAGAGGTGGTAAGAGTCATACTCGTGAAAATGTAGAGTGGATTTAGTGATACACTAGATCGGTTCCAAGTTAGGTCATTAAGGAACTTTGGAAACTTGTTGAACCAGTTATCTAGGCTCCTCTTACACTAAATATAGAAAGAAAAAAAAAGGTAGTTCCAGGGTGTGTTTCATCTCATCCTATAGTAGGTGGCTGGGGTAGGTCAGAAACTTGAAGGATAACACTCACCTAGTTCCCTCTGTTGACTGAGAACAAGTAGGAAATAACTGAAAGTCTGAGGTGACTAGCTGAGATGTAAGTATCTGCATTTGATCAGGTAAATCCTGTATTGTCCTGACATTCAGGGTCCCTCTAAGTGCTTCTCAATTTTGAAATACACTTTTTGAATAATTTACTTGTAGTCTATAATTATTCCAGCTGTAGTTTAGCCAAGACAATATGCCTAACCCAATTAAAAGCAGTAAACAAATAAGTAAGAAATCTTATTATCTACTGATCAGAATTTTGGGTATAAATCTCACTGAAAAAATAAACCCAGCATCAACACTGATGGTGCTGATTCCTGGGAAAGAAGGATGTCTTCTAACTTACTACTCTGAGATTAATGCAGCAGTCAAGAGGCTAGTGGCGCATTGAGGTGCGTCTTGAAAAACTCGGTACACATGCTCATTATTCTCTAAGTACCACTCACACAAGTGTAATGGTCCAAACCCACCCCATTTAAGATCAATCTACATTACAAATACACTGCTAATATGGGAATATCAGGTTATACTAGCAAAGCATGCTGACTAGACACAGCACACCAGTCTTCTTAAGCAAAACATGACAGGTCAGTAAGCACAGTTTTGAATCTGCCTTTTGCCATGCAGCCATAGCACTCACAAATCACAGCTCCGCTTACTGGCGAATGCCTCATGTATGATTTATCTATCCAAAGCTTTGAAAACAGCTGTGCTTCACTAATAACTTACATGTCCCCAAGTTGCATAAAACTTAAAAGTGTGTCACTAAATTGCAGCAAAAGCTGCCTAAAATAAGTCCAAAATAAAGCTTCACCTTAAGAACATCAGAATCTTCATAAAGGTCTGGAATATCCTGGAGCAAACTTCTCCAGATTTTAACATCATTTAAAATAACACTCATTCCTCCACCAGTTAGAGGGTGTCTTATATTATATGCATCTCCTAAAAGAAGCACACCTAGGTAGAAGAGAAAAATTAATGGGATACTGCATGACCATTATGCAATCTTAAAACTCAAACCTGCTATTTTTTTAAAAATCAAACTTACTAAGAATTCATTCCCACCAGAAAATAATGTGAATAACAGCTAGAAATTAAAAAAGAAAAAAGAAAGGGGAAAGGGAGGAAAAAAAAAAAGCTCTCTTGAAATTAAAAGGCTTAACAAGGCTTTAAGATGATCAAAGTTAGAATATTTTTTTCCACTACAGGTATGCATGTGTCAAAGAACACAAACACACAAACACACACACACTTTTCAAGGTAATTTCTTTCCTTTTTTAATCAAGTTTTCCTTAAAAAGACCACACTTGTATGAGCTTGAGCAATTGAATGATTTAAACTTAAAAATAAAGCAGGCACTGATTTGAAGTCTGGTGTCAATATAACATTCCAGTTAAACTATGCCCAAGGCACACATTTTCAAAATATTATTTTTCATAGAAGAATGATGAGACAGTTGTATTGAACAAAAAACAGATGTCTGTGACAACAAAGCCTTAAGTCCCAGAAGAAGTTTATAATGCCTTTTTCCCTCCTTTTATTTCATAATACACACCTTTTTTGTTAACAGCTGAAGGCGGCAAGAAGCTGGCTGGCATAGTCCTTAAACGATCATTCTGAACTGCTATTAAGAATGGTTCCTTTAAGTGATCTGCAATAACCAAAGTTTTGTAGTTACATTACTCAGATAGAGTCTAAAATAATTTGCACACAACCCATTTTAACCTCTTCTTAGAGATATAATCCTTCTGACTTGCTAACCTCACAGGTGTAAGCTGAACAAACCGCTATTTGATGTGGAATTGAAGAAGGATGAACGGTTACTGAAACGATAATTGCGCACAGGGAAAAAGTCCACACAGTTCGACGGATTCAATGAAATGTGCCTTTTTTGGCACATTTAATTGTGACAATTATGGATGGAAATCTTTCTAGACTTACCAGGTAGTTGTGGATGAATGTTCTCAATCATGTATTCTTTTAAATTTTTTGGCATTTCCCCTCGAATATCAACAAGAACCCGAGTCTCAGTTGAAGAAATCCGATAGATTAGCACTGGACTAGTTTTAGCTAAAACAAGTTCAGCATAATTAGCTTTAAACTGTGGTGCATCCTTAAAAAGAAAAGAAGGGGGAGAAAGATTAAGACTGATTAATGAAAGGATATTAAGCTTCAGATACACAAAATCATTTTCTGAAATTGTTTGAAATAATATCCCATATCATATTAAGTTTGTGCTATTTTTCTCTTTAAATGAAGAAGAGAAATGTTTTCAAAAAGAAAGTTCTGAACTTCAGTGTAGTTACAATTCTTTTGGCAATACATTTTAATATTTATTAGAATGTATGTGAAGTTACACATTTCATTTGAACACCTCACTAATATTTAATACACGCCATTGAAAACCTGCAATGTAATCAATGTAGTAGTTTTCCATAAGATCATTTTGTTTTCTTTTCATAAAGGAGGTGGTGGGAGGGAAAGAAATACACTAGTCTGTATACAACTACAAGGAGATACCAACTGAGGAAGAATCATAGGGTCCTATCTAACCAGGTTGTAAACAAGTTTCCAAAAGTAGAGCAACAGGAGGCACTTGGGCAGTAGTAGCTGTAAGGGTAGGGACCCAAGAATTGCTAAAGTTCCTCCAAGTCAGTGTTCCCAGTCCAGCGAAAGTTCTGTAGTTTTGGTTCCTTCTCCCTTAATTATTTTTGCTGTTAATCCAACGGTTATTGCAGCAGCCACGGAGGGCAAGACCCAGCCAGGATTCCTACCCGAGTTCTCCAACCACCCAGCTACCAAACTAGACTCCCACTTTCTCTCTTAAAAGTTTATAGGTCCTGAAGGTATATATGTACCTGGTTACAAGATACCCCACCTTCAGGTAGGAGCACAGTTTGGGTATTCTTCTGAGTATAAAATATAGGTGGTTTGACCCACAGCTGCTAGCATGATCTAAAACTCAAGATTTCCGCTCCCTGAACAAGTGCCGTAAGCATTGTGAAAAAATGAGCGTCACCATCTTAGCTACTGATACCTTAACATAAACCAGTCAAAGCATCTATAGCCAGGGAAATAATTTTACAGATTTTACAAATTGAGTTCCAGCTTTACAACGGTGCCTACCTCTAATCCAGAGATGAGTGCTATGTAAGATACAGCACTAATAGCACACATAGCACTACCTTATATGAGATGCTGAAACATTTTTTTCTTAAAAAAAAAAAAAGTATTTTCTATGAACTGGTCTAGCAAGTCCAGTGCTCAGTTTAAACTAGCTATGTTGAATCCTAATCCAGGTTTTCTTAAACCCTCCCTTGTTCAACTATTTGCTTAAGATTAGCACTGTATTCCACTCTTAAAACCAGAAATCTAACCTTTAACAACAATATCCACTTCAAAAAAAACCCAAAACAACCAAAACTGGCTCACAGTTACTTAAAAGTGTTTTAAGAGTTGAAAATCTGATCTGTAACTGTATCAAATATGTCAAGTCTGACATAGCAAGTTCAGCTGTCCTAGAGCTGGGACGGAGTATGCATAATAATGCATACTCTCAATAATTTAAGAGTTAAAAACATAGACCAAAATTTCCCAGCACTCCTCAAAGGGACACAGAAACCGATAGAACAGCTGGAAAAATATCTAGAAGCATAGTTCTAATTGATCTGTTGGAAAAGACAATGAACAACAACATATTCAGTGAAATTCAGACCCACGTTAAGAAGCGGTAGCATACTGGCTTATATAGTATTATACGTAAAAGTTACCTTTAAAATGCAACCAACAAAATGGGATGAAACGGTAACTTTGTTGGAGACCAAGTTTTTTCTAAACTTGGAGAAAAGTCCATCAGCTACAACAGTAAGTGGTGCATGAAGTTCCTGTAGCATAAAGAAAAAAATAAAGAAAGATACGACATTTTCCATTTTGCTTCAGAACAGTGGGAAACAACTCGCCAGCTCTCATTTTCAATTGCACATTAGATGTTCTACAAAACAATAAACATGTAAGAGGATCACTGATCATAATATATGTATTAAGAAATACGGTATTTTTTTCCTTCCTCATATTCATATTTAACTCTATTTCCTCTAAAAGTTGATCGAACAATATACTCCAGCTTTATTAGACATGCAATCAGAAAACATAGTTATGGGGACCGTGTAGGAACTTGGATTAAAAAAAAGACAAGAAAGTAGAGTAATTGCTCCCTTCAGCCTATAATGCTCTTCAGGAGAAAAAAAGAAGAAATTTTAAATTAAAGAACCATGCATAAGCAACTAAATAAAAATCAACCAAAGTGTAACAAACTGAAATGCAGGAAGCATACCAAAATCTTCTTTGAAAGACCAACCAGTGAACTCTGAGCAGTTCCTAGTATACTTAGGAACTATAAGAATAAATAGCGTATATAGACAAAGTACAAAATAAAATCTGAGTAAACTGATTAGGTTCAGCCTGAATGTATGCACAAGTTCCTAATGTTTAACACATATATTGTTCTCTAACATAAGCAAATTATTCTGATTATTAAAATATATTTTTAAGCATTTTACTGTTATGGTAATATAACAATGTGATTATACTAGAAAGCGTTTAGAGGTAGATGTTTCCTTCTACCTACAGCCTTCTCAATGTCAGTATATTCAGTGATTTAACGGCAAACGACTATAGATTTATATTGCGCATTAGCCCTTGGCCTTCAATAATCTCACACATTTGGCATGAGCTGAAAAAAACTGTTTTCCTTTCAAGCTTTCAGGATGTAAGCAACAAGGCAAAAAAGCACGCCGTGCTTCATTCGTACTTTTGGAAAATATTTTACTATTGGATGGAAGCATCTGGTGAGCCAGTACGTGAATGGGTTCTTCTACGAGCAGTTCTCTCCTGCACAGGAATGGACTCAAGTCACTTGTGTCACACAATCCTTACATCTTTTGCTGTGTGAAGTCGGACAAAATCAGATGAGAGTAGAGCTGAGTAAAATAATACATGTTTATGGTGTCTGAGCTTACAGAAGTGAGCTCCTGAGTAGAGCTAACAAAACCTCCTTCTGTGGATTCCTGTCTCAGATGATTGCAAGCTCTAATTACTGCTGCAATTAGAGCAAGGTCACCTGCCTGTATGGGTTCCCTAGTGTGTAATGATCTGAACATTCATGCTACAATTTTTTCACAGTCAACATACTAAGACATTTACTCTATTCAGTTGCCTGGTTTTGATAAATTTTCTAAGTTGATTTGTAGCATACTGGCTAATTTCAACCTCATTTAAGAGACTAAAAATCCCAAAGGTAATGTGGTGGACAATGGGGACAGAAAGAACAGAAAAGCACAGACACACAACATGGATCAGCCTCCTTTCTTTATGGAAGCAGGCTAAGGAATGTAAACAGGCTTTGGTTCTGGGTTTGGTGTGTCTTCCCCCCTCCCCCCCAAGTAGTTTCCCAGCTGTAAAAAGTCACAGGAAGGTAAACACAGTTAAGAAGAAATGTTTAGTGGAAATTTCTTACACTACATTTCTACAGTCAAAGGAGATCTAGGCCAGCAAATGAAACAGCTCTTTCTAGCCACAGAACTTCAGCATTCAGAGCAAAACATGAATTCGCTTATCCCCATTATACAGATAGGAAACTCAGCGCCTTAAGAACAACATCCATGCTCTCAGGAAAGATGCAGGCTAAAACACTGGTCACCCTACTGCTGGTCAAATAAGTCACACTTAAAATTACAACATCATCATCCATAAATGTCTAACATCCATAAATGTAAAACAAATCTCAAAGCAAAATATACACTATCCCCGTTCACCCCCCAAACAAACCAAAAAAACCCTTCTACATTGCTGGATGCTAAAGCCAATTGGATTTGGGGGGAAAAAAAAAAACCAAACAACAAACCACCCCACCCTCCAAAAAACCTCCTCCTCTCCAAACTCCCTATCTTTCCAGCACCCATGTGTGATTCAGTGGCTTATTCTACTAGAGTGGATTTCCTAATATGGTTTTATTCATTTTACATGACATGTAAGACAGACCAAGGAACAGGACTTGAAACTGCCCCTTCCTCCAGCTACCTCAAGAGGGACCAAGGATGTTGTTTCCACTCAGCTCTCTTACAGCTTCCTACTTACAGCACTTTGCCATGAAATGGGCTGAAATGCCTTTTGCCTGAGGAGGGTCTAAAACCAGCTCTCTGTCGTGGTTTAACCTCAGTCGGCAACTGAGCACCACACAGCCGCTCGCTCACTCTCCCCCCCCGGTGGGATGGGGAGAGAATCGGAAGAGTAAAAGTGAGAAAACTCATGGGTTGAGATAAGAACAGTTTAATAATTGAAATAAAATAATAATAATAATAATATACAAAGCAAGTGATGCACAGTGCAATTGCTCACCACCTGCCAACCGATGCCCAGCCAGTCCCCGAGCAGCGGCCCCCCTGGCCAGCTTTCCCCAGTTTATGTACTGAGCATGATGTCACATGGTATGGAATGTCCCTTTGGCCGGTTTGGGTCAGCTGTCCTGGCTGTGCCCCCTCCCAGCTTCTTTTGCACCTCCAGCCTTCTCAGTCAGTAGAGCATGAAAAGCTGAAAAGTCCTTGACTAGTGTAAGCACTGCTCAGCCACAACTAAAACATGGGCGTGTTATCAACATTGTTCTCATCCTAAATCCAAAACACAGCACTGTACCAGCTACTGGGAAGGAAATTAACTCTATCCCAGCCGAAACCAGGACACTCTCCTACATCTTGGGCAAGTACTTTTACAACACTCTTTTACATATGGTTTTATACCACCATTTCCATTTCTAAATGACCTAAAGATGAGAGATTTTTGTTAGCAATGCTCAGAGCAGGATCTTCCAGCAACTCACAAACTTTCGCAATCTTGTATGGAGGGCAGCAGAGTGTAGACGGAGATGCCCATCTTCCCCATCAGAGCACATCTGAACACGCCAGCTACGTAACTTTAGGCAGCAAAGCAATTTTAAAGCCAACAAAGGGGGAGATTTCAAGTTTGGCTTTTCTAGAGAATAGGCAGTATATCCAGAACTTCAGCACGTACACTCTACCTACATTGGTCTCTCAAACTTTTTATTCTAAGTTCATACAGTTTCATAGCATTTAGCCAACAGTTTACATTATTTGAGGCAAAGAACATTAATCAAATCAGTGATGCAATTAAAATAGGCCAGAACTCTGGTGGAAGTGTACATGGAAATGTAGACCATTACACACAGGCAAAGCATAAATCTTAATATATTGTTTTTTCCACCAGTAACTCTCAAAAGATTTTAAACTCCAGAATTATGAATATTGAAATAAATAATGAACTGAATTCTCCAGAGACACTGAAAGCAGAAGCTGCGCAAGAACTTATAACAAGAATTCCCGTATGCGGGACTGTATCCACTAGAAAGTAATCTCTCTTTATTAAAGCTTTCGCTTTCTTGATAATTGCATTATTTCTGTACCAGTGCTCCGAAATAGAGGGTTTTTTTTTTATTTTTTTTTAATATATATATAAACCAACCCTCCATTTTCTCAACAGTTTAAAAAATTTTTTTTTTTTTTTTTTTTTTTTAATAGGGCGGGGGGGTGTTATTTTTTTTTAATATATATATAAACCAACCCTCCATTTTCTCAACAGTTTAAAAAAGATCGTAACAGAAAACTGTCTTACCTTGGTGTCTCCAGTTTCTTTGTCCTTGTACTGAACACCCACGACACAGTCATCTTCCTCAAGCAACTGTAACACAGTCCCCTCAATGAATTTTGCACTGAAATAAAACAGAATGTTAGAACAGAATGGAAGAAGATTAATGATGCCACCATTTCAAGGCACTAGAAGGAAAGCCAGATTTTCACTAATCTTGTCTCTGCCAACACAAACACTGTTTAAATTCTACAGACAAAGATGTGTTCTTGACCACCTTCAGAAGCCACACTGAACGTCAACAAGTGCTTGTCATTAATTTCAGTTCAACACTACCATTTGGTTTCATACTTGAGAATATTCTAAAACTGTAGTGCTTATCTTAAACACCCTACCACTTAGCAGAATCCCCACTCGTGCTTCAGGTGCTTCACGGCCATGTGCGAGATGCAGAGAGGAGTCTGACACCTAATAACGGTCAGAAATCAGGCAGCTGACTGAGTCAGCCCTGCTAAATGGTGGGAAACGCTGACAGTACAGGTGAGACCTAATTCCAAGCAGAATTCAGGAGCAAGATCCGCAGTAGCAGTTCAACACTTAACACGTACACTAGATAAAAGTGAGGTACCTAATTCTCAGAGTAGTCCAAAATAATCTAACCAACCTGATTAGGACAGAGACATCTAGCTATTCACCTCAGAAATTCAGGATACACTTTTTTTTTTTTTTAATTGGCTATTTATGCTTTTAAAGTTCTCCTAATGCTTACGTCTGGAGTTTGAACTGAGCATCCTCAACTTCCACCTCCCAACCAGGGCTATTTGGGTTTCACTTAAATCTCTGTAAACTTAAATCCCTTGTTGGGTCTGAGCTGTTAGACCTGATCCCAGCAGTTCAGACTTAGCAGCTTGAAATGGACATTTTCTCTCCCTCACAAATATTTTCATATCCATATGGAATTCCACAACTTGGAGAAATGAGCTAAAGGTCCATGTGAGAATAAAACAGCTTGATATTTTAGGCTCTCAGAGGGAACATGAGCAATTGCATTCATGTCTTTTCTACATGTCAGCCAGCACAGAAATTTCAGAGCAGATCGTGACTGGCTTAATTTGCCAGGCGACAGGCAGGTTGGCTGTATCAAAATATGAATGGTTATGCCTAAGCACACTAACAGAAACTTCAATGGCAAGGGAGTGCAGCAACATGTCAGGTTAATAGCAGGTGAATCAGAGTTCTGCGGATACTATCAGCTTTAAATTTCTTTTATAGTTGTCACTTCAGTTATCTAAGTAAGTGCTCACTTCCTTTTCTGGTTCTCATCCACTATAAAAATAATTAACTAATGATGCCCTACCTCTTTCCTCTGCAAAGTTAATTTTACTCATCTGAAATAAATTCATATTGCCTAGTACTTATAAAGAGGATATATTAATCAGTAATAATTATCCCCTATATTTTCACAAGTTACGAGATGAAAAACAAAGCCTCATGGCACTATTAAGAGTTCTTGATCTCTCCCGCACCTTAATTTAACATGCAGTTTTCTATGCTACAATTAAAACAGAAAGAAAACATACACAAAATGGACATTAGAGAGATTGTGGAAAAAGGGAGAAGAATTGAATTCAAGTCACAAACATTAGCTTTTGTAAGTTTCTGCTTCAAAGACTGTGTACAGCTACTGGAGTTTTCCCATAAGTTGAACAAAAAGGTGCCCAAATTTCACTGAACCTGAAGCCTCAACAACAAAGCTTTAGCTTTTATAGCTAGTAAACGCGGTTGTCATTAATTTTAACTGTACTACAGAGGTGCTATCTTTTAGTGCTACTTTTAGTAATTCATATCATACAACAGGTATGATAAGAGAATGCGATTTTCCAGTACAGAATAAAAACATGTAAGGTAAAAAGATGATAAAGCCATGTTTCCCTTGTAAGCATTTTTTAGGGGGGAAAAAAAAAGACAAAACAAAAAAACACCCCACAGAAAACAGCACCTAGAATCTATTCTGTTTCAATAAAAGTTTCCTTCTCATCTCTTGTATAAAAGACAGTAATCCGTTAAAAGAGGAAATACCAGACACTAATTTTTATTTCATTAGGAAGAGAAGGTGTCTTCAAGATTCTGAAAAACAGAGGTTAATAACTGGCAAGAGCTACTTCCATTTAGTGCTGCTTTCTAGTTATTTTGCTTGACTTCTTGTCATCATAAAAAGCAGAACAACATACAAATGTAAAAAAAGCTTGATTTCTGGCATCACGGATAACATCAGTGGAAGAAATAAATGCCCCTGCTCATTGCAGGAGGGTTAGACTAGATGACCTTTAAAGGTCCCTTCCAACCCAACCCACTCTATGATTCTAAGAAATTGTACCAGATTTGCCACTCGTTTCTTGACCAAAGAAGTTCTACGCATTCCTCACTGAGAAGAGGTCGCTGCTTCTAGTAAAATGCCAAACCCAAGAATCAGTAGAAGAGAATCAGCTCTTTACCCTTGAACTGTTCTCTCACACAGATGGGCCAGTACCTTGCCTAATATTTAAAGCCTATATTCCCATAGTTTAAAAATTAACTTGTCTGAAAGGCTAACGTATGATGTATACACAACTCATGAACATGTCTACAGAAACCAGAGCAAGTAACTATAGCTGTTACTTTCTCTCAGTCTTGTTCATTGCAGCCTTCTGTGTTGGGACAGAGTGAAATGGTTAGGGAATCTCACAGCTGCTGGGAACAGTGCTTCTGAATCTCTGGATCCCAACTGCGATGTTCACAAGGTGACTCACTTGGGCTCTGCCATAGCTGCCCTTCGGAGACCCATGATGAACTGGCCATGATGAAACGATCTTCCACTGGCCACGTGGCCATCCTCGTATGTTGGATAAGGAACTTCAACCTCCAGCTTGCTCTCTGTGTCATGAATTATGTAACCATTTACTATTTGTGAATCAATACCTTCTACTGTATCTGCAAAATATAAGCCAATAGATGAGTTAAAAAAAGGTTTTAAGAAAGCTTAATTATGTATGAAAAGTATTTCTTCACATAGAGTCCAATTTTCTTAATCGAAACACACATGTTGAAGGACAAATATTTTCAAAATGGCAGACTGGAAATACGCAAGCAATTTTAATTCAAATATTAAGCATAGATAATGTATTTCTTCATTTGACCTGTAGGCATGCTTTTTCTAAAAACATAATTGTGTGTAGTAACTTTTGTGTTATAGATATATTTACATTTTGAAATGCACTCACCTTCAAGACCCAAGTCTCTAAGTGCATTAAAACCTCCAGGCTGCAACAATTCTCCAACTATCCTGTCAGGTTCTTTCAGATCCCTCTCTATCACAGTCACCTTTCTTCCATCCCTCGAGAGCACCGTGGCCAAGGAAGAACCAAGGACGCCTGATCCCACAATGATAATTTCTGGATCGTATTGGGGCGATAATGTTGCATTTGGAGCAGTCTCTGTCAGATACACATCTGAGAAGTTTACTTCTCTTTTACCCTTTAGAAAAGAAAGCCAACAAAGTTACATGTGCCAATGTATCTGCACCATAACCTTGTCAGAGGGCTGACTTTGGACTAGTTCTACTTTAACCCAGGGAACTGAGAGTGCATCGGTAGTTGGAGAGCATCTTCCAGTTTAGTTTTGTCCAAAATGAAATCAGTTGTATTCTACAATGCAACAAAAACACAACAAGCAGAGAGAAGAAAAAACAACACCCCCCCAAACAAAAATCAAGATACTTGCTTAAAACTGCCCCACTGATCAAAGACAAACCACTAACTCAGAAAGACTGAAAGTCAAGTTCCTATAAAAGGCAGTAAGCCATGGCTGTCCCATATTCTTGGTCTATAAAGTAACATACCAACACCTTCATACCAGTGAGCCACTACTACACAGAGGCCTTAGCACTTTGCAATGAAAAAGGTTATCAGATTCACTGGAAAATGTATTTCTCTTTAATTTTACTGTAAGTGAACCTACCTACCAAAATAACAGCTTATGGTAATACTGAGCACGGAAAAGTGTCAGCAGAAGCAGCTACCTGGGAAATGTTATAAAGAAGTGGTCCTGAAATGAAAACTCATCAGACAGTCAAAAGTAGAGGCAAAATTACCATTCACCTACATTTAAAACTGTTAAGAATTGACATACATTAGATTACATATCAGTTACCATATAAACTGGTACCTGAAGACCAGCTATGTTATAGTACCTTCCCAATAGCATCTAATCACATACACTTCAAAGTGATAAAAAGTTGTAAGGGCAACTCCAGTGCAAACCTGCAAGTCATTTCTCCAGCTGGTAGAACAGAGTCCAGTTCACTCTTTCACAAATGCCTCAGCAACTACAGTGCTGACAGTGGTAAAAATATGATTGCATCAGTGAAACAAATGCCCAGAACAACACTGACACCAGGATTTCTTGTGGCATAGCATCGTGTTTATATCTACAATGCAGCAAGGGTGTGCAAAACTATCTGAATTCAGATAATACAAGAAATTGGGGTAAAGGCAGGCTTTACCAGAAAAATGAAATAAAAATCCAGAATCTTTGACTTGCAGCCAAAAATAATTTCAAGTTCTTTTGTGCAAAGGGTCAGTGCCCAGCTGAAAATGCCCAGAGGCACACAGGAAAGTAGCTAAACAGTGCCAACCCACAGATGTACTGAATATGCATGTCCAGTCGGTAGCCTTAGATGGCAGGACTCCAGCTAAGCTCCAGCCACAACCTACAGCTCTCTCCACTGTCTCACAGCAAGTCTCACGCTGGGCTCAGTGGAACAGACTGACTATCTGAGCTCAGGTCCTGTAGCTATTGCACAAGCAATAATTTAGCAATAATATTCAAATAACACCTGTTTTATATGGAAATATTAGGAAGCTGATCACAGAATAGCAGGTTGGAAGGGACCTCTGGAGGTCTTCTGGTCCAAAGCCCCCCTGCTCAAGCAGGGTCAGTTAGAGCAGATTGCCCAGGACCACATCCAGTTGGGTTCTGAATATCTCCAAGGATGGAGACTCCACCACCTCTCTGGGCAACCTGTTCCAGTGCTCGGTCACCCTCACAGTGAAAAACTGTTTCCTGATGTTCAGAGGGAACCTCCTGTGTTTCAGTTTGTGCCCATTGCCTCTTGTCACGTCACTGGGCACTGCTGAAAAGAGCCTGGCTCTGTCCTCTTTGCACCCCCCCTTCAGGTATTTATATACATTGATGAGATCCCCCCTGAGCCTTCTCTTCTCCAGGCTGAACAGTCCCAGCTCCCTCAGTCTCTCCTCATAGGAGAAATGCTCCAGCCCTTCAACTCTACAACAGGCTGGCAATTGAAGGTATTTTTCTGCTAGTGTAATAATCCTTTACTACGAATCTTTCTTCGAACACTTACATTTGATTTGACTCTAAAAACCCCCTGCTCTATCACTTAAGTAAGTTTCACTGTTCCTTTTGTCATCCAAAACTAATACAAAACATAACAAATCAGACATCCAGCATCTGCAGACAAACCCTCTCCAACCCTTTCTTAGCTCCTTTCCCTCACCAGGGCAGAGGGTCAGTGGCCAGAGGCAGCAGAAGGAAGACATTGCACCCCACATGCCACGTCTGAATTGAACCTACCTTTCTGGATTTGGGTTGTTCAACTTGTTGAGATCCTGGGGTGGGTTTTGCCCAGAAGAAGCCAACAAGCGGTAAAGCTGAGAGAACATCTGAGAGCATCCCCAGGCGGGTCTTCCGCTGCTGCTGCTGCTGCTGCTTGGGCCCCCTGAAGTGGTACCTGTACGATAGCAGCAAGCCAAGGGAGAAAAACACTAACACGGAGAGTAGCACCTCCTTATTAGCGTAAGTCATGAGGTCTCCGCACTTTTTATACACGTAGATGAAGGAGGCGATACCCAGAAAGGTCCACATCGTGAGGGGACTGGTCACTGTTCCTGGTTGCTTCCTCCAAAGCTTTCTTGCGCAAGGTATGAAAAAATATATGTATAGAAACACAAAGACTTCCTTTGCGATGGAAGGGAGGGAGATCTCAATGAAAAAACAAGGAGCTCCACAAAACCGCGTAGAGGAACAAGCCCCACCTCGCTGTGCTGCCGCAGGAGCCCAGAGAAAGGTTCCAAAACCGTCAAAAAAAAAAAATCAATATAAAACGTCGTCTTAAAAATCACCGAGCTCCGCACAGCACCTTAAGGAAACGCACGACGACGCCCGCCACACGCGATGCTCGCGGAGCCGGAGCTCGTCTCTGCCGCGGCCCGGGGGCGTCCTTCCCCACCGCCTCCCGGGGTCACCCCTCCGCCG
>NW_008795125.1:6447116-6453467 GCF_000699145.1 Aptenodytes forsteri | reverse complement strand
CTCCCGTGCTCGGTTCGGCGCCTGCCGGGCTGCGGGGGACAGGAGGCTGACGGCGAACGGCTCGAAGAACGAGGGAGCGGCAGCGTTCGTCCCTGCGCTGGTCAGTCCTGAGGAACGGAGCAGTCCTGCAGCCTGAGGAGATTCGAAAACATTTTCCAAGGGAAAGGCGTAACGGTGCGGTTGCAGGACAGCTGGAGGGACAGGGACAGGCTGGCAGCCGCTCAGCCGCAAGCCGGGCCCAGAAATGCAAAAGCCGTGGGAAAAATGGGAGGGGGGCGAAAGATACGGAAGACCCCTCAGTGCCCCAGCCTCATGGATGGCAAGAGGAATTTGGAGATTTGCTCCTGGAATGATTTGTATGGCTGGACAAAACGAACAAACCATGAATAATCCTTTTTTAGCATTGAGCTCTGCAGAGGCACACACCTGTGGTCCTCCCTTTTCTCAGAGGGCGACCATTCGTGGGCTATGTACTTGTCGCAGCGCAACAATATTGAACATGTCTCTCTGTTGCAGTATAATAATATTTAAAAGTGATGATGCTATGTAACACATCAGGACCCCACTCCAGGCAAAATTGGTAAAAGAATGAGCAAAACCAATCGCATCCAAATGGAGCGGCATGCTCCAGCTTGAGAAATGAGGCGGGATCCTTGCGGTGGCAAAATGGAGTAGATTTTGAAGAGGGGAAAAATTAGAAGTTTCTCACGCAGTAAAAAGGAGACTGAAAATAAATGGGTAGACTTGAATGAATACAGGCAAAAACAGGAGCCAGTAAGAGATTGGGGTTTGGTTCATTCATCAGATCAATCAGTTTCGGCTAAAAGTAAAGATCCTGTGAGCTAAAGGGGTCAAGCACAGGTTTTTCTAAATGGTAAAGACGTGTCTCATCCAACGATGATGGTTATTTCCTCAACGATGAAATGCAAACTCTGGTGCAGCACAGGCATCCATAATCATAGGCATCTACTTGTAAAAATGTGTTCACAGCAGGAACTGCTTTTCCCCAGTTTGAACTAGGGTTATTACAGCTGTCAGCAAGTTTTATATTTAAACCACTTGAGACTGAACCTCTTAAATACATCTGCACTTGATTTCCTATGTTCAATTTACTAATGTTCCCTGTGCCTGCTAAAAAATGCCTTTTTTATGGACTGAGCTCCACAGAGTCACTCAGTACGTTGTAAGACCAAATTAAACTGTGTGTAACCCTTCTGGGCATTTCATGGTAGAGACCAAACATAAGAAGAACCATAGCCTTTAGGTTACTGGAACCAACGCAAACCTTCTAAAGACTAAGAAATGTCAATTGACATACATGAACCAACAACTACTGAAAATAATACTGCGGAAATGCAAGTGCATAGTCAGAACTGTACCAAGGACCAGTGCAAGCTTAAGTGGCTGTTAGAAGAATGGTGTTTAAGAAAACAGACTGAAGCAGAATTACGTGAATGAAGATAACGCTATGATGATTTTAAGATTAGAGTAAAATTCCATCTTCTGCTTTACTGCAAACTACCAAAACCCCTCTTCACCTGCCATGGATCCTGCTTTATGCAGCTGTAGGGTTACTTGGGTCAACTCAGTGACAACGTGTAAATGTAACCCACTACAGAACATCAACTTTCTGTCTCGTCTAAGTCACCGTGTAGCCACTGTGTCTGAGCCAGAGGAGAGGGCAGTAATACATGGCTGGTACGGAAGGAGTGGGTGTGGGTGTCTCTTCGGCTGCAGGCTGTAATTAGATCTGATTAGGTGACGCAACAAAACTCCAAGAAATCACCTTCTGTTGATGAAATACTCATGCAAAACATCTTTCAGGATTATGTAATTCATGAGTCATTTTTCTTGATACTTGTATTTGGAGTGGTTAGCTGGGAATTGAAGCAATTACAGAATTCTGGCTTTGAATGCAAGTCTCGGAGAGGCATCTGTTCGAGGCTCAGATGTCATCTGAACATTTCCGTATTTCCAGCCATACATTGAAAGTGGCTGGCTCCCCACTACCTCTTCATTTACTCTCACTGTCCTGGCTGTGCTGAAGAGCTTGACATACTTACATTTCTTTGTTCTCTGCAAGAGCCATCTTTTTTTTTGCTTACATTATTGTAAATAAGAAGGTATTTCTGTAGATAGATAGGTAGAGCTACTGATTTTTTGCTATGGCCTTATTTTCCAACTTTACAAAACAACCTGCTTTTTCAGTTTTGTATTTATGTGCATTCTTGAATTTTGTTAAGAGTTTCTTTCTAGAATAAGAAACTTCTTGCTTCACTTGTGAAGCACTGTCAAGATGACCACTGTGAAACATCTTTTAATGATTTAAATCTCACAGTGGCAAATATGAGCAGGCTGAAACAAGAATTTCTAAAATTCCATAACAGCTTCACAACCAGGAAATAAAGGCACCCCAGAGGAGGTTGGAGTTGAGCAGGTTTTTCTCTTAGTCCTTCTCCAGAAGCAGCTTCACTCAGTGAAATGCTGTTTTCGGGCTCAGACAACGAGCAGTTGGCAGGGCAGCAATGTGAAATTGGAATAACCAGAAATGGTTAGCTGAACTCCAGGGTATAAAAAATAAATCACTTGATGAAGACTTTGCCAGTTGTGCAGAAGCAGGCGTCATATGTATGCCATCTTAAGATGCAGACCCATAAAACACAAGACAGGCCCCTAGTTTGCAGTCACAACTACCAATATCTCAGGTACCAGACCTATTCCTTATATGTCGCACAACTGACCACCATGTGCTGCATGGAACTGACTCTTTCTGTCCATGGACATGCTACGTGTGATGTAGAGCCTGGTCTCACTACGCATCCAGTTAATGGTCATCCACCCGCACTGGTAGATAGATGGAGAAAGTCTGGTGTGTAGACTAAAAGATGAAAGAAAAATAATCTATCCTTATGTTTCACTAATCATCATGAGAAGCAGCAGAGCGTGGTAAATGTTTGGAAGAGGAAGGTGGTAGGGTTCCTGAAAAATGAGAAGGATCATTATATGAAACCAGTTATTCAGTTAGAGATGCTTTGAGCTTGGAAGCAAGAGGCCACTTGCATAAAAAGCTTTAATCATTGCGGATATATCAGTAGGTGTGTGAAGGAATACAAAACTGTTACCCTTCATGTGGGGATTTTATTATATTGAGAAGTTAGGTGCTTTAATTCATTTTTCTAACAAAGTAGTGCAGTGCAGTTGGATACGTTCAAGACTGATCACAATGAAGAACTCTGCAGATGTTTTCAGTACGTTTTTAATAAATGTCAAAAAACCAGCTTAATGTCTGAGCAACAGCAAAAACATTATCAAATATATATGTAATGCATGAATTGGAAATCCACTAAGAAGTTTTAAATATTATGCAGCACATCATGAAAGTTCATCCTGATGACATACTGTATTTATAAAGTGTTCAAAGGGATGCTCAGCAATATTTTCGCTCTGTCCCGGTGGGAAGATTGTAAAATAATTTGTCTCTTATTAATGCATGAATAGGGAATTAAAGCCTGTAGCTATTATGTTCTTTGCAGTCTGATAGTACAGAATATTTAAGAGGGCACCTCTCTGGGGGCAAAGCTGTAATGCCTGGGGAGTCCAGGCTGTAATTTGAAGTTATTTGGGCTTGAGGAATACAGGCAACATACAGGCTGTGGTATAGCCAGTGGCCACATGCCCCCTATGTCAGCCCCAACAGCTACATCTATAAGCACTTGTCCCCTTCTTGGTTCTGTTTTCCCTATAAGGTTGGAATTATGCCATCTATTTTTCTATCATTTTATCTCTTAGATTGCACATTATGATTTTTAAATGTATTATCAATGTGTTTACCTCTTTTCCTTACTATATAGGGTGAGCGAGTGTTCAGTCAATGGTATCCATAATCGCAAGTCAGTTGACTGGGACAGAAGGAAGGAAAAGGAAAGGCTAACTCATTATTTTAAGAATTACAGTCATCGCACCAGCAGTGACAGAGTTTTGTGTTTTAATCTGATTTTGAAGTTCTGTTCCATAGGCGTTTCCTAGTCATGCCTTGCTGAAGACAGCAAAATGTTTTACCAGACACTACAGGCATATACAGTCCTCAGGCTTGAGGTGAGAAGGTGGCAATGTGGCAATAGGGTTAAAAGATAGCAGACAGACTACAGATACCGAGAATGGAAAAAGAGGTTAACGAACCAGAAGACAGAGGTAGGGTAGAGCAGCATATCAATGTTGCAGTGGCATTTATTGAAAAAGTCTGTCTTTTTGTGCAGTTATGCAGCATTTAACAGAAATACAGCCTCTGTAGTGTCTCTCTCCACATGCAATCCAAATGGTTCTTTCTCTTTACAGCAGACCTCGCTTGGATCCCAGAGGCCATTTCTCTCCATTATTTGCTCAGAGAGCAGTTTGTGCTGGATAGCTGGAGCTCACATTCGTCCACAAGACAATCAAGTTCAGTATGGAGCAATGCTGAAGTAAGACATGCACTAGCTCTGTAAATGGGAAAGCAGCTCATATTGGTGAATTCCCATGAGCTGGAATTGTAAATTACACATCAACAATAATCCATCCATGCACTAGAATTTCAGAACAGGTGAGCTCTCAAGGGCAGATAGAAAGGACAAGCCAGACAACCAGAAGGGAACAGCAGAGAGCTTAGCGAATACAAAAAGAATATTATGAGACAGGAATTAAGCCACATCGACTTTGCTGTGAGTGACCTTTTCCTGCTGCTGAGCAAACTTACTTCCCAAGAGGGTTAATTGCCACATACTAAATTCCACATGACTTCATAACAAAAAATATTGCTTGCCAATAGAAGTGTTTTACATATAAATCATTTGACATCTATAAATGTCAAGGATAGGTAAAGTTTATGACTGAAAATTACGGAGCATGTGATAAAAACTTCTGAAAATTCATCATCTCAAGGTGCAGATAAGTTCTTCCACTCAGTTCTGTGCACTTTCCCTGCCATCCATCTTCCCTGTTTCTTTTCAGTCTTTTCTGCATGTACTCTAATTTTTCTTTAGAAGCTGCAATTGCTTCTTAATCTTTAAAAACTGGAAAAAGTACTCCTAGACAAAATACCCTTTTGGATCGGAGAACTGAATATTTTCCTCTGAAGTCCAAGCTTAATTTAGTGGCACTAATCTCTTATTTCACCTCCTTAAGGATACTGATTTTTATAGTGATTCACCCTGACCAGCTGAGGATATCAGAGGCCACTTTGTTCAGGTAACTTTTACTGTCTAAGCAAAAACTCTTCAGGCAGGATAAATGGAAGTGAAGAGCAAAACCCAAAAATTTGTTGGCCAAAACACATAACAAATACAGAGCTAGAACTAATGAGCTGCTGGGCTAAGCATATGATACTCACTGCCCTAGGTAAGATGCCCTATGGCTCTTTGCTTTTCAGAAGAACGTCAGTCAAGTGGGGAGAGCCTGACCTCCATTGCTCTGTGGAGAATGAGAGATCCTCAGTGTTGCTGAGTTGTTATCTTCTGATCTCCTGATTGTTTTTTTAGGATTTTATACCTTTCATATCATAATTTTCCTCTAATCCTTATGCTGCTGTTAGGATTTCAGCAGCCTCACTTCTGCTTTTAATTTTTCTTATCTGGCAAGGCTTTAGTTCATGTATTTTTTCACATCTTAACAATTTTCTTGATAAAAGTGACTGAAATTCACTCAGCTGTGCTACATCAAACGTGGCCTTGGATGAGAGACAGAGGAACCCCTAGATGAAAGGTTGGCTGCCTTCTAACTTACCGTTCCTCCACCAGAGGGGTGTTACCTGTACCTCAAAGGAAGCTCACTACGTAGTCTCTCTATGATGGGACTATTCAGGTGCCCACAACCATGGCTCAAGCCTGCATCACTGCTACAATTATAAACAGACAGCTGCTGAAACTGCTGCCTATCTCCACCCTTCTTGTCTGCCTCACCATCTCTTAGTGGTGACTGCTGAATGTCCTGCTCTAGCTCTACCTCTGCTCTAGCTTCTTCCACATGTTTTTGTCAATGCCAAGTCATAGAATCATAGAATCATAGAATAGTTTGGGTTGGAAGGGACCTCTAAAGGGCATCTAGTCCAACCCCCCTGCCGCGGGCAGGGACTTCTTCAACTAGATCAGGTAGCTCAGAGCCCCCTCCAACCTGACCTTGAATGTTTCCAGGCATGGGGCATCCACCACCTCTCTGGGCAACCTGTGCCAGTGTTTCACCACCCTCAGCGTAAAAAATTTCTTCCTTATAGCTAGTCTAAATCTAGCTCCCTTTAGTTTAAAACCCTTTGTCCTGTCACAACAGGCCCTGCTAAAAAGTTTGCTGCCATCTTTTTTAGAAGCCCCCTTGAAGTACTGA
>NW_008795125.1:6425385-6443252 GCF_000699145.1 Aptenodytes forsteri | reverse complement strand
GCTGACGTGCCACGCCCTGTTTGCCCGTCCTGGTCGCAGCGCTCCTGGTGGCCAGCGCTCCCTGGGGCTGCCTTGAGTGGGAGTGGGGGGTGGCAGCTGTTACTCCTGGTCCCGCCCACGCCTCCTCAGCCGCCCTCGTGAGAGCTGCCGGCTCCCAGCAGGTCTCTGCGCTCCCCTGTGGGTTCCTCGGCTCAGGAAACCCCCCTGTACGCTGCGATCTGCCGCTCCGCTGCAGGACGCACCTGCACCAAAGCTGCTCGCCTCTGCGAGTGATCCATGTCCCATGGATTCTGTCTCCCCTAGCTTAGGGCAGGTCCCTGGCTCCCAAATTTGTTCTTCTGCATTTAAGACCAGGCTGATTTTCGAGAATGCCAGCCTCTTTCAGCTCATCAATGCTGATGACCAGAATCAGGCTTGCTGATGGTCCTTCCTGGCCTGCCTCTTCTTCTAGGGAGAGGTTGGGTCCCTGACAAATGATGGGCAGGGCAGGCGATGGACATCCTCCGTACAGCCATTGAGGAGGGCAGGCTTTGTAGAGCTCCTGTCTTATACTCTAGCTGGCCACTACAACCAGCAGCAAACACAGGCACTGGGGACTGGTGGAAGGCCAAGAGGACTCACTCTAGTTGGGTAATCTCCCTTCCCTGGCTCGTTCACTGTGAGGAGAAAAACACCGTGGTTAGCAGGTAACACAGCCAGCACTGATGGGATGAGCGGTGTCTCCAAAAGTGCTCTACCCATGGTAGAGTGTGGTCACTCTCTAGATGCTCTCAAGCCTTGCTGTCAAAGTGTAGATGAATATTTCTGCATGAAACCCTTGTAGGAAGCACTTCAACAGCATTTGTGGCCTCCTACAGGACTTCCTACTTGCATGTGATGAGCTGATAGTCACCTCTAGTGGGACAACAGCCCATGTCCCTTTCCTCTAGACCAGGAGTTTAGGCTACAGTTACTGCATCTTCCACTGAAATCTCTTGTAATAGGTCTGAGTTACAACAGCTGCGGGTTGGCTTAATCTCCAGGACAACAGCAGAGGTAACCAACAATCATGTAGCTTTCAAAAGGAGAAAGGAGTGCATAATGAGTACAAATGCATTGCAGGGGAAACATAAACATCAAGAAATATAAACACACTGAATTTACCTGACATTACATGTTTCCCCAAAGGTTCTTTCAGGTACAGTCTCCAGTTTTTTCTTCTTCGCTAAAACTGGGATGATTTTCAAGAACGCTGGTTGCTTTCAGCTTCCATCAGTGCTGGAGAAATTTATACATGCTGGATTGTCTGGAAATGAGCCCAACAGGACCCTAAGGTTGAGCTTTTTCTTCGGCAGATACGCAGCAATCACAGTGTCCTGATTACAGAAGTACTTCTCTACTAAGCATGCAGCATTGAGAAAAAGAGAACGGAGCTGCATTGAAAATCAACATGTAAAACTCAGATTTTACAAGACTCAAGTTTGAGACTTTCTTGTTTCAAACTCTCAAGTTTGGAAAAAAACCACCCAAAGTTATCTGGGGCCAAAAGGTAAGAAAAGGAGTTAAATACGGATATAGATACTGCTCTGTATGGTGCTGTGATATGTGAACAGTGCTGGCTTAAATTAGATCTGTAGTTTCAACTCAGTAACATTCCCTGTAAAAAAAGGGATATCTGTTTTTTTTTCCTTTTTTATAAAGGCATGGGAATAAATTCTACTGTTTAGTGTGGCTGTATTTCTTTCTAAGTCAGAGTTTGTTTCCTATTATGTCAAAAGCTGAAGTGACTGATAGGATAGTTTCAATCAACGTTTACTTCAATACATGTAATTATCAACTTTTATATAGAAAGTATTTCAGCTACTTTAGAATCCTGAAGTAGCTGAGGTAGGGCTGTCT
The DNA here is from genome assembly GCF_000699145.1 of Aptenodytes forsteri. NCBI lineage: Eukaryota > Metazoa > Chordata > Aves > Sphenisciformes > Spheniscidae > Aptenodytes > Aptenodytes forsteri. The sequence goes on along the minus strand of NW_008795125.1, from coordinate 6,441,374 downwards.
AAGCAGCAACTACACTGGGACTGGATCTCCATCTCCAAAGAGCCCCCAGAAGTGCTGCCATCTAAGTTAAGCCTCACCGGAAAGCCCTCTGCAGACCAACCCGGTCAGATCACGTTTACATTTTCAGAGCAGTCTTTTGCTTGTGGCTAGTATCCCCCTCTTGTGGAGTTTTGCTAAATTACATGCCAAAACTCTCGCATACTTTGTCTCTAAATCAGGGTCTGATTCACAGCCACGCTGCAGCACTACTTTGCAATACAAGCGGGCCAAAGCTAGACGGGAGGCGATTCAGTACAGGAATTTAACTTATTTTCAATTTAATCACTAATTTCTGTTTATTGGGACTTCTCAATCTGTGTCTTTAGCTTTTTCTGCTCTTTAGTTTTCTTTTAACTGCTTGATGCAGAATTTTTTAAAAAACTAATGGCTACTTGAGGGTCATCTCATGCTTTATTTATTTTTAGGGTCACAGGTCTTCAAAGCTCTCTTGACACTTCAGTCAATATAAAATGAGGGACTGTGTTGTGGAAAGAAGCACTGTGAAAATCACTGAACATGCACATCTGTGACAGTGCTGTAGCAAAAGGTATTAAAGTTAGTAATCTTTGGATGTATAAATGGGAAGAGTGAGTAGGAAAAGTAAAATTATTTTTACTGCGGTATATGGCATTGCTGTCAATGATACCAGAATGCCCTGTGGGAATTTGTGTTCTCAAAGGCAAAAATCAACCTTAAAAATTGAAAAAAAGGTAAGCAAAAGAGCACCATGCCTGATTTTTTAGACTGGAGAAAATGCATTTCAGTGGGACATAGAAGAAATTTAGTGTGATTAATTTGTCAAATAAATGACTGAGAAGTGGCTGGATTATAGCAGAGAAACACCTTCAGGTAAAAAAAAAAATCCCATGTACCAATGGGTTCTTTAATCAAGCAGCAGTGGCTCAAAAGCTGTGGCTGCCAACTGATCTAGAGTCATTCAAATGAGGGATAAGGCCCAAATGTTTAATGCTGAGCATGATTAATGCCTGGCACAGACTCCCAGGAGAGATGATAGAGCCATCTCTTTATATCTGTAAATCAGGTACCACCTTGTACATGCTTTAGCCAAGCACAAGCTATGCTTTTATTCAACAGAAGTAACTGGGTTAAATACAGAGGCAACTGGTTGACACAAGATGGTTTGTATTACATGTGACAGTTTAAATGACTGCGTCCCCTCCTGGAACTTAATTCTATGAATTTGTATTCTCTTGTGATTTCAAAACCAGCTGTTCACCAGTATGAGAGGAAAGTACTTAATGAAGGAAGGAGTTCTCCTCATGCTCCTGAGATACCCTGTGAGCATCTATAAAATGCCAAGGGATACTGATTAAATGAAATATTAGGAAAAAATCCCAAACCTAAGTACTTGACTGTAGCAGAGACACCTGTAAATGTCAGATTTGCTGCTACATGCAGAGTAGCAGGTGAGTGTTACATCATCCTATTTGAAAATGCTAGCTGGCAACCTTAAAGCAAAATGCAGCTTTGCCGCTCAGAAGGAAAAGTGAGTTGGTTACTTCTTGATAGCTGACATAATGAAATGAAGGTGAGTATGACTCTACCAGTGGAATGTCTGGGAAAAGGGGAGGACTGCTTCCTCCACAAGCAAGTACCTTAGCTGAGCTTGCAAAGAGAACTCCCAAACATACAGTAACTGCAAGAAGATGAAAAAAGCCAAGGCAAGTCTGAAGCAAATCCATTGGAGGGACAAAGAAGAACCTAGAGAAAGGGGACCTCTTCTATTTTATTGTCTACAGCAGTTCCCTTTTGCTAACATCTGTTTTCCATCTACTCTCTATTGTTGCAGTCTGGGCTTGGATGTGAAGAATCATAGAATCATGGAATGGTTTGGGTTGGATGATCTTTAAAGATCGTCTAGTCCAACCCCCCTGCCACAGACAGGGACGTCTTGCACTAGGTCAGGTTGATCAAAGGCCCATCCAACCAGACCTTGAACACTTCCAATGGTGGGGCATCCACAACTTCTCTGGACAACATGTTCCAGTGTCTCACCACCCTCATCGTAAAAAATTTCTTCCTTATGTCCAATCTAAATTTACCCTATTTTAGTCTAAAGCCACTGCCCCTTGTCCTGTCACTGCAGGCCTTGGTAAAAATTCTTTCTCAGTCTTTCTTATAAGTGCATTTTGTATATTGAAAAGCTGCAATAAGGTCTCCCCAGAGCTGCCTCTTCTCCAGGCTGAACAACCTCAACTCTCTCAGGCCCCTGATCATTTTCATGGCCCTCCTCTGGGCCGGCTCCAACGGGTCCATGTCTTTCCTGTGCTGAGGACTCCAGAGCTGGACACAGTACTCCAGGTGGGGTCTCATCAGAGCAGAGTAGAGGGGCAGAATCACCTCCCTCAACCTGCTGGCCACGCTTCTTTTGATGCAGCCCAGGATACCGTTGGCTTTCTGGGCTGCAAGTGCACATTGCTGGCTCATGTCCAGTTTTCCACCCACCAGTACGCCCAAGTCTTTCTCCACAGGGCTGCTCTCAGTCCATTCATCCCCCAGTCTGTATTAATATTGGGGATTGCCCCGGCCCAGGTGCAGGACCTTGCACTTGGCCTTGTTGAATTTCATGAGGTTCTCATGGGCGCCCTCCTCAAGCCTGCCAAGGTCAAGAAGATACTCAGACTCTGTTACCCACACTGCCTTTAGCCCTGTTGACTGGTGGTTGGGAAGCTTCAAGAGTGAAAGCAAGCCATGTGTTGCTGGACAACAGCTTCTGTGCCAAATCTGAAGTGCTAAAAGTAGGTATCAGTGAGATGAGCCTCATCCTTCGCTATTTACCAAAGGGCCAAACACAGGCATCAGGAGGGACTCAGAGAGGGGCTCAGGGTGCTCTGACAGGAGAGCTAGCGGCAGTAGGACTGAACAAGTAGGGATCATAGAGCCAGCGCCTCAGGGAAGTGGACACAGGATGCTCCCTGCTGCCCAAGCAGCCTGTCCTCCTATGCACAGTGCCTACTGTGCTGCTGACTGAGCTTTCCCTATGGCCTTGGTTGTTCCTCAGTCTTGCCAGACCTTAATAAGCTGATTTACTCACAGCCTGAACACAGACCACATTCTGGTATTTGAGGAATCCTGGTCTATAATTACCTAATGGGCTGTAGCAATGCAAATATTCCTGGAGATTGGGTGTGAGAAAACAGTGCTGGGACTTTACTGAGAGAGTAGCAAAGACTAAACATGGTCATTAGAGTCAAGTCAAGTGAGGTCTGTCCATTAACTTCCCCTGTGTGGGACACCAGCAGGCATTCTTGTTATTTGGAGCCAGAGCCAAAGAGAAGGTCCTGGAGAAGTCCTGATTTCACATTCAAAACCACGCAAGGGATTGTAATGACAAGCAGACCGTGCAAGGAGTGTCAGAATTAGTGGGCAGTTCTGCCGTGAAAGAAGTCATTAGCTAAGGTCGAAATGGTTTTGGCCACATTCATGCTACTGTGCTATAAAAAAAAAAAAAAGAGTTGGCTGCATAAATAAGGGTATTTCTTATTTCCTCTACATCCTGTTCCAAGATACAGGTGATGGGCTAAGCAGTTAAAGATAAATCAATACCTCTTACACAACTGATCTCACCCACAAACTTCAGCTTTTCTGGCTTGTGCTTTCAGTATGTTTTTCCTCACAGATCAAACTGAACATTTTTTCTCAAGTTTGTCTTGTCCAATGACATTTCTTGGCTGAAGTTTCCTCTTCTTTGGCAGCAGCAGAACTGTAGTTAATGCTTGAACACAATGTGATGGCAGACTAAAATTGATGGCAGATTCAGCTCACCCCGCATATGTGCCTCACCCTGCCGTGGGATAAGTAAATGGCAAGTGAAGCAGCTTTTGGACCGCCACAGTTTTCAGGCTACTGTGATAAGGCAAGTTGTGTTTAGGGTTAGTTCACTTTTGGATTTTAGATTCAAAACACTGTGGCATTAGCTCTGCCGTAAAGGTCTGGCAGACAGCCAGAGACAGAACAATTTCAGCCAACCAGATTTAATCTGTCACTGCATATGTGTCAGAGACCTAAAGGTGAATCTGCAGCTGCAAGAAAATCCTGTTTTAATCCAATTTTTTGTTATCTATGAAAACTTTGTATCAGTCCTTTTTTCTGAAGTAAATGGATGTTTCATTTTATTAGCTTCCCACAGTTTGAAATTTTCCATCTGCAAGTAAACCATACATGTATACACATATAAGTGTATATTTGCCTTAAAAAAAAAAGTATCTCTCAATATCTCACAAGTGTCAAGTATTCATAAATGTCAAGAACTCAGAAATTTGTTTTCCTGAAATTTTCTTTTGCATTTCCAATTAGCTCTGTAGAAGTTCCCATTATGTAAAGTCCTGCCTTTGCTGTAGCAGTACCAAACGTGTTTGAGACTTCTAGTCCATTTTCAGACTTTCTGCTGATTCTCATTTATTTCTTTCCCAAAACATTTCAGTTTCTTTGCTTGTCTGCTGTGTCCAGATTTGCCTGCTTTGGCGATCAGTTTGAGCAATTCTCCTTTTAGTCTTTTATTATTGTGCATAATAACACACATTGTTCTTCAGTATTTGAAAAAAACCAGAAATGTAATTTGATGTTTTAGTTTACTTTGTGACTGTCACAGAACAAAACGATAACTAAAAGTCAACTCTCCAGAGCATTTCAAGGTCTATTGAAGAGTTTTGCATTTGAGATGTTACAGAATAATGTTGCCCTTTTCGCTCAAGTGGATCATCAAATTGCAAGGCCTTCCAAGGATTTTTTTTCTACTTGTATAAAAATTGCTGATACAAATTAGATATGTTCTTAGTATAATCTTGTTTATTTGCAAAAAATGTGCATAAATCCTGTTTCTGCGTATGCAGAAGAAGAAAACATTGGTAGGAAGTTTCATCGCCCATAAAAGTAGGTGTGTGTGACTCCAGGGCCTGGACCCATAAAGACCATCTTTCAGCTTCTCAAGATCACACCCAGAAGTCTTTCCTCTGCCTTTCTATTGTTAATGTTCATAGCTTACAGGCCCTACCCCATCCTCTTCTTTTTCAACCACTAAAATCTTTCTTACTTTATCTTCCTTGGCTCTGGCTATGTACGTTCCTGTTCAATTGAATGCAGATCTGGACCGAGGGGCTATTCAAGCTGATCTTCTCAGGGAGGTAGTCTGGAACTTCTGATGCTTTAAATTCAAAACAGCAGGAGAAGACACTATTTGAGATTAGTTTAGTAATTTTATAATAGCAAATTAATATTATTCAGAATCTTCCCTTTGTATCTTGACTACTTTGTAGTCTTTTGATGAAACTTGTGTGGGAGAGGTCACGTTACAAAAATAATCGTTGTTTGTTTTGGTAAACATTTCAGAAAGGACAAAAAATTCAGTCTATGAAAAGCTACTGTTGGAAATACTACCTTTTAATCAGACTTTTACATGCTTTTCTGACTGGCAGTCTTTTTAATCCTTCATTGCAAAATTAAAGCAAGTGTTACAGCACTTCATCAGACAATAGCTGGCAGATCCCAAAAATTTCATCATCAATACATCAGACCTGAATAAAGAAACATGCACAGTCAGTAAGGCTGTGCTGGCATGGGTAGTTCAAAACAGAAGGTAAACAATGGGGAGAAAAATAAGGAGCAAGTGTAAGGAGAAATTAGGCATTTACAAAGTCTCACGTAAGTTAGTAACTTTCCCAATCTTTAATTTTGGGACGGTCAAAAAAAATTGTAAGTAATATAGGGGAAAAAAATCCAAATGGTTCCATAAGAATCTTTATAATTTTTTTTTTCCCCAGCTGTCAAATTAGCCCTGTCTTAGCTGCAAAAAATGGCAACATTCTCAGCGTGGAAATAATATAAACCAAAATCCAATTTTTAAAGTTCCCGGAAGATACTGAGCACCTTTTTTGCATCATAACAACCAAATGAGTCAGCCTTTTCCTGCTGTATAGAGGCAACCTGAAAATTGTCTGAAGATGGCAGAGCCCTGCTGAACAAGGTCAGCTCCCGCAAGTACTTCACTTGCCTTTGATTCTTACCTTCAACGTGAGTCAGATAAACAGCAGTGGGCAGAGCTGTAACAAGGTCGAATGCATCCTGCATAAAATCTTGAGGTGGTGACCCTTCCCAGGAATGGGAATAAACTAGTACTCTCTGGCTTTAATATACGTGATGGAGAGCAGCGTAAGCATGTGTCAGGAGGCGTGCATGCGAGCAGGACGCGCTGCTCTTCATTACATGGTGATGTTTGTGCATGTAGGGCTGCTGCTCATCATATGCCAGGTCTCAGGAAGACATTGGTACAGCTTGGCCATTATCCCTACACATTTGTGCTCTGAAGCTCTCTTCTCATCCCTAGAGATCTGCGGCAGGTGTCTCCTGTGAGCCACTTCTGCAGTGGCCCATCATTAAGTGATCCAGAGTTTTTTGGGATGCTGACTGTTCAATTAAATTGTTAGATAAGGCCCAGCTGCTACTTACTACATTCATGGCTGTCCTGAATCACAGCCCTTTTTCTAGGAAGTCTGAGGTTTATTTTAGCAAAAATTGGGAGACCTTCCCTTATGATCAAAATTAAAGCACTCATTTTAGATAAGGTTTTAACTTTTTATCTTGCTTACTTTTAATGCTGCCTGGCCAAACAGGACAGCTTGATGACTTCAAAAAACATTTTTCCCTGGATGAAACTCCAAAGAACCACCTTTAAGTACGCCTTTTATACCCAATTATATCTACCTCCTTTGCTCAAGCATTTCCCGTTTCATGTTTTGTTAACACCATAGTGTCCCCTGCAGGCCCTGAGGAATGTAACTTTGAATTTGGCCCAGCTTTGATGGGGGAGTTGGACAAACCTACCTCCAGAGGTCCTTCCAAACTAAATTATCATATGACTTTATGATTCTTACCTGCTGAAAAATCACTCAGTTGCATTTCTATCACTTTTACTTCAGCAGTTATTATCTCACCAGTGTGATTATCCTCTTATTCCATCTTAACCTTGCACTTGCTCATTGACACAAATTTTAGTCAACAAGGTGAACTTAAGAAAAATATCATGTCGGTGTTTTCTTTGCTAATCAGCAAATAAGATCACTATGACTTTCCCAGATAATTGGATCCTTTATGAATATTAATATGTGTTCAATAATTAATGTCAAGCATTCCTCTCAGACTGAAGCTTTCCTGCTTGTATTTCTGCAGAGCTTTTAAAGCACTATGAGAAAAACTCTCCAGTTGAGCAACAGAAGCAACGACAGAGTTCCCACTAAATTTAACAGGCTTTGGATTATATTGTGAAGGAAAACTGTGTAAGAAAAAGATATAATACAGAACAATCATAGAATCAGAATCATAGAATCATAGAATAGTTTGGCTTGGAAGGGACCTTTAAAGGTCATCTAGTCCAACCCCCCTGCCGTGGGCAGGGACATCTTCAACTAGATCAGGTTGCTCAGAGCCCCCTCCAACCTGACCTTGAATGTTTCCAGGGATGGGGCATCCACCACCTCTCTGCGCAACCTGTTCAACAAGTCATAGGTAACTTCATAGCTAAATACTATTCTTGAGCTGTTGCTGGAAGAACCAATGAATTTTTATATCTGCCAAATTTACTACGTAAAATTAATGTAACTTGCATTTATAAGTATCCCCTGCTAAAGTTCTTGCTGGGTAATTCTAAGGAGCTAAAAGGAGCAGGTCTTCTCTACAGCTTAATAATAAGGCTTTCATGAACAAAAAAGGGCTAGGGGGCAAGAGAAAAGGGAGACCATTTTTGCAGTCATTCATAAGAGATTTATTATCTAGCTACAAGACTTTATCAATGGGAGCTTTACTGTACCTCCTGTTTTCTAACCATTTGCACTTGGGGTTCTGATTCTGCACATACTGAGGTGTAATTCTGCTCTTGGGAAGACCTCCTTTGAGATAGAATGAAGGTCATCAGCCCTTTCAAAGGATAGCCAGGAATTGACCATTTACCTAAATGCTCAGGGTAATTATCTAGCTGCCCGGCTAAGGCACCCAGGATGTGGGACACCAAAGTCCAGGTGCCATTATTCTGGAGAAGGTTTAAATCCAGAGCTCCCTCCTCCTTGCTGTCACTCTACCCATCTGCTGCAGGATATTCTGGTCGCTTGTGGAAGTTCTGCTTTGTATGGCATACCTGAATATTCAGCAGGACAAAGAAAGCAAATGAGTATGATACTACGATATGGTCATTAGAGCATTCAAGAAGTGGGTGTTGTGCCCAACTCTTATTAGTATTTAAGCATTTTATGGAAAACAGAGTTTAGAACTTCTCCCCTGAATAGTTGGGTGATTGTAGAACTCACCTAGCTACTTCCAACGTCCTGGGATAAAAACTGGAGAAGAATTAGGTCTAGGTGAATGCCTCATTTCTGAGCTATTATGGAAAAAAGGCAGACTCTTTCAGCCATGGCTGTATGGAATTTCATGTCAGCATATACATCATATCAAATCCCACAGCTGAAATACAAGGGGCAAAAAATTTGTCCCCTGAATCTCAGTGGGGTTTCTGTCTAAATTCAAAGTATCTGGGTACTGTAATGACATAGATGTTGGTATCAAGGCACGATAAACATCTTCAGGTTTTGGCAACATCTAATTAACTGTCACTAATTTTGTATTTTTTAAAAAAATATTTATTTATTTATTACAAGCAATAGCACCTATATTTTGGTCAAAAATGCCTAAAATTACATAGAATCACTTGAATACCAATTGTGTAACTTCAACATTCTGTAATGTCTTAAAAAATTACAGAATTGAGTCCTAATAAACCAAGAGTAACCATTTCTCAGATCCTTCTCAAAAGAGAAATTAGGAACCTCAATGAAGAAGAATTCATAAGTTAAGAAATACATGAAGGTAGTACTTGCACAACTCTGAAGCGTTGAAGTTTCCTAAAAAAAAAACCCCTAAAATAATCGAAAGAATCTTATTGAGTCTAGCTGTCAGGTAACAGGTTTTTTTTCTTCTCAAACCAAGACATTCAGCATGTGAAAAGCTTTAGTCCAATCTGCACTACCTTGCACAACTAGTGTCAAATCTGGGACCTAGAAATACAACATTCTCAGGCAGATAATACATCTGCCCCTGATACCACATTTCAGCATTGCAGCTGTATAGTCATGCTGTCCTGTTACTAAAGTACTTTTTTCTTCCTTGTAATTCTATGAAGAACCGCACAAACACACATTAATTTTCCAAGAAACCTGAAGATATGTCATGAACAATTAAAGACAGTCCTTGGCTAGAAGGAAAGATTTGTTAAGGCATACAAACATACAAAGAGTGGAAAGAAGAGAGTGAAAACAAGAATCATCCCTTTACCCAATTAGGACAGCACTAATAGTTTGCTCATCCCTTCTTTTTTTTATTCACAGAAATGAATTCCTGGGAAGGTTTGATTGTAGCAAAGAGATGCCTGGTGAATAGCTTTGGGAATAATACTGTAAGTACACCTTCTGCCAAATGGTATCAGCAGTAAGAGAGAGCTAAATTTAAATATCAAAGACATTAAAATTGATACACACACTGGCAGCTGGCCAGAGAGCTAGGGAAGGCTGTGTTGTTGGGTTTGTTTTTTAATGAGTTCCTTTTTTGGATCTCAGTGAGCTTGGTAGCAAGGTGTCTGTCAGGATGTAGCACTACAGAGGCAGCGAGATGTGAAACCGATGTGCGAAAGATCAGCAGTAGATAAGTATTTTAAAGGTAGTTGGCATAGAGGTAATAATTGCATCCACATCAGCAGAAGAGGTCACCCAAGGACAGAGAACTGAGGGTGGAGGGGAAAGGGCACCAGGAAGTTTTGAGGGGGCTACACTTTGAGGTGGGAGGAAAAGCTTTGGGGAGAGATGCTTGAGAGAAAGTCTGGACTGAGAGAAAAAGAGCATAGAAAAGTCATGATGTCCAATGCGACAAGGTCTCAAAGGACAAGCATTTAATAGTAGTGTCAAGGGCAACAGATACATCAGAGAGGATGAGGATGATGTGCAGGCTTGAACCTTGGTTAGGAAGTAGACTTTCAGTGATATTACTAGGAGGTTATCTGCGGAGGGGAGCCAGCAGGAGGAGACTGAAACTGGTCTGAGACTCTAGATCACAGCCACCTTTTTTATTTCCTTACTGCCACCACAGTGTTCATCCACTTCTTTTTTGTTACAGTCTTAGACAGCAAGAGCTCTAGGACAAGGTGTTCCAGTTTTATTCATTTAGGTAGCACCAAAGGTCAGAGATGTGAAGGGACCCATAATGGGCGAGGAAGATGGTTTTTTCCTAGGAAAAATTAAATCAATGGGGTAACTGAAGGGTTAATGCACCGAGCAGGGGAATAGGGAAGAAATGACACAGTCAGCAATACAGGAAGGGAAAAAACAAAAGATGTTGATTATCATATTAAATTGAGGTTAGTAGGCCCAATTAACATTTGTTACCTTTGCTGGGTTTGTTTATGAAACCTGTGACATTACTACAGAAAGTTGCATGTTAATTTAAAAGAAATCAAGAGGCACAGATAATATCTTTTATTGCTAAAATCAAAGCAGTCACTTACTGGCTTATCTTGATAACGCCTTGCTGAAGCAGGATGGCATCTTATCCACAGACAGCAAGCTGAAGAAACCTCTCAGGAACCACTCCCTTAAGCATGCCTTCCTATGCCTTATTTTATTTATTTCGCATATCATTTTCTAAGAACTTCTTAATTGATTAACATCTTTTTAAATGCATTAGGATATAGCTAATACTGGCTATGCACTTCATTTAATCAAAGTACAACCCGCAGCTTATCTACAATACATTCAATTTATGGCAGGTTTCTTAGGCCTGCCTTTCCCTGCTTGCACTCTTGCAAAGCTAAATTCAGCAGTAGGGAAGGACAGAGGGTGAAATGATTTCTACAGACTCCTCATATACTTCCTAACAGGGTGCAGCACATCTTATGTCCCAGCCTCTCTTTCCTTGGGGAGGAAAAGCATCTCAAGAAACACCAACAAGTATCAAGCTGTGTAGGCAAGAATGGTCGGAGAAGAGCCCATACCAATAATGCTGCTGAGAGACCTTGAACCTTCACCTGACTTACTTCTCAGTATTCTCTGCTGCAAAATGGGCATAATTATACTAATCTGCTTTGCAAAACTGCAATGTTTTCATTAGGTAATACGCACTAAGTGTCTGGAAGTAACTCTTGGCTTGTATAAAAGAGAGAGGGAATGTATATAAAAAGAGAACACAAAGGCAGTAAAGATCTCAAAGATCTGTTCAGAATGAGAATTTGCTTTCAAATTAAATAGGTGAAGTTTGTTTAAAAAGACATTGGCGGTATGAATGATTGACACCCAACCTTCTCGTTGTGCCTTGCAGGAGCTAGTGCGGAAACCTTCAGGATGCAGGAACAAGCCAGCAGGTGGCTGTAGATGCCAGCAGCTGCCCCGGAGTGGGGCAGGCTCCCAGGATGCCTTCCGCCGTGCCAGAGGAAACCCGGAGTGGGCTCGCTGAAGTGATTAACACCAGGTACCTTTACAAGCAGCCTTATGGCAGAGTCCGGTCCTTAGTTATCCATGCCCCAAATAGGCTCGGCCAAAATCCATTTCCCCTGTTCCCATTCCATGCAGTGTTTTGAAGTCCAAACCACTCACACCAGGGAATTTCTACTTCAGAAGTGCCTACTACTGAGTAAATGGTTGCTTTGCACCAAGTAAAAGGCCATAGCAAAACATACATACGTTTATGAAGGCCTTTCCCAACTCAACGAGCCAGTATACATCAATTCTTAACTAACCTGAACTTGTCCACTTACACTACCCTTTAATACTCTAATCTTGGCAGGCTCTGGATCAGAAGCTTGGTCCTACAGTCTACCAGCCACACTGACCTTGTTATGGCGAGTGGGATTTCAAGGAGAAGGGAAGTGGTTTGCAAAGCATTCTCTCCAATCTTGCCGAGTGGGTATCAAAAGGCAAGAATCTGACAGATTTTCCTTAGAAAGTGATTGGGCAAGATTTTGCATTGGTCTGCCCGTTGGAATCCCATGCACTGGGATTTCACAACAAGGTAGTGCTTTTACGGGTCTGTCTGTCAGAACACTACCATGTCAAAGGATGAAGAAAGCACAAGGACCAGTGGAGGAATTGGAGAAGGGAACAGACTGGAGCCTTTCGTAGCTGCACAAACCAGCACTAAAACAAGAGAATTACACAACCATTGCACAAGGGAGGCTTCACTGGAAGTGTTGCCTCTGGCTCACATTCCTTTTAAGCTGTTATAAAACTTTAAATATAATTAATAAATAACCAGGCCTCTCAAGCAGAGATGAGTCCAAAGCTCTGCCCCCTGCATGAACTGAGTTTGTTATTTCAGCTCTTGATATAAAAGTACAGCATATCACCATGAGCTATAATGAGACTCTCAGCTGTAGGCTTGCCAGTTGAGGTCGGCCAGGCTGCATTACTGCTGTAAAGGAAACATAAACCCAGGCAGCTTAAATAGGTGGGGTAGGCTAAATCAGAGACTTAATTCCAAAGCAGGATGAAGGTACCTCCTGCCAGCTGCTGTTTGGATACAGGGCGAAGAAAACTGTGTCTTCCCCTTGCTACTACCCCACCCGACTTCAGGGTGCTTTCCTCCTCCTCCCCTCCCTTCTCCTTGCAACATCAGCAGCGGCTGAGCGCTCTGTGCTCGCAGGGCTGCGAGATCAGCGTGGCACTTGCAGCCTTCACCTCAGTGTCCTGCAATAACAGAAAGGAGGGCCAGGGTGGCAGGAAAGGCCAAGGAGTCACAGTGAAGGAAGAAACCTCCACCTCTTAGCTGTGTGACGGGAAGGAGTCTTCACCTGGCCCACCGTGTCCTCCAGGCAATTCTCTAAGGCAAAACTCTTTGACAATAGTCTTCCCCCTCTTTCTTTTGTTTATCAGCCTTTACAAAGCTATTGGTTTGCTCTAGAATTAAAACATTCTCAAATTCTTTAAGTATGTAATGAAAATTTTTAGAGCCATGTTCGGTATTTTTATCCACTCACATTCATTTCTAAACTATTAGACATCTGTTCTCTGAGATACTGGTTGCAATTCGTTTATTGGTATGACCTGGATTATGGTGTCCCTTTGGCCGCTGCTGTGAAATATTAATCCTAAGCTTAAGAACGGCTTTTCTAATGTAACAGGCTGTTTAATGGGCCAAACTGCTCCTGGTGAAGGAGGTATGACTAGGCACAAATACATGAGAATATATATATAGCCTATTGTTTCTATTTGCTAATTAGGAATGCTAATAATTACTCTTAATTGATTTCAGTCAGGAATTTATTGGGGTTTTTATGTTTCTAAAAATCAGATCACTTTTATCTAAGGATATAAATAATGGATTTAAGAGTGCAGCTTGTGACAGCTTTGAAAACATTAGCTATGGTTGCTGGTCTGTAGCTGACACAACATTGACTCAACAATTCCCAGAGCTGGGAAAATCTCTGTGGGTGTCAAATACCACACAGAAGGTTAAAGAATGAATATCATAATTGCATGCTTTATATTGTAGTAGTTTTCCTAGTAAGTACAGACTAACAAATTCAAAGTATGAGAAGAAATAAGCACTGAGTATCAAATATTTAGCAGTCAGATGCTTACACGTAGAGATGACAAACAAGAATATCACTATAGCTTTATAAAATATTTGGCTGCTGTGAAGTAATAATTAATATCAGGTCTTGTTTAGACTTGCAAATTAATGATGCATGACAAATTGCAGCTCAAAATTGACCCAAGGAGTGCATTAAAATTAACTGTAAAACATTTTCCAGGATTATCACAGAAGATAAAGCCCACAGAGTACATTAGGTGGCTAATTTGTGACCTCTGGTTGATGATCCATGATTTCAAGACTAACACTTGTAGCAATATATTCTTCTAATAAATTAATTTAATATTTTACCATGTATAAAATGGTGAAAGGCAGCTTATAATCTATGAAGAACCTACTTGCAAACTTTGGCTTTGAATTTGGAAATGTGAGTATACTGAAAGAATCTGTTAAATTTCAGATTTTACCTAAGAATAAAGATACAGTAAAAGTCAGAAAGATTAGAGAAAGAACAGTCAGAAACAGTGAGCAACATTTATACCAAAGATGATGGTGTAGTTACTCAGCTAATGCATTTACGTATCATGAGACAATAGACTTGTTGGTTGTTGCAGATTTTCCTTGTCTTCAAAACAGATATGACTTAAGTGTCATTGTTGACTCATATCCTGGGGCATCTAACAAGAACTGAGACGGAGCTTGGAATAGGAATGAAGAGAGGACACTGGTTTAGGACCTTCATGTACTTCTTAAAACAACACTCTTACAATCTGTCTCTATCTGTAGCATTCAATATAAAACACTTTCAAAAAAATTATGTTACATAGCTATATCCTGTGGATGCTATGAAATTGCCTTCTCTGCTATTCTCTCTGTTTAATAAGAAGCTCTGTGAAACTTGGATGACCAGAGAACATTTCAGAAACACTCTATACAGGTTTTGTAACATCACTGATGTTCCCTATTCTGTCCAGGAGAGATGAAAAAATTTCAAATGGAAATATTGTTCTGCTCTTTCTAAAAGGAAACAAAGAAATGACTAATTTTGCAACCAAGCTTTAAAAAAAAAAAAAAGAAAAAGAAGAGACCCTTAAGGCCATATCCAGCAATTCTTTATCAACAATATTCTCTGTGGGAATACCTCGATGTACTTTTGAGGAGACAGGAAAAGGTTGCCCCTTTCTCCTTCATGTCTGCTAGCAACCCTTTGCTGTCCTTCCCTGAGAGCATCTAAACTACAAGACAAGTTGTATAAGCTCTGGAAGGTTTCTGCTAGCCATGTTTCCAAACAAAAGTGGCAGTTGTCATAGGAAGAAAAGGATGCTATAGGTGTTCATTAAGTGAGCACAGCAACTGGATCAAGACCCTCAGGAGATGGAAGTAGGGCGATGACCTGACTGTAGAGCTTCACTGGTGTTTCTGAGCAGGCCCAGAAGCAGAACTTTAAGTTGCTGGGAAAATTTAAGAGTGAAAGTTTAAATGTCTACAGGCTTCATATGTCTGTAGTGCTAAGTGAAATTTTTGAGATTTGCATATTTTGAAGTTAGTACCTAAACACCACCTAAGTCTAACTTCAGGCATTCATGGCCCTTCACAGATCCAACCCAATCGGCTCAAACAGAGAGATTTAGAGGGAAAAGCATAAACCAGGTAAACTTCAACATCAGTAATACACAGATATTCTATGTGTCAAAAAGCTCAATCTTTCCAATTCTAGATCAGTTGCCTTCACATCTTCACAACTGATTTTATTGTGGCCTGCCTGCAAAAAGCAGGAGTCTGAATACATTTCTATGGGCTTTTTAATATTTTCATCCACTAGACTATCAGCTTCTGATTAAATGATCCATTATAGAGAAAGGAGGAAGAGGCAGTAAACCATTACATTCAGTTTCACAGAAAGACA
Organism: Aptenodytes forsteri; assembly: GCF_000699145.1. Classification (NCBI taxonomy): domain Eukaryota; kingdom Metazoa; phylum Chordata; class Aves; order Sphenisciformes; family Spheniscidae; genus Aptenodytes; species Aptenodytes forsteri. The sequence continues at coordinate 6,425,851 of NW_008795125.1, read as the reverse complement.
GAAAATAAATGAAAACACAGTTGCCATTCTTCCAGCATTTCTTTAAAATGACTTGTATGGAAGAAGACAATACATATTTTACACTTCTCAAAAATACCAGAACATAATCCTGATAATTCTTTCTGAAGGTGGTTATATGCTGAAGAGTAGCTGTGAAAACATTTACAGTATATGTTTTCTTTCATACATTGTTTGAACACGATAAAACATGATTCTCTCATGTGTTACTGGAAGTCTGAACTGGTGATGTGGAGGATGCGGGGTTTCATAGAATCATTAAGGTTGGAAAAGACCTCTAAGATCATCCAGTCCAACCATCAGCCCAACACCACCATGACCACTAAACCATGTCCCTAAGCGCCTCATCTACTCGTCTTTTAAATACCTCCAGGGATGGGGACTCAACCACTTCCCTGGGCAGCCTGGTCCAATGTTTCACCACTCTTTCAGTAAAGAAATTTTTCCT
>NW_008795125.1:6412195-6424583 GCF_000699145.1 Aptenodytes forsteri | reverse complement strand
CACTCCCGCCCAACTTGGTGTCATCTGCAAACTTACTGAGGGTGCACTCGATCCCCTCATCCAGATCATTGATAAAGATATTGAACAAGACCGGCCCCAAAACTGAGCCCTGGGGAACACCGCTCGTGACCGGCCGCCAACTGGATTTAATTCCATTCACCACAACTCTCTGGGCCCGGCCGTCTAGCCAGTTTTTGACCCAGCGCAGAGTCCACCTGTCTAAGCCGTGAGCCGCCAGCTTGGACAGTTTCAGTGGACGAAATCCCATTGTCGTATTGTAATAATTTGAAAGGATGGTCCACAAGGATTATTTTTCTTTTGGTCTTTTTGCACTTGTCTCTGTAGTGTTGTATCTTAAAAAACCAACATTAAACAACAGTAGTCTGCAGCTGTGTGATGGACAGAAAACTGATCAGGGAATTGAGACACAAGGATTTTCCTCCCACTGCTCCCACTGACCTCTTGGCTGGCAGAGTATGTCTTTCACTTCTCTGTCTACCAGTTTCCCAATTGTTTTTCTGTAGTATTGATTTCCATTTAAGTGTGCTTAACGATCTGAGCATACCAGTGAAAAACACTTCATAAGAGCAAGATCTTATCACTTGATGACTCATGATATCATTCATGTGTTTTAACTTTGGTGTCTATCCAAGCAGGTGTTTTATCTTTCTTATGAACAGCCTTCACAATTAGAATTCATTTGCTATTTGCATGTTACGAATAACAAAAAAGCCCCTTCTACTTAATAACTGGATATTGTTCACTACAGAGTAAATATTCTTATAGATACTGCTACCAAATGAAGGAAGTTTTTTTTTCTTTTAAATCATCACAGACATCAAAACTGAATTGTACTACAGGTGTACAGGTATTCTGGCTGCTCAGACATGGAAATGTATTGAATGACAGAGACTTTTTTTTTCCCTCCCACTTACAAAGAAAAAATAATTTCATAAAACGGGAAGAAAAGAGGTTTATCCACCTTATGTTATACCTAGTATCAAAAAAGGAAATGATGTAACCTCAGGCATTTTCACTCACACCTCAGCTGTTGATCACTACCAAACACAGAAGACTGGCTCTGATGTACCAAGAAGTTGAGCCAACACTGCAGTCTTTTATGAGAGCACCTGATCTCACTGGCTAATTAGAGACACTTGAAATTGATTCTGTCTGAAGACCAGTAACAGCTGGTAGATTCAAACCTGCGTGAAGCAACCCTGGTGTACATAATTGCCACAACTGAGAACCAACAAACCCCTTAGAAAAATTAGTCTGTAAGGTGTCAGGGCTTTTTGAGGTGGTGCAGTAATGTGCTGTTTTAGTAGAGCCTCTAAGTGTTACTGGGAATAATGCAAAAACAGTAATGGTAATTTATGCAGAAAAAAGTATAGCTGCTCTGATGAGACTTCACTACCTAGAAGAGCATATTTTGCTCTGTAGCTATGTGGCAAAGCTACTTCTATTCTGTATTGCCTTGCACCTTATAGGTTGGGGCAAATTGTCAGCCTGCCCTTGGTATGAGGATGTCTTCAAGAAAAAAAAAGAAAAAACTTTTTTATTCCCTCCCCTCCACCCTTCTTCAGTGTCTGTACTACCCGTGCTGTGTTACTACGTAATCTTGCCTATTGCTGGTTATTCAGGTAATATAGATATTTACAGTTTGTCATTACAGAGGTATGAGATTAGATATTATAAAGACTTAACTTTTCTTATATTATCAAACGCTGATTTATAGCAGCCTTATTGTTTTCCACTGCTGATTAGCCTTTGATGAGATCTGGTAGCAGTGTTGGCTTACATAACCTACCTGAACCCTCTTCCCTTTGCTTTGAGATTTGGCAGTGTTGTTGAGAGCAGAATTAGGCCTGTTATTTATTAGCTCTCTAAATACAGTGTAACTTCTCATGTCTTAGAACTGAAAGAAACAGCACAAGAAGATGTGAGATTTCTAAATCATTAGAAATTTCTCAAAGGCAAATAAACTCTTTTTAATTTTGGCTTGGGTTACTACTTGCTTTTGTGGTTTGTATCAGCCCAAAACACTGACTACTCCTGTGATACCATGTCTCTGTAAATGAAAAGGCTAAAAATTCACTAGTGTAACTGTGCTTGTAGTTAAGGGCATGTATAAAGTCATTTACCTCAAAATATCTTTAGCTACTTTTTTATTTATATCTATCTTAGAATGCAGCTGTTGTAACTATTAAGATATATGTATGAGTTCATAGTGAAGAACTCTGTGAAGAGTATAATTATGTGTCATCGTTAACCCAGATCTTAACTGTAAGGAACAAAGATTCCTTATATAAGAAATAGAGGAACAAAAAAGACTATTGGGTCTATTCTATTAAAGCTCAATCCATTCAGAAAACATTTCCCTGCGGTCAGAATCTAATTGCTTTCTGAATAACCATTATGTATTCGCCTTTGCCCACTGGGCCATTCCAAACATGACATTCCTTAGAGGGGAAAAAATGACATCCAGCTGTCTGGTTTGAATTTCTTTTTTTGCTAGCATATACCGATATTTCATCCAAGAAGCTGTATTAGAAGAAAATTGAGTTACAAATGCAGTAACTTTGAAGATAAGTATTAGAATTAACATTTGCCATGTTACCTTAGCTTATACCCTTTCTATGTGTTATGATACAGGGTTTTATTGCATGACTACATGTTGTATTTTCCATATGATGCTTGCTTTGCTCAGTGCAAAAGAGGGATGATGTCTGCTGAATGATCAGCTTTAACAGTTTCACTGTGCAGCTTCGGACTGTGTTCCAGAGGGTTCTGTTTAATACTATACCAAAGTCATAAATGCTAATTTCCTAACAGGCTCTTCTGTGGTTCTCAGAACTATCGTTAATATTAATTGAATTCATTTTCATACCTTTCTGGTCATGAGTTTAATTCCTTGTTTTATTAAGGGAGAGCTGAAGCCCAGATAAGCAAATATCAAAGATATTCAGTTGGTTTGGATTTCCATTTTGAGGCCATGAGAAGACTAAGGTTTTTTGGATTACTTTACATGTGCTGTAGATAAGAACATATTACCGTGGAGAAAACCTGGAGATGAGCTGAAAAGTGGTACATTGTCCTTCCAGTATGGCCCCATCACAACTGCTTTTCTTTGCATAGTCCCATTCTGTCTGAACCCTTCCATCTGCTATCCTAGTCACTTAAATACTGTTTTCCTTGACTGTCAAGGTCAAGTCACCCCACTGGTGTTCTGCTCTTCCTTCTGCTCAGTCTCCTCTAATTCAACATCACAGGATACGTCCAAAGTAATTGCCAGGAAAAGTTACGCTGCTAGCAGTGTGGGGAAAGGATGTATGCCAGTATCAAGACTTGCAGTTGTGGCAGTCTTTGAAGATCCTGATGTTTGGATGGTAGCTGGTATCATTTGTATGGGAGGCATGAGAGGGACATGAAGCACCAGCAGAAATAGCAAGTATAAAGTGAAGAGGTGTCTGGTGGATGAGTCAGACCAGGAGCGGTGCCGGAAGAAAGCAAGGAACTGCAATGTTCGGCTTTATTTGATTTTCTACTACTAGCCTGAGCCTTAATGAAATAGCAGCAATAGAGGAGAGCAGGTAGGCAGGCAGGCAGTAACAGCAGCAGTCCCAATGGTAAGCAGATATGGCTAAGACAGCAGTAACTGTGTTGTGACCCTTGAGCCACACATCATTTTCCAGCAGTTCCTATGTTACTCCTGGAATGACATGGTGTCTAGGGTCAGCACAACCTTGCTGCTGATCATAGACCTCACCTGTGGGAGGAAGCAAGTCTTCAGCTGCCGAGGTTGGTATCATCAGATCATCCAGAGGCCAGCTGGGGTACCTAAGACAGGTTTGTCCGGTGAGGAAGGGGTGAGGTCCTTGGGGAACCACTGTTTTCTTCTCCAGGCAAAATCCCTTGGAGTTCACCATCCTTCATCTCTCTCTAGTGTCTTCATATGGCTGATGGAGACAATTTCTTAACAGATACCTGAGTAAGGTAAGGAAGTTTGGGTTCCCTGGGACTGGAAGACAGGCTGCGGTGGTGATAGCTGAAGTTCTCTTAAAGGAGAACTAATCTGTGTGTCAAGCTCGATTGCTGTCTTCCAATGAATCCTGCAATCTGAGATGGGGCACACCTGTGAGATGAGGGGCTGTGTTTTAGAATTTTTATTCCTGAATATCCAACCACTGTATCCATTCTGATAGCTGCTGAGATCATTTGGCTTTCTTCTCCATGTATCTTCTAAGGCTGTGGTTCCCCACCTGCAAGTAGAATCTGGGCCCTGTTGGATCAGACTAGTGTGTGGGCTATCAATGTGCTTTTGTTCAACTAGCAAAGGCTCCCAAGAAGATGTTTATGCTGGTTTTGGCCAGCTGTGGGAGAATAGACAGCATGCAACGCAGCATACTGCTTACCCTTGCCACATTAATCTACAAAACTGTTTTTGATAAAAAAGAACTAGCAAATTGAGGGGGTTTTATTGAACCAGTGCTTGTCATGATGTGTGCATGATGTTTGAGATGCAGTGCTAGGACCTCAAACACAGACTTTAGCATCTCATCAAATTGTAGTCTGGGTTGTACTAAAGCAGTCCCACTGAGCTTAGCCTGAGAAATATAGGTAAATAAATAAAAGTCTGCCATTTTATGATAGAATTTAGTGCCCTCTTTTTCCTTCTCTTGAAACAGATGATATGTTTCTTTACAACTTACAAATTTTTCATCTGAAATATAAGCAGCTACAAAAATAAGGTATGTAAAAATGTCAGGAGGAGATCGACCTTTTTGAAACTTCTAAATAACCATTCTAACTTTAAATCTATTTTTCTGAAAATATAGGTCTAAGTTTAAATGCTGGCTCCAGGCAAACTGTTTGAATTGTTCAACTATCTAAAAATATACTTAAAAGCTGCATGTGAAGAGACAAGAAGATGATGTAGAAGCAAAGGAAGAGACAGAATGTCAGGGCCTTTGGGAAGCTGTAGCACAAAGACTTCACAGATGTTCCTTTCAAAGAATCCCTCATCTCCCTGCTCTTAGTGCAGATATTCATGTGGAAGGAGCATGCTGAATTCTTCCATGGAAGTTACATAAAGAGAAGTAAGCTAAAAATAAAACTTTGTGACCAGGAGACCTAGAGGCAATGAAGACCAGAAAGATACAAAATATTTGAATTAGAGAAGGTATTTTGCTTCAGACAATCTTTCTAGTAAGCAACTAGGGGCAAAAAAACAGTGCTGTTTCACATAGCCCCTAAACACAGAAGACATTTCAAGCTTCTTAGATTTTTTCCTTGCAAATGTGAGATAGTAGACAGTAGCAAGACTTGTTTTGGGTGCTGGGTCTGCCAGATCAGGAACTGAGGAAGATAAAAGCAGAAGATTGCAGCAGTGACCGAAGGGGCAAGGCTGATGAAATGGGCTCTTGAATTTTGTTCTCTGAGGCGAAGAAGATTTTGCAAGGCAGATCATCTGATTCCTTGCTCCATGCAATCTCTTTTCATTCAGTCACAGGAGGACGGAGATAGTTTATGTGTCTTTATAAATGGCTTTGAAAGATTTCTGATCTGCCTTTAATTGGGTTACCATCCTGTCTTTCCCTGCTGTTTTGCGTGAAATGTTGCTTTGTGACATACATTTCCTCTTCCTTTCTGTACAAAAGCAAAAGATGAAGATCAAGTTATTTCTGAATAACAATGTCTAGACTCTATCACTGGACTCCATCCAAAAATCTTTAAACAGGTCATAGCTTAAGCTGGTGTAAACTGGCACAGCTGCATTGGCTTTGTTCTAGTTATTCTGACTAAGGCAGGTGAGGACGTAGCATGTGTTAACCTATGCAGTTCTTGGTCCCTGTGCTCTGACAAAGACTTTCCTGAGCTTTGCTCAGGCTTATTCATTTTGGGTTTAATGTGACAAATTATGAATGGGCTTTAAGTGCATGACCCAGTGTCTAGACTATTGCTTGCACTTAATCTTCTGCCTTCCATGTAGGCATTGGTTTTGTACTTTTTTTAATGTTTTACTCCTGTTCCTACCTATGTGTTGGACTGTGTGCTCATTTGTATGTGCAACTTAAGGAATGCACATAGGGGTGGCTCAGGATTGCAGAGAGATTGCTTCAAGTGCACCATGTTGCTGCTGCTTCATGCCTTCTCTTTTCTTCCTTCTTCCTCCTCTCACCATCCTCAACAACCTTTGGTTTGGAGACAATGGCATCAACAAGGAGTTATGAATCATCCAATCTGGGAAGAAATACTTCAATTGCTTTTCATAATCACCTGTTCTGTCATCACTAACTACAGAAGAAACAAAATACTGTCAAGATTTACCTCCACACTCTTGTAAACAATCTGGTCTTGCTGTTTGTCTGCTGTTGAAACAATAAGGTATACATCAGGCTGCAGAGAGATGGGCCCAGCCCCTTTGCCCAAGTTTTACAATGACTCCTCTCATCTTAAAACATGTTCATTGCTGGCATCGTACAGGTCTCGGCATGCAGCACTTCATCACAACCTTGCTAACTCCACTTCAATCAGAGGAAGAAATCCTTTCCTTGTTAGCTTTGGAAAGAATTGGGTTCTGCTTGAATGCATTTCATATTAAAACAAAAAAAAATATGGAGGGGGTGAGACAAAATTGTTGCTGACACAGAGCTAAAAATGAGCGTGTTATCTCAAGATACCTAAAGGCACTTTGTTCAGAAAGAGACAAAATGCAAATTTCCTAATCTTGATTGTGTTCCAGATGATGGCCCTGGTTAAGCAATTGAGTATATTTTAACTCTGCAAACTGCTAAAAATAAAAGAGAAAAAGAGCATGGGCCAGCAGTTGCCTTGTTGCACAGGGCATGAAGTGGGAAAGACCCACCTGCGGCCTTACTGCTTGGGAACTAAAAGCATAACGCTGTAGGGTGGCACGTGCATACTGTGCAAGGGCTATAGAAGTGGGCCGTGTTGTCCATTTGGCAGGGGTGTGCTGCTGCTGGTCAGCACAGACGTGAGGCAGAGAAAGAGATGACCAGGTTACCGTTGCCTGGGCAGTTTTAGTTATGCAGGTTTTTCTCTCTTTTTAAAGTCTAATTTAGCAAAACAGCTTCTGAGGGCCAAGGCATGCCCAGAAAAGCTTGCAACTATATTAATGGATTTAGGGTTTTTGCCATTTGACTACTTAACTCTTTTAATGGAAGGAGAAATGTTGTTTGGAGAGTCGGTGATCATTTAGACAGTTTGAGTTAATACTTCTGATCACAGATGAGCCTTATGCAGGCAGGGAAATGATGGATCCCCCTCTTTGTGCTTCCTTATAGCCTAATAGATAATGTGATGGAACTTGAGGGTTTTTTTTTTTTTTTTAAATGTCTATAAATGATAATGCCTGGAAAGAGGAATCTGAGACATGGTCTGTAGTTTAACTGCTGCTACTTTTATAGCAAGGTCTAAAAAAAGGTTTTGAGTCCACTTTGTTCCCCATCAACCACCACTGTTGCCAGATCACCCCCTTCTTTTCAAAGCACTAACCTTTAGAAGGTGATGGAACTTGAAGGTTTTTTTTTTTTTTTTTTAAATGTCTATAAATGATAATGCCTGGAAAGAGGAATCTGAGACATGGTCTGTAGTTTAACTGCTGCTACTTTTATAGCAAGGTCTAAAAAAAGGTTTTGAGTCCACTTTGTTCCCCATCAACCACCACTGTTGCCAGATCACCCCCTTCTTTTCAAAGCACTAACCTTTAGAAGGTATTTGCTCACAGGCCATGTTCCTGACTTGGCTTTTCTCTCTCTGCTGTATCTCAGGAGGACTCTTCCCTGGTGCCGCCACGCAGTGTGGATAGGAGGCCAGAACCTGCACTTCACTGTGCATCACCCTGTTTGAACTTCATACCCTTGCTACAGCTGTGCCTGCCCGGTCTTGCTGCTGCCAGCCTACTCACCTTGCCTTTGTCCCAGTCCTCTCCTCCCCTATCTCTGAGCTGCCTTCTCCTGTCACGCATACGCCTACTCAGGCATGCTGGCTGCCTCAGTCTGTGTTTTATAGTTGGGAGGTTGAAACTTGGGTTTCTTCAGGGCTTTCCTGCCTCAAAGGGGACAGGGGAAAAAGGATTGCGCGGGACTTCCCAGTGACATGGGATAAGCAGGAAGAAGTGCCTGGACCTTCCCCGGAAGGCAGAAGCCCTCTGCATCCTGGCTCTCAGGGGGGGGCGACTCGTGTGGCTCCAGTTCAGTGGCTGCTGCATGCTCCTTTGAGCCCACCAGCCTGCAGATGGACAGGAAAAAAAAAACAACAAACCCTTTGAACTGCTCTGCCTGCCCCTGCGGGCTATGATTTTTCATGATGGTACGGCTCATTTCTATCTACAGAGCACCCCCTTGTCTTCTGGTATTAAAGGACTGGGAGATGTTTTGCTCTAGCTGGGATAAAAATCAAGTGTTTGAGGTTATCTGCTGCACAGTTCAAGCTGTGGCTCCTGTCAATTTTTTTACAGAGTAACTTTATTACTTGTAAGTTGTTCATGAGTAGATTACATTTTTCTGCACTTTGTTTTTGGGGTTTTTTTTTTACATTTTGATTAAATATTTTCTACCAATTCTTTCCTTGATATTTGTGAAAAATTGATTACAAGCATTTAGTAGTCAACATTTGAGCTGCTCCTATTGAATATATAGAACTACCCTAGACTTAAATTCCACCTAGTCATGACTTGAGACACTTAATTTGAGGCTTTATTCAGGCTGTTCGTGTGCCCTCAAAAGTTAAGTGACCCTTAAAATCAATTGATGGTTGAAAATGGAGACATTAAGTTGCCTGGGAGCCCAGGTCAGTGCTCCCATTCATTCCTAAAGGTATTGATAGGAAATCAAATACACTGAAATCTATGTCTGATGTTCCTGGGCAGCAGTGTGGTTTGGGGGAGAGGAGGAAGATTCTCCATTTTAGCCTAACGGCAACCTGAGAGGGTACGAGCCCAGAGCTCCCACTTTCTTGACAAGTGTCCTAACTGTCTCCATGTGTACACAGAGACTGCCATTTTTCAGGTGTTTGGTTTGGCAGGATGCTGGCTTTTGATTTTATAATACCCTGCAATATATGCAGAAAACTTTCTGTGGATGTTCCTGACAAACAAATCCATGTGCAAGAACATCCTTAGAAAGTAAAAACATCTTCTGCTGAGGAGACTGGGTGTTAAAAATGTGGTCAGAAATGCCAGCATTTATGCTGAGACGGTTTCAAATAAGCTCATATACGGTCTACACATAGGTCAAGCGATGAGCTTCAAAGTGGTATAATAAGCTATTGGACCATGTTTGTAGTTGAAGACCAACTGCTGAATTTACTTTGGCAAACAGAGCCCTTTCTCATGTGTTTTTAGTATTTGTCTATTATCTATGCAGGCATTCCTTCACAGTATTTTGTTCATAATTTAAGATTATGTTTGTAACCAGGAATTAGCATGAATGCTCTAACTGGTCACAGATTTAAAGACCAAGGAGGATATCTGATTTGCATGCATGGTAGGTGTTTATGTGCTTACACTGGCTTATGGAAATGTGCTTACCTTGGAAAAGCTCTCTTTAGAGAAGGACAGTTACCACTGGGTAGTCAGTATTGTGGAGAGTGGATGTGAAGCAGGTCTCACAACTGTTTTTTTTTCCTCCTCCCAGGACTAGAAAGAGATCACTCTCTACCTAACTGCAAAGCAATCATAAAAGCACTATGCGCTCTGTTTCTCTCTCTGCTCTTGCAACGGTCCTCTCTGGTTGCTCTCCAGTTCTTTCTACTCTTTGTGCAGCTCCTGGCATAATGGGATGTGCGTCTGCAGTCAATACTCCAGGTCAATATAATACTATGTATGTACCAAAGATGTGTCTTCTCATCATCCTGCACCAGCAATAGCCTGTTACTGCACCGACACACTGCATGTGTGTTGAAGAAATAGAGAGCTGGGTCTGGGAAATAATTCTATTGGGTGTTAGATGAAATTGTACAAGAGTTTTATAGAGAAGTCTATAAAGTATAGCAAAAAAAATGCTAGTGGCCTGAACTGACGGCTATATTCTCAGTATTTTTATATGTTTTATATAGAATTCTACACGGTAGGTTCAAAGTATAATTCTTTTTGCTTCAGTTTCTTAAGCTTCATTTCTCCCTGTACTTTCTCAGCAAAGTAATTGCCTCGACCCTCTTCCCCGCACACCCCAACCCCCCCCCAAAACATGGTTTTATAGGCACCGTCCATTGCTAGCTAAAGGCAGGGTATGAAGAAGTGGTGCTTAGTGGGATTTTTGAAAGGTGACTAACATCTAATTGCCATGGAAATTGATGGGGTTTAAACACTGTTGAAAATCTCTCCCCAAGATCTATCTACCTCTGCATTGAGCTTAATGCTTCTTAAAACCCGGCCCATCACCTCTGTGCAGTGCCATCATATTCTTCCATAAGTGTATTGCCATTTGTGGCTCATCAGAAGAGCACTGCAGTAAGAGGGAGACTTTTTCAGTAGCTGCACTGTAGCATCTGCACTGTATTTATTTTCAAGCTCCCAGTTCAGAGACACGGGTGGGATGAAAGGCGTTGAAACCTCTCCTTGGCGCTTACTCCCTGATCTTAATGATAAGGTTTCAGACTGCGAGGGAAGCGGGATAGTTTCTTGGGGGGAAATTGCAGGGTTTAAGATGCTTCCCACCCCTCTGCAAGTTTGGGAATTCCTACAATGGGAAGAGGACGACCACATTCCCTCCAAGATAAGCCATCACGGTGGGCAGCACGCAGGAGGTGCAGGTGGAGGTGCAGTTTTGGCTGGTGTCCTTTAGCAAATCCCTCTAGGAGACCTCCTGCTGCAGCAGGCAAAGGCTGTAAACAACCCATTAGCCCCTTGCTTGTGTTTCCACTCCTGCCAGAGTGCAAATTCCTTTTGCCCTGACCCACGATAAACACACCTGTGTTCTCTTCTTGCCTTAGCATTTTATTTTGCCCCAGTGAATAACAGCAAAACAGAAGAGAGCTTTGTGGTTCAGGAAGCTGACAGTTATTAAAAGTAAATTTTACGAGAAGGCAAGACGGAGGAAGGGGAATTCTGACGAATCCCTGATATGTATGGAATGTTTTTTTATACGGGAATAAAGCAGAGTTCAGAGTTTCTTCAATTACATTTTAGGAGTTTTGTTATTTGAAAATAATTGTTTGTAGTCGCTTTATTTTTCCTGAGCCAGGGCAATTTTGATTGACATAACTGGAACAAACAGGATTGCATAAGTCTGCAGAGGTTTCCTGGTACGCTGGCCAGCTACAGGCTTTGTACTGATTTTTATTGTAACAGTGAAATTCTCACCTGACATCTGTACTAGCACATCATGTCGTTTGCAGTAATGCTAACATAAGGCATTCCCGCAGAATGATCTCCAGCACGTCACTGTGGGAGGAGCGCGTGCAGCCACCGTGAGCTTCTGCTGGCCCACGGACACAGCAACAAGAAAAAATAACACCTCTGGTTTAGCAAAAAAATCCACAAAGGCTGGGTCAGCTTCGGGTCTACTAAAATGATTCAACGTAGATGAAATTTCTTTTATATCACTTTTGAATTTAATTCTACAGTGTTGTCATTTTCATATGGAAGCAGTGTGGGCAGATGCGAGTGAACGAAAATACCGGCTCAGTGGGTTTTTTTCTAATTTTTTTTAATATTACCTGTTGCTCATATTTATAACTAAGTAAAAAATGTCTATTCTTCTGTTCACTGCTTTTGCATGACTGTAGGGTTTCATATCAGAAGAACTCTTTGGAGGACAAAATGCAATATTCTACTGGAGGCAAGTTTAATACTTGAAATGCTTCTTTGTACCTGAGAGAAAACCTTTGCTCCCAGGTTTAGAGAAACACACGATAAAACAACATCCTGAATGTTGGCAGTAAGAATAGAGAGGACATCTGTGCTTAAGATGTCCTGTGACTGTGATGGCAATAATTCATTACAAATAATTGAGAGCTGCAGAAGATCTTCTAAGGAGGACCATTTGTGGTGACAGAAATCTCCTGACATTGGCCCTGGAGTGGTCCCCTTGCAGGTAATATAAAAGCCTTTTGGGACACCATCTTGCATTTACAAGACAGATTTGCAAGAGCCTCAAAGGCTGTTTTTCAGCCTCCATCTGACACGCTCTTATTTCTGCCTGGAATTATATTTAATGCTGGTCACATAGTAATGGAGAGAGGAGAGACTGCACCATTATGCAGGACTGCCCCTGTGCAACGTTACTTCCAAGTGCTGGGTCCTGCACTTGGGCCACAACAACCCCATGCAGCGCTACAGGCTTGGGGAAGAGTGGCTGGAAAGCTGCCTGGCGGAAAAGGACCTGGGGGTGCTGGTCGACAGCCGGCTGAACATGAGCCGGCA
>NW_008795125.1:6396348-6411758 GCF_000699145.1 Aptenodytes forsteri | reverse complement strand
ATCCCTGGAGGTATTTAAAAGACGAGTAGATGAGGCGCTTAGGAGGGACATGGTTTAGTGGTCATGGTGGTGTTGGGCTGATGGTTGGACTCGATCTTAGAGGTCTTTTCCAACCTTAATGATTCTATGATTCATACAAATTCCTAGCAAAGTACCATTCTGGCTTGATGGAGGCATCTAGCCACCATGTATGTTGATATCAAGATGATTTGACCTTTAAAGGTCCCTTCCAACACAAACTATTCTATGATTTGCAGGCTGTAACTGATGGCAGATCTTTCTCAAGAATGATTGGGCTTTTGGACAGGCGGACGAGTAGCTATAGATTTAGGGTAAACTTTTCAAAACCAGCAAAGACCAGACACAGAAAAAAGTTCTTAGCTGTATAATTACAAAGGGTGCTTTGGTCCTACTGATGTGTTTCACAATGCCATATTAGGACAGCTAAGTACTCTAAAAATAGCACTTTGGAGTTCCTGTTCCATTTCTTACTGGTGAAACTCAAGCTCTTGGCCCAGATTCTCAAAAGTATTTGGGCATGTTGGATCCTACAGATCCCTGTGATCAGGTAACTCGGCTGCAGCTGTGTTGGAGACTCGAGCTCAAGGGCTTCCTGTCACTTTTGAGAAAGGTAAAATTTTTAAAAGTGCAAATCTTCTATTATTTATGGAAACAAAGGACCCTTTCAAAAGAGAAGCATCTAATTCCTCAGCACGGGGCCAGCTGTGCCATCGTTCCCTGGGGTGAGGGCTGCTCTCGCTGCACTGGGAGCAGCACCGAGCTCTGCTCAGCAGGACACCAGTGCTGAGGGCTCCTTCCACAGCTGACCTGCAGTGACCCCGAATTGAGGTTGGACTTTGGCACTTGAGTGGCTCTGTTGCAGGAGATACCTGCCTGAGGTAACAACTGATGTTTTTGTTCCTCATTCCTGCCTATTTAGAAAGCAGAAATAGTGATAAACTTTAAAACAATTCCAAGAAGTTTGTATTCACAAACAAGCTGTAGGAACTCTGATTTAAATCCAATCTTTTTTTTTCACAGAACATATGGCTGTTTACACCAGGAAACTTAGAAACATATTGTCAACAACAGCCATCAGAATAATTCTTCAGGATTTGAAGGACAGTTTGTAATTTCATCCAGTGACTGGATTCATTCCCTTTCCCTCCTGTGTAAATCTGAGAGATGAGGGGCTCTGAAACAGCAAGTGGGAGCTGTGTCTTTACATTTGGAGTCTTAGGGCTTTTTATTTCATTCTTCTCTATAAGCTTGGTATAAGCCTGTCACTGGCCTTCAGTAAAGAACAAATAAGCGGTAATAGCTTGTGTGGTGCCAAAACTATACAAATGGCTGACATCAGTGGGAGCTTCCAGTGCTCATGAGATACTTAGAAATGGGAGCCCCAAGGTACATGACCCAATGAATGATATTTCATATTTTCTCTGATAGTACAAAATCCTTAAGTCCATACATCATTTTTAAGGGGCTGTAGCTCAGTTAAAATCCTTGTGGAAAGTACAGGCAATGATAGGACTGGATAACGACTTCGTGATCTGGACTCCTGCTGTGTAAGGAACATCTCACTTTTATTCTTCAGTTCCCTTGGGATGTCCTATGATGTAGCCGTTCTTTTCTTCTGAGAGTAACATTCAGATTTTTTCTATTTTAGAAGGTCCAAAGCCTCACAATGCTTCTGTAAAAAATATAGAACTGCTTTGTACATAGTAGAAAAAATGTAGTCTGATCTTCCCCTTTATCTGGGCCCCCATTTATTTGCATCCTATAACTGGATTTCCAGTGTCTAAGAAGGGTTGAGTAGCTCCTGCATCCCACCATCCTGTCGTGTGTCTGTCCAACCACCCCTCCCCCCCACCTATGGAGACATGTTTCCATGAAAAATGTAGTAGGAACTTCACATGCTTCAGATCGATATTTCTCTGACATCAGCTAGAAGATTCGGAAGTTATAAGTGTGTGAGACCTTCATGTGAAAGAACAGTGGGAGTGCATGTAGCTTTTGCCTTATCTTTGAAAGGTGACGAGCCAGCTGAGAGCTTATGGGTCAGGATTAAAGGGCAGACCAATGTGAGCAACTGTGGTGGGTGTCTGCTACAGATCACCTGATTGGGAAGAAGCAGCAGACAACTGGAAGAAGCCTCATGTTTGCTGGTCCTGGTTCTTGAACCACCCTGATATCTACTGTAAGGACAACACAGCAGGGCACAAGCAATCAAGGCTGTTTCTGGAGTGTATTGATGATAACCCACTTCCTGACACAGGTGATGGAGGAACCAGCAAATGGAAGTGCTCTGCTCTACCTGACACTTACCAACAAGGAAGAACTGGTCAATGGTGTGATGAGATGAGAATGGGACAGGGAAACTGGTGACAAAGGACACGGAAAAGGTCAAAGTACTTAGTGCCTTCTTTCCCTTGCCTACAGGAATCCCAGATTCCTGAAACCAGTGGGAAAGTCTGGAGCAAGGAAGACTTGACTTACCCTTGATGGATGAGGATTAATTTAGGGAACATTTAGCCAGACTAGACATATACAAGTCCATGGGACCTGATGGGATGCACCTGTGGGTGCTGAGGGAGCTGGCCAATGTCATTGCGAGGCTGCTCTCAATTATCTTTGAAAGGTTGTGGTAACTGGGGAGATTCCTGGGGCCTGGTAGAAAGTAAATGTTACTCCTGTCTTCAACATGGGCAAGAAGGAGAATCTGAGGAACTACAGGCTGGTCAGCCTCATCACGATCCCTGGGAAAGTGATGGAGCAAATAATCCTAAGTAATTGGGAGTAGTCAGCATGAACTCACAAAAGTCAAATCATGCTTGACCAACCCAATAGCTTTCTACAATGAGATGACTGGCTCATTGGATGAGGGGAGAACAGTGGATGTTGTTTATCTTGACTTTAGCAAGGCTCTCAACATTGTCTCCCATAACATCCTCAAGACAAAATGTGGAAGTACACAGTAGATAAGTGGACAGTGAGGTGGATTGAAAACTGGCTGAACTGCTGGGCTCAGAGGGTTGTGATCAGCAGCTCAAAGTCCAGCTGGAGGCCAGTCACCATTAAGGTACCCCAGGGGGTTGATACTGGGGCCAGTACTGTTTAATCTCTTCATTAGTGACCTGAATAATGGGGCCAAATGCACCCTCAGCATGTTTGCAGATGATAAAAAAACTGGGAGGAGTGACACATGGGCCAGCAATGTGCCCTTGTGGCAAAGGTGGCCAACAGCCTCCTGGGCTGCATTAGGCAAAGTATTGCCAGCAGGTCAAGGGAGGTGATCCTTCCCCTTTGCTCAGCCCTGCTGAGACAGATCTGGAGTGCTGTGGCCAGTGCTGGGCTCCCCAGTACAAGAGAGACATGGGCATACTGGAGTGAGTCCAGCAAAAGACCACAAAGATTATTAAGGGACTGGATCATCTGTCATACAAGCAGTGGCTGAGAGAGCTGGGATTATTCAGCCTGGAGGAGAGAAGGCTGCAGGGGACCTTATCAATGTGTATAAATACCTGACTGGAGGGGAGGGGGGAGTAAGGAAGATGGGTCAGATACTTTCAGTGGTGGTGCCCAGTGACACCACCAGAGAGGCAATGGGCATAAATAGAAATACAGGAAATTCCGTGTGAACATAAGAAATAACTTTTTTACTGTTTGGTGGTCAAACACTGGAGCAGGTTGCCCAGAGAGGTTGTGGAGTCTCCATCCTTGGAGATATTCAAAACCCAACTGGATGCAGCCCTGAGCAAGCTGTTCTAATTGCCCCTGCTTTGACCAAGGGTTGGACCAGATGGTCCCCAAAGGTGCCTTCCAGGCTCAACTGTTCTGTGATTCTGCGGGGTGGGCACATCTATACATATACACATATGAACACACAGATAGCTTGACTGCATAAACTCTTCAGAAAATCAGGCTTACAGAGATATGAGAAATACTGTGATGCTTGTTTCAGGGGGAATTAAAAAGTTTGGCGCTCATGTGCAGAGCATATTTTTAATTAGTCTGTGTTTGTGTTTGGGTCTTCTGTGCAATACAGGTCACAGACCTTTTAGCATATAATATCTACAAGTGTATTCAATGCATTTTGGTGCATATTCTTCAAAACTAGTAGAAAATGCACATTAAATGCAACACCTTGTATGTCAGATAAGCAAGTCAGACCAGGTTTTGGTTGCCTTACAGTGTCCCTCACCAGCTTGTGGTGTTCTACCTCTGTGGGATCTTGGGCCACCCATTCTGCCTAGCCCATGTTTATTCAGTATAGGGAACTGTACTTCCATTTGGGACCACTCAGAACTGGCAGAGAAATGTTGGGAAGAACCTTCCTGCTTAATGTCTACCCAGTGCTATAACTTAAAAAACCCCAACAACTTCCACTTTTTGTTCCTTCCTCTGTTGACTAGGCACCAGCATCTTGCTTGCTTCCATTGCTTCTTCACTCCTCTGACAGTGTTTAAGCCCTTTTGAACAGCAGCCCATGGAACGGGATGGGTGGACAGATTGTCTACTAAAACAGCTAAGTCATTTATTGTGCAATAAATAATTCAGCACAGATGATAAAGTCTAGCTAGTCTGTTACTTTGAACCTCTTTAAATCTACACATCCTATATTTTATTTTTCAATCAGCTGCAAAGAGGATGCAGAACACAAGCAGAACAAGATCAAAGGCTGCGTATTATTTCACTGTGTAAGTCTATAATGGAGATACAAAGGAAAAGAATTTCTCCTCTTCAGTCTATCATGTCATTTTATGTCAAGAATAGTAAGTGAAGGCTCCTCCCTGTTGCTGAGTAAAAGATTTAATAGGAAACCCTTGAGCTGAGGACAAGGCAGAACTGGCACTGGGATTGCCTGTTCTGGGGAAGTGCTCTTGCTCTCCATCACTTTCCAGGGTCTCCTGCCAATCTCCAGGAGGAGCTTGGATTTTGAACCCAGTCTTGTTTTAGGCTAGTTACTGCAGCTAAGTCAGATAAGCTTGGACAGTCTGGGGAAACACGGATGTTATAATTCTTTTCTTGAGGAGTTCCTATGACTCACTCAGTTTTTATTATCTGTATTATGTTGGTTAGGGTCTGAGTCAAGGAAACATTTGACCCTGCGTTTTGTTCACTCCTATTCGGAAGGGCATTTTAGAGCTTTGTGCACTTAAGCATTTTCCTGGAGCGTGGTGGTTTTCTGAGGTAATGTCTGTAGCCATCCCACTGGAGTTAATGGAGAAAGATCCTGTTGACTCTTGGAGGCCTGGATTCAACTTTCTCTTTAGTAATGTTGACAACGCTGAAAAAAAATCAGGGGTCCTCTAACAGGCATCACCCATAGTATGTAGCTCTAGAAGGGGACAGGGTGAGTTAAGCCACCTCTGTTATTTTCACTTGGACTATCCTGGAGCTGCAAAAATTGAGACCATTTGAATATTTCAGAGGACCAATAGTGAAGAATCAATGACAGTTCAGACAGTTGTGGAGGAGGTAAAAGTTTCTTTCTCTCTGCTCTCTAGCTGAGAGCAAGCTAATATTACAGTGGACTGAGTGACTTTATGTGATGGTGGAGACTAAAAAGATGAGACTGGAAGAGATCCCCAGTGCGAGTCATTTCTTTATCCCCTCCTGTTTCTCTCTACCTCGTACCTGCCAGAGCATAACAGAGCAAGCACTTTGCTGGGGAAAGGGAAGACACCCTGGCCTGGAGGAAGAGGACTACTGCCATGGTAGGGAGCCCACGCAGGTAGCATTGTCCCAGCTCTGGACAGGAGCACAGTGGGAAGAGAGAGGTTCAGCAAGGCCAGGCAACGCAGACCTGCATGCAGTACAGTTGCTGCATCTAGAGCTGTAGTATTACCAGCAGAGCTTCCCACCAGCTCCCGGTGTCACTTCTGCAGTCCTAGGACCTACCTAAGGGGTGGCAGTACCAGGCTCTTTGCAGAAACACCATCCCTGCCACCAGGATGCCCCATTTCTCAGAAGGCTGCTTTGTAGATGATCCACAGCAGTCCCGCCCTACCTAGGAACAAGGCTTTTAATCACCCCCGACACCACTCTGGCCTTTCTACGCTGTATGAAGCTGTGTAGCAAGTTCATCTCACTTGTGTGCGTATTGCTGCTCAAACCAAGAAACCCAGTCAGTAACACACAGCGAGAACCAGCCATGGTAACAGTGGATGTACAGTGACCTACTTTTAACGCAGCTTATGTAGCCTTTCTTGCTGCTTTATGCTTGAATGGCAGAATTTGCAACAAAAGGTCAATTTATGGCAGCCTTTTATTGCAAAGTTCTTCTGTTATAGTCCAAAGTTATGACAAAATGCTCCGCCAAGTACAGCGAGGACTGCAAGAATCAGCCCCACTTTTTATGTAAGGCTTTAAAAGTTATCTGTTTTAAACAGCTTTTGGTGTTAAGCTAATTTTTTTTTTTGTTTGCTTGCTTATGAAGAGAGCTTTATTACTTGCATGGAGAGCAATAGAGGAACACGTCTGAATATGAATAGAAAGGCTTGGCTATGGGGGGGTTAAGTAAAATAATAAAAAATACTTCTAAAGCTCAGTGAACCACCCCCCTGTATGGAGGGAGAAGAGACTAAACCACAGCAGCCCAGAAAAGTGAAAACTGCATAGCAAAAATGAAACGGGAACCTGGCCCCTGCTAAGGGAAGGCACAAAGTAAATCTGATGTGACCCAACCACACAGGGTCATAAACAAGCTGAGACAAATGCAGGAGGAAGGACACTGTGACAATAGCTAGCCCAGAGGGCTGAGACACATGGCTGAGTTCTTACATGTCAGCTGTGCTGCAATAGCTGACTGATTCATACACTTCGCCTACGGCAGCCATGAGGTAAAACACATTATGTTAAGCCTCAGTGGAAGAGGATTAGATGAGCGTGCTTTCCTTGCTACTTGCAAAGGGGTGAGAGCGCGTACGTGAACAGTTACCACAACTCAGCTAACGTGGGCATCCACCACCTGTCTGAGCGTCTATTGGGCTCCCATTCTGAAATGACCCCAACCCCTTTCTAACGAGGGTTAGCCTGTTGCAAATAGGAGCTGCGGTGTGTGGTAGCGTAAACCTCTTTTGCCGCCAGCTCAGGGTAAGCATATGATGAAGCAGAGGGTCCCTGATGCCGTGCGGTGCCTCCTAAGGCTTTAGTAACTCCATTGCGTTGTTTGAACCTTTAGTGGGGCTGTGCCATTGGCAAATGTTGTGCATGGGGAGATGCCCTCAGCCTATACAGAGCCTTGTTGAGCTGAAAGGGTGGCTTGTCATAAATCCTGGGTGACGGCAGCCTGTGTCAAGCTCTCCTAGCAGGATGCCAAGGACTGTGCCCCCAGTACGGGCAGAGCCTTGTTTTCCTCCCTGCTCAGCTTTCTGCCAGATGGCAAAAGCAGCCTTGCCAAGGTTGCTCTACAGCTTCTACTCCTGCCAGTAATCTGGGTAATCTCTTATCTCGCCTTATTTCACTGTTTATACCCATGACAGCCGAACCCTAGACAATGTGTAATGGGTGAGTTATGTTAGACATTGTCGAGCCAATAATGATTCTGGAACAAGGGCATTGCTCACTGCATACTAGAGCTCAAAGCACCAGGGGTAGAAATCAGCAACGGCAAGTGATTTGAGAAATTGCTGTGTCCCAGCTTCAGTTTACTCATTCACGACACCGTCTGCTCTTTGGGACTGATGGAGGGTTTTGCCTAGAGGCAGTTGAGTGTTACTGGTTATGAGACACTCACCCACAATTTCAAGTGAAAGCCTCGTTAGTCATCTCCCCTTCTATCTCATGTATCATCACAGCTAATAAATGTCTCACAGCTGTCTTCCAGGATGCTGGAAAGTTAGACTCTCTTCAGTTTGAGCCTTCTGTATCTCTATGTCTTCCCAGTGCTTTGTCTGGGTTTGCACTGGTTAGGACTCTGGCTGAAGAGAATCTCCAACAGCAGTTAGAAAAGATACAAAGAAATCGTATCTTTCTTAGCTGGATTGACTCCTGAGTTTTGGCTGGACTAGGGAACTCTTCAGCCAGAACTGAAGCTGCTAATATAATCAGTTACTCCATGCAGAGCATCATCTTTTGCATGCAAACATATTCGTACAGTCCCTTTCTGAGTCTTAATTACTGGGTGGGTCTAAAGATAAAGGTGATTAAAAAAACTCATCAGTCATGAACTGACATCCTTGTTTGCACCAAGGAAGTAGGTCCACACTTCTGTAACGTCATGAAATTAACACAAGCCATCACTTTAGAATTGGCAATGCTCATAGTCTTTTGTATGATAAATAGGGGGACAAAGTTCCTTTTAAAGACCTGATCTTAAGTTGGGCTGAATAGCTCATGAATCCTTTCCTGGAAGTGCTCAGTACATTTCTGAATCAGCCTGGTTGAAAGAACGGTGAACTATGAAGACAAGTGCCTAGATGCATGAGTTTTCTCAGATACAGTCATAACCACATCCTGAGTCAGGGCACCATGTTTGCAATCATCTTATCAAACAGCACTTGCTATTACCAGCCTATCAGTGACAACAAGGCACCAGTGTTGAAGTAGAGAGAGAGAGAAGGGAAAGGGAAAATTCTCTGAGCAGCCAGCTGGGAAGACGAGCGATGGGGCCCCCCAGTTGGGTGTCCTCTTCAGTGTAGCAGGGTCCCCCCATTATAATGTTCCATAATAACTACACAGTTTTCATGAGGAACTGCTTGGGGGGAATTTGTTCTTTATTCCTGCTCGCGATGCCGTTGGGAGCACACTTTGATCAGGGTGGGTGTTGCATGCTGGCTGGTTGTTAATCTTTGTGTATTGTTGGGTCCCCTCATTGAAAGCTACCACCAAGGGGAAGGGAAAGGGTAGATATGAGTCTCACCCCGGTGGCAGTTGCTCCCCTTGAGAACCCACCTTAACAACAGTATCAGAGTTTGCAGGTTCAAGGCCATGAGAATAACAGCATGAAAACAACAGTGTGAGAACAACTGGGGAAAACAACTGACAGCAGAGGAAAACAACTGCCCCAGAAGCTCTGGAAAACACTCCTGTGGCAGCCTGGGAGAAAGGGTACAAAGCTGCAAGTGAAAGGCAGGCTACAGAATGGCAGCTTGAAGGCCCTTAGCATTACATGGGCTAAGGCACCTACGGCACTGCCACAATGAGGAGAGCTGGCATACCAGAATGGGGCCCACAACATTGAGGGTGCTGAGCAGGACGTTGCTAAGACAGTCTGAAATGTGAGGAAGAAGTTAATCTGGAAAATGCCACCTTTCTCTTGGACTTAGGTATTTACCTGAAAGCCCAAATTAGGTGTCAGCTTGTACCTTGGGACATCCAGCTGTCTGGCTGCAGAATACTGATGATCCACAATTCACCTTAGAGTCCTCCATACAGCCAAGCCAGGACCTGGCTGGGATGGGTCATGACTTCCAACCTGTGCACCCACGTCTTCTTCCCGTGGGAGCCAGAGAGTGGAAGAGAGTGGAAGGCTACTGCACACCTTGGTGTCCCCTGGGCACACGGTCAGGAAGTGGCAAGGGCAATCATCCAGACTGGGGATTTGCAGAGCACTCCCATACGTAACCATAATCCTCCCCTTGGGTAGAGATTACCAACTAAGCTTTTTTTTCTTCCTGAACATAACTGGAACAGATAATTCCTTCTTTTTGTATAAAACCCTGCTAGTTCAAGCACTTGCCCAGAAACGACGAGACCTGGGTTTCACACCCGCAACCTGAGAGATTTCAAAGCCACTGCTTCCCTTTCCACATGAGCATCTTCACAGGTTTGCTAGAGGTCAGTGAGAGAAGGAAATGTTCCCCACACTTCACATCCCTAATTGTAGCTAGGCTATTGTGCAAAAAGGAGTAGAGGCTGTGGATCTGCAAGAGAAGGCAAGCAAAAGAGATCCTGCCTCTGTGGCATGTTGTTTGGGCTCTTCTGGGGTGGGGAATGGTGATGGTTGATCCTTGCACCAGGGACTTCTCTGGTCCTGCTTCATGGTATGAAATGTATAAATAGCACTAGGAGTGAGGAGCAGAGCTCTGGGCTTGCTCCTCCTGGGGGGAGTGCCAGTGGCTACTTACCAGTGAGACCTCTTCCTTGGTCTTTCTTCGTGTAGGGATCAGCTTCAACAGAAAGGGTAGGGAAGAGTCCACCTTGTCATCAGCCTGTAGTTAGGGTGCTCCTGAGGCTGGCAGCTGTAGGCTTTCTGTTCTAGCCTTCTTTCTTGAGTTGTAAACTTTTCTACACAAAGCTCAAATTTTTGTGATGTGTCTATACACCAGCTAGAATAACACTGCCAAGCACCTTGCTATTATCTTGCTACTGTCATTAATTACTCAATTAAAGCTTGTCACGATATGTTAATGACAAACCTTAGCCTGATTTCTGAGGAGAAAGGAAAATTGGCTTAGTTTTCCTAGCTCTGGTCTCATTAAAGCATCATGTAATTCTCATTATAATGTGATTTTCATGACTTAATCCATTATTTACTGCAGGGGAAATCTGAAATGCACAGAATATATTTACAATGTGAAAAGGCTACTTGGATACTGGTCTTTGAATCAATGTTTTTTTACAAGAAATTGCTTTACAGTCTGTCTCATGGCTACTTTTAAAAATAATACTATTTAAAATAGAAATTTAAGGGATGAGTAACAAGTCTTGGCTTTGCAAATGCAGACATTAGATCACAGTGACCCTCTGCCTCCTGGGGACAAAAACTTCCCTTTCACTTCCAAGCCATCAGATATGTGCAGAGTAAAGCGAGCTTAGGTCAGAGAGCTGTTCACATACGCTGCTAATTGGTGAACTCCTCATTTAGTGTTTTAAGGGATCTGACACCAGGTAATGTTTCAGTCTTACTCCCCACAGGACTTCTTGATCCAGTGGAGCTCTTTCTTTTATTATTTTTTATTTTAAATAGCAATGTTTTCTTCCCAAAAGTTTTAACATCTGCAAATCCAAGGTGTTTTTTTCTGTTTCGTTCAGAACGTGGTATCTTGACAAGCACTGTGTTTCCCCACCACCGTTGATGGGTTCAGCAGTGACTCAGAGTGAGACATGCCGAACTGTCAGCACCGCTCCCCGCAGTGTCTAGCCATTTACAGAACTCCCTCACCACCCATATGTCTTTGTGGTTTGAGGTCTGACACGATTGCCATCAGAAGTGGAGAATTCGGGAAAGCCCAACTCGATTTTGACATCAGCTGTTGGTTTAAAATGCCAAAGCACAGAGAAAGCAAAACCACAAAGCAATGCAATTGTTGTCAAGGTAAATGCAAACAACATAAAGCTGTGAAAAATGGTCTTTGTGAGCTTGTGGTGGGTTGACCCTGACTGAACGCCAGGTGCCCGCCAAGCTGCTCTATCACTCCCCTCCTCAGCTGGACAGGGGGGAGAAAATATAACGAAAGGCTTGTGAGTCAAGATAAGGACAGGGGAGAGATCATTCACCAATTACCGTCACGGGCAAAACAGACTCGACTTGGGGAAATTAGTTTAATTTATTACCAATCAAAATCAGAGTAGTACTCCAGGCTACAAATAGAAATATCTCGTTTTTTCCTTCCAGTGTATCAGGACCTATATCCATGAGGAGGCTGGAGGGGAAATGCCATAGGAGTTCCATTCCTGAGTGTGTACTCAGTGGATGGTCCACAAAGAGCTACCTCTCTTGCACTCAGGAGGAGGTGAGTCTATTGTGCCCCAGGGAGACGGAAGATGCATGAAGGTGAACCCCTCCATGGAGCAGGTCCTCAGGGGACAGATTAGCAGGCTCGAAGACTTTCAACAGTGTTAATGAACATGCTTCTTCACAGCCATTATACTCTCCTGCTACTTGGCATCTACAGTTAAATCTGTGGATGTTTGATATGCTCAGCACTGAACAGGAAGAGTTAAACAGTCTCATTTCTCCGAAGAAAAAAACATAGTCCCTTGTCTTCAAGGTGTCACATATTTTCAAGTGGCTCCACACTTGAATATCCAACTGGAAGCCTTTTGGGTCTGGTGCTTAGTGCCCCTGAAATTCACAGCTCTAAACGGTGTTACGAAGCACCGTGGCTATTCAGTGTTTTGGAAGGAGCAGATGCCTGGAGTTGAAACGTGCCCTTTGAAATACAGTGGAAATGCAGTCAGCTGTTGTCCTTAAATAAAGGGAATAGGAGAGAGCAGACTAAACCATATATGGTCTTTGCCTTCAAATCCAGCCATTCATGATGCCTTCTTTTTACTCAAAACCCAGCATGCCTTGAGATTTTGCCATCTGCTCTCTTTCCTTTGAGGAAAGTCTGCTTCGTTTTACCTCCCTTGCAAAAATTAACATCATAATGAGAAAAGCACTTTGCTGTATTGGTTTGCAGTATGCTATGAGGCAAGATGACCCACAAGTCCATGTCCTTGACCAAATTTGCCAGTGTCTTGGCACCTATGTATTTATAGACTCTAAAAGGTATCCACACCGAGTGCTATGTGAGCTGGAACAGCAGTGCCGGAAAGCTACCTCTCCGTGCTGAAGCCTCATCTTTCCAGAGGGAGTCGGTACCGTAGGCTTTTTAGTGTGGGAATATTAGTAACTGCACGTTGTTAAATCTCGACTCATTGTCTGTATGCCAGGTTCGTGTTGGTTTAGCTTTCTGGAGGAGATGAGTGTTGTAAGCCCCTGTACCCCAGCCAGCTCCATCATGGGCATTGCTATTCTACCCACCGAGCTCTCTCTGCCATTGCAGCAGAAGGTGCTCTTCACGGGCTCTGTTAACCTGTTCCCCTGCTGAAGAAAAGCCTCTGTGATCGCAGGCCCATGTGTCTTACTAATCCACAGCACTCGCTATCCGCAGAGGCTGTTACTCCAAAGAAATATTCCTCCTTCCTCCAAGCAGCCGTGGGAGATGAAACTTGTATTGGGTATCCTAAAGCAGCTGCCTCTCTGGAGGAAGAGGGGATGACTTCTCTCCATCTGTGGAAATCCCATGCATGCAATAACACCAGGAGCAGTCCCAGGTTACGTGCAGAATGCCTGGATGTCCCCATCTGGCCCACAGGTCTGCCGAAGGTTTTAAAGAGGCTGTGTCCTAGCAGTATTTGGGACGGGACCCACAGCATGGTGTAGACTGGCAAGGTTATAATGGCACCCATTTGGCTGAGGATGCCATGAAATGAAGCATGGCAGCTAAGAGAAAGAGGAAAGCAACTGCTGATGCGGAGACAACCCTTCACTACCTCCTTCCTCGCCTGAAATACAACAGCAAGGTGATTTCTGGTAGTACTTATACCATAGGAGTACTCACAGCTAGGAGTTCTCCAACAGCAGAAAACAAACCACCTGCACTGATGGGGCTGTAAGTTGAAGCAGGGGTAGATGAGGAAAACCAGGATGGCACAGTCATGGTCAGACATAGCCCAGAATACAGAGGCGGCTCTCAAGCCGCTGCTCAAGCAGGACACAGTGGTCAGCAAATTTCTCAGGAACAACAGGACAGGGCTAAGTTTTCAAGAAGGATTTGAATCTCAGCTGAGCTGTTGAGGTAGAGACCATGGAGACATTACTTCATGCTTCAAGTCAACTAGAGAGAACTTCCTGAGATATTTGTACAGCAGCATGCCAAATGTCCTGTACAGGACAAGCTTAACCCCACTACCAGCAGGACAAGGAAATCTAGCGGTAAAGAGGTGTTAAAATGCTCCACACCAGCCTTTGTGAAAGTGAACTGGTATCACGTGCAGTAAAAGGTAATCAAATGTTACTTGGGTATCAATTAAATGGAAGTTGGGGTTATTTTTTTGTAGGGCCCAATCTGGTACTGCTTTGATATTAAAAAGGGAGGGAAAAGAAAAAAAGAAGAAAAAGAAATAGTGTTTGATTTCCCAATTAAAACTGGGCTCCTTTTGTTTTGGATGAAAAATTTCTCTGTACAATGATGACTCACAAGCTGCAAGTCAAAGAAAAAAATAAAGAAATAATCACCAGAGAAGGGAAACACGAAAACAAAGCCCCAGAAGTGCTGCATCTCTATGGGGCTGAGAGAATGAGTGTGTATCCTGTGATGCACTTGGCTGTATGACAGTGGTTTTCCTCCTGTGTTTCCATCTCAGTAAAATTAGAGGTTGGAGCTCGAGGGATGCGAGTTCAGCTTCTGATTCTGCAAAGCTTCCTGTGAGGCATGGGACAAATTCTCAAATCTCTCTGGGTCTCACCTGTAAAACAGTAATAACAGTCTTTGTCTATTTAAATTACTGCTTCTTCCTATGAGTTTCTACCAGGCCTAGAGTAACAGGGCCCTAATGTATCATTAGACTCTCTCGCCGCCACTGCGCTATGAATAATAATGTTTATTAAGCATAATAAACACGTCAGTGCTGTCAGAGAGCGTATACAGAGCAAGTAGAGCAGTGTCTGACAATCATATCCTGCCATGTAAAGCTTGAGGTGGAAAATGAGACTCATGCTGCAGATAATATAAAACCCAGGGATGGCCAAACTCTTCCTGTAGGCAATATTGGAGGAAAAGAGAAAAGGTCAGTTTTGTTCTAAAAAATAATGCAGTAATTTCCCATGTGGCGTGTCCCTCTCTAATGTGCCAAGACAGCTCCTGACATTTACAGGCTGCAGTAGTGGGGGGCATCCGAGTAGTGTGTGTCCAGTCCAAAATATATATAATAACAGTAATAAACCCTAACTTTAACTTAGGTACTGAAATTACCTGAATTTACTCATTAAGTCTTCCCCCAGTTGCTCTCCTCTTCTTCTTTCTTCATCCAAGTCACCGTTTTGGTTAAGAGGTGATGAGGGCACAATTTAGGTCATTCAATCTGATGATCTCGGTTATTCATCCCTCCACCTGTGTGCCAGCGAGGGATGGACCAGGTCCTGTTTATGAATCACTGTGCTGAGAGAAAGGTGGGATGGCAGCCCACCTAGGGGAACCTCACACTTTGAATGCTCAAGAAGCTGATCTTACGGTAAGTCACAACTCAAAGTGGGTCAGGTTACCCCAGATTGGACCTCGTTTGCCAGAGTGGTGTATCAAATGGAGATCATTCCAAAACTAGCTGTGGTAGGGTCCACTCTCACCCATATAACATAATTGCTGCTGCATGCAGCACGGAGGTCAGTTCAGATTTTGGACTATTTGTACTTATACGAGACAGATAAATCCTTTGAAGGTACTGGAGTGACTTGAGACTTCAGCTGGTGTAAAGGCGGTCAGAACCTGCTTCTGAGTCCTTTGGTTGAATCTTATTGCTTGATCTATGCTGGAGATACTTGTCACAGAGTTAGTCATCCTTGTGTCCTGAAGAGACCTTGCAGCCACTTTCTATTAATCAGAATTACCTGCTGGGAAGAATGGTCTGGCTCCTGGTGCTGGAGCGTGTCCAGAGAAGGGCAACGAAGCTGGTGAGGGGTCTAGAGCACAAGTCTT
>NW_008795125.1:6371931-6395789 GCF_000699145.1 Aptenodytes forsteri | reverse complement strand
TCATCCCTGGAGGTATTTAAAAGACATGTAGATGAGGTGCTTAGGGACATGGTTTAGGGGTGGACTTGGCAGTGCTAGGTTAATAGTTGGTCTCGATGATCTTAAGGGTCTTTTCCAACCTAAACAATTCTATGATTCTATGAACTACAGGGCTGGATTTGGGAACAAATAAGAAGGAAATTCTGTATATTGATAAAAGAGCTAATCAAACCAAAATCTGTAAAAAATAAATGGTTTGCTGTGCAATCAGGAAACAGTTTCCCTCCTTGCCTGATTGCCTATGGGTAATTACAGGTGGCTGATTTATTCTCCTCTGGAGCATGCCTGGTCCTTTGCTCTGGTGTAATCCATTCCTGGCCACTCCTGCCAGTCCCACCAGCGTGGGAGCCAGTCTGGAGCAGGGCCTTTGGCCATTGCCACACTGCAACTACAACACACTGCAGATGCCAACCTCTGACTTTCTGTGACATCTCCTCTACTTTGCAGCCCAAGCCAGGAATCATTGGCCTGAACTGAGGAAAGCACATTAATGCCCATTTTTTTATTAAATTCATATCAAGTTTTTGTTATTTTAAATGCTGAAAGGAGTTGGGCACTCAAAACCCACTGAATAGCTGTGGGATCTGAAGACCCAGTTCTCTTCTGTTCTTTCACAAATCCGAGCTTCAGAGGTGTCCCGGTATGTGAACTCAGTCGACGTGTCACGTGTGAGTGCCTTTATAATTTTCCCATCGTGGCACTGCTGATACCTTTGTGCGTTTCAATCACTCCCTGTTTGTTTCGAAACAAAACAAACGTTATTTGCAAAGCATGTTTGCTCAAAGCAATTCTCCGAACTGTTCACATTGCATGCATCACCCATGCCAGGAAAATGTGTATATCTCCATGCAAAAACCATTTGTGCACCCTACCTTCATAAATCTCCCATACGCAGCCCATGGCCCAACTCCTCCCTTATGTCAGAAGACAGTGATGATGCATTCACTGCTGCGTTCCCATTGCTGCTGAAGACAGCAACAGCCACGATGAAAAAAAAAGCACAATTATTTAACACATGCCCTTGCAGCAAACAGTCCCCGGAATTTCCAGCTGCGGCCACGCCATGCCAGGCTCTCGGTACACCTTGCTAATCTCCCAGCACGAGCATTTCTGTAAGGGGAGGAAATACTGTTTAGTTCAGGCAGGAGAACAGCGAGGCAGAAAAACAAAGCCTTGCCCTAAGCCACCATTTCAAATCTGTGGTGGAGACTGTAACAAATGCCAGGAGATTCCCAGTCCCTTATTTCAGCCACGAGGCAAATCCTATTTTTGCAACGACTTCAGTAGCTCACTAAGACCAATTGACTGTAGCATCCAATTCATCTTTACAAGCTTTGTGGCACTATGGTTTGCCAGGCATCCTAGAGTGCGAAATAATTTTCATTTTAACCATTTTTTAGCTGTGGATATTAAAGACACAGGTGCATTGAAATAACCCCACATAGCGCATCTGACATTTTTCTACCTTTTTCATTGTCTTTGATGTGGGAGCTGGACCACTGTGTCCTCCATGTCAGTACGTCATCTAATACGTTGTTTAAAGAGTTGCTGTAATGTCAATACTAAAGGGTAAAAACATGTCAGCTTATGTTTTATCTAGAAGGAGAGCACAAATGCTCTCAGGCAGCCTGCACTGCCTTTGGGAGAAGCGGCCGTGCCCAGGAACAAAGCCGTGGTGCCAGCCAAACCATGTCTGATCCTGAGATGTCACCCTTGACGTACAGGTTCGGAGATGCTACCTCCGAATGTCAAAATGGTGGCACTCATTCAAAAATCAGCCCCCGCTTTTGCTAAACTCATTAAATACCTGTGATGAATGGGTTTAGAAGCAGACCAGGTCCTTTACAGTGGGCTTTAAAACAGAAAATCTGGGGTAGGGAGGTAACAATTTAGAAAGAGATGAAGAGGGCCGAGAGAGGGAGAAACCGCCCCGCCGGCTGTGCCAGCGGTTATGTGTTAATATGGTATCACCACAAGATGAGCGTTCTTCCTAAAACAGCCTTATTTGGGGATTAGCACTGAAACAGTATCATCTGCTCTTGATCCTTTCCAACCTCGCTTAGCTGCCGTTTGGCTCCTGCTCCCTACACGATAAAGTCCTCCGAGAGCCACCCAGACAGAGTGGGAGCATTAACACTGGCGCCTCGTTACAGACCACTTTACCAGCGATGATTAATGCCCGACAGCACATATAAGCGGCCTTTCAGTAACATGGGCCCTCTTCCTTTCAGTTCTTCACCGCAACATATAACAAGAAAACACCAGACATCCCTGACATCCTTCTAAATATCATGGATGGAGAGTCTGTTCCTAAAGCCTTTCCAGATCCCCGCTTCCCACCCAAATGAATAATGAGCATGAAGCACTGGGTTAGCTCCCCTCCTCTTGGAAGCGTCACCCCACTTGGCCAGCAGAATGGAAGGACCTAATAAGATCTATTTTGGATAATCTGTATGACAACATGGAGCATTTCCTTTTACTTGCTGCTGGATGAGATTGCTTCTGGGATGCTTCTGTAGCTTTTGGCTCTGGCTAAATAGCAGGAGAACTCCCAATAGCAGGAGTCAAAGGATCTTCCATATGACCATGCTCCTGTGCACTCGTGAATGGAAAATTATGTGTCTCCATAAGTCGCAGGAATATAAAGACCATATGTGGTGTGCAGAGCTCCCACATATCCACATGAGAGTGGGTCAATGCTAGCCAAGAAATCTGAAAGCAGAATTATCTGCATTATGTGTTTTACTTTGCTCTAATACTGAACAGAAGTGGAGGGGGGAAGAGAAAAGACACAAATAAAAGAGAATGTCAAGAATAATGAAAAAAATGTATGTTCCAGGCTCAGAGAAATTATTTTGACACCAGCTTTCACATTTTTTTATTGTCACCCCTTTGGGCAAAGTCATTCAAAAGGACAAACAGAAAATCGTACCACAGACTAAGATACAGAACCTGCCTCTCTTAGCAGACTGGATGTGACAGATAAAATAAGACCCCAGGATCCAGCCATGGTAGAAAATAAAAAGGTTGTTTTAAAATATTGCAGTTTTATTAAGTGGGGAGATTGGTGAACCCTGTGTTATTAAGATGGTGATAGCCTTACCCTAGTTTTTTCCCAGTGTTAATACAGGCAGATTGAACAACCACATCCTGACTGTGATAAGCACCTGCCAGGGTCTGCTCCAGGACCCACCAGAGCTGTCCTTAATAAGACCTGCTTTACCCTTGAGTGTGTCTGTCCCCCGCGGATGCTGGAGAGCCGCCCACAGTCTGTGCAGAGGGGGCTCTTGTGTCCAGAGCTATATGTGCTACTTCTCATCTGCACTGGAGTATCTACCAAGCCAGAGTTAGCAAAGACTGGGTGGACTTCCCTTTGCAGCAGCTCTCCGCAGACAACATGGTGCGTATCTGGCCTTCCTTGCTCTTTTCCATTGCTCTTCCCGTGCTGCCAGTGCGCTGCCCTCCCAGCCCTCTCTCGAGCAGGAAGCCTCTGCAAGCCCTCCTGCCAGGGGCCTCCTTTTCTCTATCAGCCCCTCCTTAACAAGGTCCTACTTCGAGCTTGCCATGGACAACAGACAAATCCCCATTTTCTTCTACTCCTCCATGTTTTATTCACCCTTTCTGTTTTCCAGGATTAGTGTTTTCTCAGCCTTCTCAGGTATACCACTGTCATGGAAGTTGCTTTTCTCACCTTTAAGTTGCAATATATGAACACGCATACAATTAAGGCCTTTGGACCATTGAATAAGCATTCCTCTGCCCTGTGGGTGTCCTTCTTTTCCCCTGAGATTTGCTTTCTGACTACTTTTGGAGCTCTGACCCAGGCCTATATGAACTAAGGTTGGTCCTGTGTGTAAGTACAGAGGGAAGAAAATTTAAAGTACATAAAGGCCCCATCACCTATTAAATTAGAAAAATGTGCTCCAGGGGCTGCTGTGCTAGCTTGTGACTTGGAAGAGCTGTTTCCACATCCTGTTCAGCCTTTCCTCATGACCTTTAGTGAGCTGTTTAGGACCTGATCCTCCAGGCTCTTCAAACCTCGGAAGGCCTGGGGCATAGGATGTGTCTACCTTGCAGAAATACCAGCTGGATGTGCAGGGGTTGGTTTATCTTGCTGCAAATAAGTAAGGTAAGTGCTGAATTATGATTTATGATTACTTTAAACTGGAGATTTCTGTTTTAGCTCTACAAGACTGCTGCCACTTTTTAGTTATAGTGAAGACACGCAGTGTCTATAGTGAAGATCTGCCAAGGGGACACATGCACTGAAAACCGGGAGACAATGAGGAGATTCACAGAAATTAGCACCAACCGAGCAGGGAAAAAATCCTTCATGTTTGGAAATAAGATATTGCTAAATCGCAAAGCAAGTCAGCATTCGTTTGGCATGGACAGTACTGGAGACCAGGCTCAGACACTGGAACATGAACACTGTGAAGCTGTTGGAGCGGTCTTGGGCATGATTGTGGCCCGGGGTAAGCAGCGCTCTCCTAAACAAAGGTTCAGGAGTTAGCCTGGACCAGGGATATACTAATAGTAGGAAGTTTGCAAACTTATTTTGGAAGCTAAGAGAAGCTAAAAGTAGAGACATGGCCAGACTATGCCAGCTGGCCTCAGGACCAAAGGGCAGGCACTGGCACCAGTTCGCTAGTGCAGGTGTAGCCAGAGGAGTCGCCAACAGGCCCGAGAGTCATCAGCAACTTGGCACCCGCAACTGCTATTCATCAGCAACTTGGCCCCATTCTGGGCCATAATTTTTTTATGCCCTAAAGAGCAGCTGGCGCCTCCACAGAGTCAACAGGTCTCTGCTCCAAAGAGTCTCTATTCAGGTGTAAAGGAGGTGTAGCTGGGCCAAAGATGGAGGATGAGACACAGGAGGATACCACAAACCTCTGAACACTCAAAGTGTAGGCACGTTTCAGGTGAAGAAAAAGTGGTGAGGCACATGGTGTGGACGAAGACATGGAAACACAGCCCAGTGAACGCGAGGAAGAATCTATTAATTTAAAGAATCTCAGTGAGTCTTTCTGCCAAGTCCATCATGATTTCAAATTGACTGTGCCCTGCACAAATAGACTGAAGGAGTAGAAAGATAAGAAGGTTTTTAATCCAGCCCATTACACGAGCCGTGAGAAGACCAACCAGGTCAAGCTCTGCACAGGAGTAGAAGAACCTTTGTGGAACCTGATGAGGTTTAGACATGCACTTGATGTCTACAGAGACATTTCTGGTCTCACCCCCAAGTCATACCTCATGGTGCCCTAAAGAACTGTGATTCTAGCTCCTCTCCTCCCCACTTTACACCACTTACTATCTAAAATCGCTGTGTCCCCATTTTATCATGTTATACTACCTCACGCAGAAGGCACCTAAGACAACAAGATGCACATGAATTCTCAGAGCTGAGGCCTAATATTTTGACTTGGATTAAAACGTGCTTCATCAATAAACCTAATTTTTGCCTTATTTTCTAGAGGAAATCTCACTGAGGTGTGTCTTTTAGGCTTTATCCAGGTCCAAGGGGAGGGCATCTATGTAATATAGAGGTCCTGAACTCACAGCACTGCCCAAGCATGGCCAGCACTCTTCAGAATGAAGCCTTTGATCTGCAGGTCGATGATTGCTCAGGGAAAACAAAAGGGACTTTGAGACCTTTGTCAAGGTCCACAGTAAAGATTCAATGAAAAGAATGATTCATGGCAAGAAGAAACTTTTCAGAGCAAATCAACCCTTCCACCAAAAGACACTTTTTGGGAGAATGTGGGCTTGAAGTTTAAAGAAAATACCTTGTGAAAAATGGTTACGAAAGGACATATCTAGAGTTTGAAATATCTGGCCTTGCTGTGCTTTCAGCAAGTGTCGGGCTGTATCAGGTGCAGGCGGATGGCTTCGTTTCGTTAAGTCAACGTGATCATCCTTGTAACACTGGCCTTACTGTACGGAAGGAAACTGCAAACAGACACACATCACAGCCGAGCTTTCGTGACCAGCAGCAAAGTGGCACTTAGAGCTGAAGGGTGACAGGGAAACAGAAAACATCTGAATTCAGGGATAAAAAAGCCATGGTAAGCTCATGTGGCTGCATTCTCAGTTTGATTCCTGTTTGGGGCTTGTCATTTTTAACTGAGTCCCGATTTCTCTGGGTGGAGACATGATCCAGAAGAAAAATTCTGGTTTTGAAGTGCCCTTCCATGAGTAATGCATGAACTTTCCAAATTAGCACTGGTTTTTGAACACTAACTACAAGTTTGCAGTTTTTCAGCAGAACCAAAGGTAAACAACAGAACATAATTTGCACAAAAAATGTATTTAGGTTGTCACTGTAGAGCAGGGCTAGAATGGAGCTCCTGAGCCCCGTACTCCGATGCTCACATTACATTAATAGTGAAGGGAAATGAAGAAATAGGGAAAAAATAATCTCTCTGCATCAGTGTGTAACTGTGCTATATTTTATAGATGAATGATAATGCTTAATGGCTTCAGAATAAAGAGAGGAGCTCGGGGTCTCCATTGAATGTCACCTTTGAGCACTGTAGTGCTGTATTTTTGATATAATTCGAATCTGTGAAGGTCTAATTCACTCATGCTTCAGCCTCTGAAGTGAGGAGGTGCGTGAGTGGGGTCACAGACAGAGTAAGAGCAAGTCAGTGAATTTAAAAGAAAAATAACATTAGTAGATCTGAACATGGTGTCAGTCTAAGACCCTCAAGGACGGCTCCTCTCTCTGCTGCACTTGGGCTGAGAGTGGCTTAGTGAATTCATAGCTGTAAACTGCTTTGAGATTTCTATGGGAGAGGAAAGCAGGTGTCAAACATTATTATTTACACTAAGTAATTGCGTAAAGAAAATCCCAGAATCAGATCTTTGTTCTACATTCACAAATGTATTCCCTTAATGATCTCTTTCCAAGCCTTTTGAGCTATAAATAGATTTGTAAGTTTAAGAGCTGGAAATAAGCCACCAGCGCTGTGACTGAGTATTGTGAGATGGTTTCATTAATTTTGGGTTGGGGGAAGGGGCTAGGTTAAATCAGACTGGGGCAGACAGGGCTGAAACCAGCCTGTGCCGGTTTGGGAGGAGACCATGGGCTGGGATCCATCAAGGAGAGGAGGCAAGGAATGAAGGGAAAAGGGAAGAAAAGCAACACAAAATCAGTGGGACCAATACGATACGTGCCAAATGTTAACGTTTTTGAAAATAAGCAGAGAGAACTATAAAAGGTCTGTGCCTAGATAGATAAAAATAGTTATAGGTTATGTACACAGAGGAAAAGCACAGGCAAAGAGATTTATGCTGTAGGAATTTCTTTATGCAAGTGGCAAGGGCCTGGGTTGCTCAAAACAGAAAATGTTACACCCCCAGTCGCCGTCTTTGCAATAAAGGGCCAGCGTGGCGAAGCAGCAGTGGCACGTGAGAAGTGAGTAGCTGTGATGGAAATCAGCAAGTCTGTGATAAAACCCATGACACCAGCTGGAAATGAGGCAGGACACGGTTCTGGTTGCGGGACTGCTGAATTAGGATCTCTTCCCTTCCCAGCAATCTGGAAATGCTCTGCTTACCTTGTCAACTATACAGACTCCAGGTACTGAATTGAGGACATCATCTGCTTGGAGCAACACAGCATCTGGAAGGAACACAGCAGAGTGCTAAAGCATACAGCATCCCACCAGTGCTTCTTCCAGGAGTGGAGGCCAGTCTTTAGGCTTTAGACCCTTTTAGCCCTATTTGACAAAACCTTTGTAGCTTCTTGAGGCCAGTTTTGGCACTACCCATTGGGAATTCATCACAGACTAACCAGCCTTTCTCTCTTTACAGAGAAATGTTTATTTTCACATTATAACTCGCAGAACACAGAACTGAGCAACTGTATCACTAAGGTCATTTCTTACAAAACTGTGCTAGCAAAAATAATTCTAAACATCTGTAGTATCTCAGACAAGCACATTTCTCTGGCCAAAAGTTGTCCAAGAGGGACTTTAAAGCCATCCTCCTCCAGGACTGGTCACAAGAGTAGAAGACTGAGGTCTACAAAATGGTCCAGACTCTGCACGCAGTCTGACTCCTGCTGAAGACACCAAAGTAGCTCTAGTGACTTCTGCAGGACATGCTCTGTACTAGCCCTTGGTTTATCAGTCATCCACCTCCTCTGTCTTTCACCAATATTTCTAATGAAATTTGCTCTTAACAACAGCCGCCTGATAGGGGTCCCTGTGCATTGAACCAGGATTCTGTCTCTCGGTGGGATGACCAAGTTTTTTGCTTGTGCTAAGTGAGATACAAGGCCCGGGGAGGCAGGCAGAGGTTGTGGGAATTAGATGGCCGCAGAGCCGCTGACTTCTATGCGCTCAAGTGACATTTTTATCAAATGTCGTTTTCACAGACAGAACAAGGCAAGTGAAAGAAGTTTTATCCAGCTTATTTTTTCTCTTCCTTTTCTGGTAATGACCAGTTAATAAGACACTGCCCAGGCTTTTAAGTTATTTTAATCTCGGTAGGTCAGAGTTGCTTTTTTAGTCTTTAAACACAGAGAACACAGAAGTTACCTGCCCTTATAGCCTCACGCAGTGAGTCCACGGCAGAAGCGGGAATGTCTCTGAGCATCCCGCTCCTGCGCAGCCAGTCTGTTCCCAGTCCCACTGCCGTCTCGTCCCAAAGGACACAGCCAAACCAGCCTGAGGCAGGGTTTGGGGGTGACAAAGCAGTGCAGAGGGAAACCTCACATCATCTTAGTGTACAAAAGTATACAATGTATAAAAGACTACAGTCCCATCTTCTGCCAGAGGCTTCCCAAAGCGCTGATCCCCGCTACTAGTGGCAGAGGTCTGCAGGAAGACATAGACCAGAGCCAGGCAAGCAGTGAGATGGGGAAGAGGCAGGTGAGGGATCCTTTGCTGCCAGCTGGGAAAGGATCGCAAGGGGAGATCCACTCCCGGTGCCTGGCTGCCGAGAGGATGGTGCTACGTGGGGATACGTGAGAGCCTGACAGTGGAGGCAGATGTTGCACGAAGACCAGCTGCCATTTCATCACGGTGAGCCAAGAAGGAACGTGTTTGCACGCATACACTGATTGCTCCCTGCTCAGAGTCACCGTGGGAGGCAGGTTTGTAACTGAAAACCGCTTCTCACTGCTGAGCCACCCCTTGCTGCTGATGCACTCCCCGATCCCAGGCCCCTTCGAGGCTGGTGAAGCAGGGGCTCCAGAAGTGCTTTTGAAAGGTAGAGTGCAAGTGAAGAAATCAGGCTGAATTCTCCCAGGAATGGGAAAGGAAAGTGGGGATGAGGAAAAAGGTAAAGTCGTTGGACTTCACAAATTTGGGTGGCTCGTTCTTTGGATCTAACTTTTGAACTTCCAGTGTCTGGTCTCATTTACTGAGAAGTTAAAGACTATCAGCTTGGGATCCTCAGATGTTTGAGTACCTTGGAAAATCAGGCCAGTCATGTCAAAATCACTGTGTATTTAAGAAAATGTGGGCTCTGCACATTACATTAGAAGCCTGTTGTCAATAGCCCCAGAGTTACACTTACCAAACAGAAAATGCTTGTTCTTTTTCAATCATCAGAATGATAGCATAGATTCAGACTTGCCTGCTACTGGAAAGAGCATAGAGAGTGAAATGCAGTGTAGATCCTACTGGGTAACACATTCCTTAATGGCATTTTTAAAGCATTCCACATTGGCAATAAAATATAGAAAGAGGGAGAACAGAGGACAGCCTTCACTGAAAATGGAAGAGGAAAAAAAAAAATCACAAGAGCTTTTCACTGATGTGGGCTGTGGCATTGCTCTATCTGCTGCTCAGAGCAGACATTGTTTCCAAAATACACACAGCACAAATCTAGCAGAGCAAAACTTGAATAGCTCATCATGGTCCCCTGGATTTAAATAGGTTGCCAACTCCCTATGGAAAGGGACACCAAAAATAACTAAATCTGGATCACTGGTATATTCCAGTTGTCCCTCAAATAAACAACCTCTGCAGAAATATTCGATTTCCAGCAGTTTCTCACTAAAACTACAAAGATCTGGTCGTGGTGCCCAGTGATACGTGAAACTGTTGATCCTGTTCTCAGGATGATTAAGGCGTATTTGTTTGTTGTTACCTCTTGAGAGAAGGATGTGATTTATCACAAACGAATGGAGAATTTCACAGGACGGTACCAGGCTCCGAGCAGTTGTGATGGAAAGGTCAGCATCAAGCAGGCAATGTTTTGCACGGTCCTGGAAATGTTTTAGGACAGTATTACAGCAAGGTGAAATTCAGGCTTCATTGACGTTGATTCCAAAACTCCTGTTGACTTCACCAGAGCCAAGTTTTCCTCTAAAGAATCCCTCTGTATATTTTAGCTCCCTCACGCTTTGCTTTAATAGCGATGTTTTCCCCACAGGACTAGAAATAGAGAGGAAAAGAAAGGGAAGTGAAGGTGCATGGGAGAGAGAAGAATCAAAGTCTCCCTCCCCCATCCCTTTCATGGGGCAAAGCTCCTGATTATACCCTCAGGCGTCCACATCTCCCTGTTCTTCTCTTCCTCTCGCTCTCACAGGTCTCATCCCTTCGGTGCAAAGGAGCCCACAGGCAGCCCACTGCCTCAGCCTGGTAATGCTCTACCGCTGGCACTTCTTACTCAGCGGGATCAGCCAAGTGCCTCAACAGCATCCTGCTTTCTCATTCATGTTTAGACTTAGCCTTAATTGTTGGCAAGAATGACACATGCCTGCTTCACTGCTTTGCGCCCACAAGTGAAGTGAAGATGATGACTTCTTTTTCCATGTGAGTCCTGCTAAAGGTCCAGCTTACAAGCAGGTTTACGTGGGGCTTTAGCTGAGGCATCCTACTAAGTTCCATCACCAAATCCTTCATCATGTCATAGGCAGACAGTGCTGAAGAGGGAGAGGGAAGAAACACAACAGGTGGGTATATGTATGGCAATCTGTTTCTCATTAATGTCTTGCCTTTAATCACAAATAATCAGAGCCTGACTTAGTCCCCAAACGGGAAACTTCTTTCTCTTTTCTAAAATGTTTTTGATTACAAACTATCATTAGATAGTCTTGCTACCTATAGAATTGGCTGGGTCTCTTTGATTTGAGTTCAATGGTAATCTACAGCCAGGCTGTCCACAGACAAACTGTATGTGAAATAAAAGCAACTTTCTTATTTTGGTGAAAGATATTTGCTATTTCAGTTACACGTGAGCGGTAGCGCTTTGGGTGGATGTGGCGCTTGGAGTTTCAGAAGACGTTTTGCCAAGAAATCACTGCTTGGAGAAAAGCTGCTTGCAGCAGTGCACCTTTCAGCACTCTCCTCCTCCTTTTTTTTAAATTTTTTTCAAGAAATCATCATTCCCACAGCTTGGGGAAGGAAGGAGAGCTGCATTCGTAAGACCTGCAAGGAGAGCCACTGCTCCCAGCGAGCTACTGCAAACACATTGCAGCAGGCAAGGAGCAGCACTGTCTGTCACTGAGACCAGATCCCACCAGCCAGCTGATGGTGGTTTCCTGCTTCTGGGACAGGCTGGAGCAATTGGTTTGTAATCCAATTTAATTTTGGCCAGAACACAGCCCGGGAGACTCACTGCTGAACCGTTTCACTTTGACAGCTGGCAACCATTTGTGGACTGCAGGAACGCCTGCTGAGCCTTCCGCGCAGAGGTGGATACAGGCTTTCACAGAGCTTGCCGAAGCGAGACACCTGCTCCTGCCTCCCAGCTCCCACCTGGAGATGAAAGCCTCAGTGTCTCTCGAGACAGAAATTTTCCTATCACTTGTGAAATGCAGGAGCCCCCACCATATAAACCATCCCTCTTTCTTCTTTCCTTCTCTATTTCGACCATTGCAAAAAATAATTTGATAGAAGTCTGCTTTAGTTTCAAGGACTAAGTTGAGCTGAGAGGGTCTTGCTCCAGATCGATGCTTGGAAAAGACATTAAATCAATTAACTCAATGCAGTGCCACATCTACAAAATCCTCATTATCAGATTTCACATACAATATGCTATTATCACAATAGCCAATTCCCCCTCCCAGCAACGTAAGTGGGAGACTTGCCGCTAGCATCAGTAGAAAGTGCACTGAATCCTGAAGAAATAAAATAACAACCTGGCAGAACAAGGCTCAGCCATTACATACACTGCAATGGTATAAATAACCACCCACATCTTGAAAAATTAATGCTCCAAAAGCTCTGTTTTATTGGGCTATCAGAGAGACAAGCTGACATGGTGTTTCAAAGAGCTTATGCTGCAGCAGCCATGCATGTAATGTGCCCTCTGTGTATGGTCCACGTGGGAGCAGGAGGACCAGCTTTCATACACAGCGTGGCACAGATGCATTGCAAACCACCGTTCCTCCTTGGCACACTCAGCTTCTTGCCTGTGACGGAGGGATGGGACAGAGAAGGAAATCAAGCCCAACGAGTGATCACAGTGGGAGAGAAATAACAAAATCTGGAAGCATATTTCCTATTTGTTCTTTGGTACCGCTATCTCAGATTGCATTGGCAATCAATGCATGATTAATGCAAGGGAGTAATATTATGCCTCTTGTAAAATTACTTCATCTAGCTGCATTTAAGTAAATTCATAAATAGAACTGGGGGAATGGAATGTATTTATTGCACTAGCCCTGATAAATATTTTAAATGCACTGCTTGCCATCTTTGCATTTACTTTATTACTTGGAAAGCTCAGTACCTTTAAGAGCAAAGTTGCTGAGTTCAACTGCAAGTTAAACTCTTGGCAGGTGACAGACAAACCAGCTCACTGGCTTCTTATATTACCTTATTTTTAATCCACTGGTGCCACGGCAGTGCTCTGCAGTGTATTTTGTGTTTTTTATAAAAAAATAAAACATCTACATTTTTCAGTGAGCTATTCTAATTGAACAATTTGAATACAAAAACTTCTAATAACAGGCTCTCCCTCAAAAAAAAATCCCAAATATAGTCTATACTGTCAAATCATACGTGCCTGCTTAAAACATCCCACTGCCTCCAGCCCTGTATCTCTGATCACATCACGCTGTCTGCCTTTGCAGCCTGGGGAAGATGGGCTTTGCAATGTGCACTGGGAGGTGGGGAAAGCA
The DNA here is from genome assembly GCF_000699145.1 of Aptenodytes forsteri. Lineage (NCBI taxonomy): Eukaryota > Metazoa > Chordata > Aves > Sphenisciformes > Spheniscidae > Aptenodytes > Aptenodytes forsteri. Next base: position 6,382,669 of record NW_008795125.1, on the reverse strand, counting down.
AGTCAGTTCTCTGCTGCAGGAGCCCTTTGTGGGAAAGACAGAAACAAAAGATCCAACTGGTTTGTCCTGGGGCAAGTTCCAGCCTAGTTCGATTCTGCTCAGCTGAAATGCAGCCGTGCGGCATGGGGGGGCGAAGTCTTCCCCCAGAGTAGCGGGGCACCAAACTTTTAGGGCGTTGTGTCCTCTGTCACCTGACAATCTTACCAAAAGTCAGACAAGCACTGGCTTTCAAGGCTGCCGGTCTTGTTCTGATGAAGTCCAGCCCCTGTCCCTAACAACAGAAATGCTCTGAAGTCTTCAGCGAGTGGGAAACCATCTTGTACACACTTGTTCCTTGGGGAGCTCTTCTCAAAACCCAGTCCTGCTGCCATCCAGCTTCCCCATCACTCTCCTTCCCACCCAGCTTCGTCACTCAGACTTCACTGTGGTGTTGAGAATTTGGCCCTGGCAAGACCACGGATGTAAAAGAAAGATCCTTTTTAATCAGAGGTTATTGAGGGAGGAAAACAAAGTGGCATGAGGTGAAAATGGAGCTGACATCTCCCCAGACCAGCCCTTGTCACAGTCACTCCATCAGCAAGAGCACTTCTGAAAACACTGTTATTTTTATTACCTCAAGAAGAAAAGCATCCGCCAAAGAGCGCAGAGCAGGGCTGTCAGACCTCACCTCCTTTTTGCTTCCCCCTTCTTTTGGAAAAGATGTCTCCTGAATTCAAGGAATCCCTCACTTCTCTCAAGACACTGGTCTTTACAGGAATTTTTTTTTTAATTCTAAGAAATTATCAGGCTCTAATGTTGTATTTTTGTATATCTTGGAATAAAGTCGCATTGTTTCCCCTTGCTTCTGCGTTATTCACCTTGCCCTGCAAATCCTGCCGAGTGAATTACGATGTTTATTGCTCTGTCTTGCAGTATTTTCTTCCCACTTACCTGGACAATCTGCAAGAAAACCTGTTGGTAATGGCCTCTCCTCCTGTCATACATGGCTGAAGGACCTGTGGGACTGTTCGCTCAGTCCCACCAAACGCCAAGCCAAAACCACCTCCTCCATCCTGCCGGACAGATGCCACCATAGCTCTGGTGCAGTGCACAGGGGTGGCTGGTCCCTCTGAGGCTGCAGGAGCCTTGTAACGAAGATAGGAAGCCAAGGGACGGAGTTCAAGCATTTTAGTCCGAATGATTCACTTCAGGCTGCACGAAAGTGGCGTGGAGGAGCAGAGAACTGAGCCTGTGGCTCCACATCATTCAGAGCAGAAAGGAGGGCAGGGATTTTATTCAGGGCAGTCTGTAGTGCACGAGGTTCAACCAAGGGGTCTCCAGGTCCAGGCAGCTTTTCTCCTTGAACTACCGAGGAAGGCAAGGCAGCACAGTACTGTGCTTCATCATGCTGCAGGGTGTTGTGTCTTCTCCAGGCCTAACGCTGCCACATGAAGCAAAAAAGTAGGAGGAAGTTTGCCTTCTGGGATGCTCTGCTGGTGTTGCCCCTGTAGCCCCCTACAGCAAGACTGCAAGGATGGACATTCCCCTTTGCTGGTAATCCCAGATGTACCTTTACAGTTGTTAATTTTTTTAGAGGAAAAATTAGATTTGCCAATCTAATTTGACACTAGTGAAATTTTACAGGCAATTAAGTTGGGTTGCTTTTTTTTTTTTCATTTCCTATCTAGTACAAATCAGAAGCTACAAAGACATTTTCATATTATCAGCTGTACTTCTCAAGCTGGACTGAGTGCCCCATTAATAATACGCCACCGGAGTGCAATGCGGACATCTCAGATGGCTGCTGTCAGAGGTCCAGGCTTACACTTGCTCTCTGCCCCCCTGTTTATCTAATAAATTGCCCTCCCCGATCTCTGTTGACATACTATGGAGCGCACAGCAGAGATGCAAGGAAAGGAGGGAATGGAGGTGGCATGTTTCTCTTCTCTTGAGGACAGCGTATGTTTGAAACGTGGCAGGATTTCTGAGATAAAGCAACATAATGAGACGGCAGGGGAGGAGAGCAGTGGGGGAAGATTAAGGCAACAGAATTTCCTGGGAAACTCTGTTTTCCAGAAAAATCATTGGAGGAAGATGCTATTCTGATTAACATTAATTTGTCCCTCTTTTTTTTTGTATCTGCAAGGCAGGATATAGGGCAGAGCAGAGACCAGGGAAATGGCAGCCTCGTCACTGAGCCAGCGCTGCAGCAGAGCTGGTGGAGTATTTAGGTCAGCATGCAGCAATTCTTCGCAGATGACTGAGATCTACAGAGCTGAAGGCCAGCCTTGACGGTGGAGCCAAACGCTCCTTTTGCAACTGAAGGGCGTAAAATCCGCTCCCCCTTTCAAGCGGCATTGCGGGAGGGGACCCCGCGCCGCAGCCTCCATCAGCTGGAACTAACGCCCGTCAGCCCTGCTCACCCATCCCTGCTCGGCGGAGCACAGGCTGGGAAATCAGCGTTGCCATGGGATTCGGATATAAAAGGCCAAACGATGTGGATGTCAACCAAGTACCCAGATATCCAGGGAGGATATTTTCAGCCCTAAAACCAAAACTGATGTGGAAGCTCTCTTCTAAAAAACAACGCTTTGCTTTCTCACACAAGAGCAACGTCAGATGTTACCCAGAAATCATTTTCGTATTTTAAATGTCTTCACTTAGTTTTGAAGTTTGTTGCATTTTACACAGGTTTTAGGAAAAGCTCCTGCACTCAAACACTTGTCTACTTTTTCCAAATACCCTACTTGGCCTAATGAAAGATATTATCTCTGCTGACAACCTTAGTGTCCTCAGAAGAGATACAGCTTTAGAGACCGGCACACTGCCCACTGGGCATGCGCTGATCATATATGACGGGATCTTTCTCCCTCCTGCTGCTATGCCTCAACCCACTGGGTCAAGAGCATGAAAGGATCAGTGCTTTCTCTATATATCACCCCTGAGCATCAATAAGACTGGCAGCTGTCTTTCAAGATTTATGCTAAGCCCTGGGTCTTCTTTAGAGGTTGATTCACGCAGCCATAGCCTTCAAAGTCAAAAGACACCGTTAGATCATCCTGTCGGGTAGCACAGGCCATCAGGACTTGTGCTAATTTGTGTTTCGTTAAAACATGGCCTTCAAAAAAAGACAGTCCACTCTTGATTTGACAGCCACAGAAGAGGGAAGATCTGTTATTTCCCTGTACTGACAGAAGTTTAGAAAGTCATTCATAAGGTTTATTCTTGGTTGTTGAAAGCACCAGGTCTTGATTCCTGGCAGAAGAAAATATCTAAATTTGTGTTCAGGACCTAAACTGTTAAACTGTGATGCCAACCAGCTAACTAACCTGCCTTGCCACTGAAGATTTAAAGACATACTATAGAGATGAAGTTCCCTGTAATTCAGGATTTTAAGAAGGAATATTAAGAAAAGGACAGTGCCAGAAGAAATGTTCATTTTTCTACAATAAAGGTGACTGCTTCTGCATAGGCTGAGAAAGGAGGGCAGCTATTAGCACAAGGATTTTGGGGCAGAAACTATCTGTTATTTGTATTTTGGATGATAACTAACACATTATAGGTGTTAACCTAATAATATTCACCCTGTCTGATACCGGTATGCTTTGTCCGAACTAGTCAGCCTAACGCAGATCACTCCTTTGTTTCTGCTGTAGCAGAACTTGCTAGAACAGCATTTTTTATTATGAACATTTCTGCTTAAATCCTCCATGTTCTGATGCTGGATAACTTCCTCTTCAAACTGGCATTATAGGGCAAAGAACAAAAAGATCTGGAGTAGAAAACACTTCATTTAGCAAGCGCACAGTATTGCACTCTTTTTATGTGGGTGCATATAGAGGCACGGCATTTGATAAGACATAAGGAGTTCACACCAATCTCAGATCCGTCCGTGCATCTTTCCCTTGGCCCATAGGAATGACCCCATAAGTTAAGTGCAGAGATGGCTGTGTATAGTCAAAGCGATGCAAATAGAGGCATGTTTTGAACAGCATACAATGCACATTTCATTGTATTTATTTAGTGGCCGTGGTTAGAAACAGATGTGGCTTTTGCACCTTTTCAGCTTGTAAACACGTTACATCAAAAAACTGTCTTTCCATCGCTAGCTCCTGTATAGGAATATACTCACTCGGGGTTAGCAGACAGTAAGAAGGCAGGAAGGACCTCCTGTAATCTCTGTACGTTTTGCATCCTGCTAAAGTTGCACACATCTGTGTACTGAGAAGACGAAAAAAAAAGGCTATTGTGTGGCCCAGACAGGTTTACTCAGAGTCTGGTGGACTCAGGAGTACTGCAGTCCACGTAGTAAAACTGGTACAAAATGTTACTAATCAAAGACTTGGAAAGAAGATGAAGGGGAGAGGGAACGAAACTGTCATTACCCACTATTTTGACTGTTGAATCTGGACTATTCATAGTAACACACCAAGTGTATCTATCCAATTGCAGTAACGAGTGACAGCTGACTACTTAGCAATTAGGTTTTCCTTCCCCACCTCTGAAATTAAGGTCATAACCTTTTCTATTTACTTTGGGATGTGGTAAATTAGAGCTTTGGCTTCATTACAAAAATTAATTAAAATAGTCACACAATGGCACCATTCATCGCTGTGCTTGTCCCTCCCTGCAGTATGTCCTCATGTCAGCTCTCTTTGGTTTTAGTCCCAAATTCCAGTACGTGCTAGTCTGCCTGTATTATTTAGATCAGTAGACTAGATTTTTCTTTTTGTCCATCTTCTTTTCTTCATTGGAAGGGCTCCTCTCGTTTCTAATTCTTCTGTTTTTGAAGAAACTGTACATAGCAGGCTCTCAGTGTGATCTTATCTCCCCAAAATGCTTTCTGGCCACGGAGTTTGCAGCAGAACTTTATCTTGGACTCACAGCAGAAACCTCTACCTAACAATTTCTCCTTAACGACATCCCAGGTGTTTAGGTCTGGAAAAGAGGATTAGTGTTCAAGTTGTTTTCATCAGAATTTCAAAAACTAAACACAACTAAAGAGATAGGAGGAAAAAAAAAAAGCCTGACTATTCCACACTTACACAGAGTTGGAAGTCTGCCCATTGAAATACGCTTGTTTTTTTTCTAATAAGTTTTATTTTTTTTCTAAACCATTTCTTTATGAACGTAATGCTTGTTTTAAAAACTGGATTTATGGACTGGCAAAAAATAATGTTTTCTTTTATAGGAGAAAGTGTTGCATTATGTTTCACATGACCGTGTCCTGAGGTGGTTCCACAGACTGAGTTCCGTACGTACCAATAAATACGGATCTGAGATTTCAGGAATAGTGACCTACTAAAAATTGTTGCTTGATGTGTACATCAAGTACATGATGAGTACAGAAGAACTCAGATTCATTTTATATCACATCTTAAGGGAGATATGGCTGACAAAGGCTTGGACTAATGTACGTGCTGGACATAGACACCAACAGCCAACTTTGATATATACATGTAATTATACTGAGGTCAAAGTTGATGTTGCTTTAAAGAAGAGAACATGAGCTATTTAAAAAGGTGACACCTATTATAGGCTTTACTTCTTCAGAGTGTTTAAGCATGTATGTAACTGCAAGTATAACCTGATTTTTTTTTAACTTACTGCTTGTCTACACAGGTGCACTCAAGAAATTTTATCCAAATTAATTTAGGGTGTGACTTTAAGATGCATCAGCTAAACAGCTTTAAAATGTGAAAGCAAGGCCAGTTTTTGTGGACTGAATGTGTCCACACCAGAACCTGATATAAGGTAATGAAGCCAGTTTGAAAGAGGGTTCAGATCAACAGTTCTGGATATTTAAACCTGTGTTGGCTGTAGATGAGAAACAAGAAGGTATCTACTGGGGAATGAGCATGGGAATGGTTATACAGGCTGCCCCTTCTTCATGAAACACAAAAGGCAGGGTCCTCCTCTGGCTAAAATAATCTTCCTTTGTAGGCGGTTTTCAAACAAATCAGGTCCCTGCGTAACCCATCGTATAGTTGCCTGAGCTCCGGTGCTGGTGACATGGGACGGTGTAGGAAGGAGGCCACAGCTGAGCAGCGAGTGTGGAAATACGCTGTCGGTGCTACTGTGGACTTGCACAGGATGAAAGTGCCCACGTAACCCCAGCCACGGGAACCCCACTGGCTATTTATTGGGGTTCATCACGCAAGAGTTTTAAGAGCGATGACAGGAGCGTTGCTTGGAATGAGGTGATAGACCTGAGCGCCTTTTCTGAATCTACCAGCCTGAGATGTCAAATGTGAGCAAGAACATTTCACATTCCCACTACTGAAAAATGTGGCCTATCTGTAAAGCCCTTGATATAACATGCAAACCCCGATTCTCAGCTTTTGTGCCTTGTGCATAGAGATAGCTGGGGGAAGGACTTTTTTTTCCGGCTTGTTGGCGAGGGGGGAAGTGGAAGGAGAATTTAGTCCCTTAAAAATAAGCATCTCGTCTTCTCTGTGCTCTGAATGAATGACATCCCGTGTTGGACTTCGCTGAAAATGTTGGGGTTTTTTTTCCTTCTGAGAAAAGCTTACAGCCGAAAATGAGACCGCATTGATATTTTGCTGCAGAGTTGTTGCCTGTAGGTAGGCTTTAGATGGAGCTGTTCTATGGAAATCAATCCTGGTCAAGCAATAGCAGCTGTTATTTTGCCAGCAAGCAGCAAGCAGAAACGATTGCAGAGGTACCCCCACTACAGCAATGCTACTTGATAGTTTTAAAACAATTTGGGACCTAAAAATAACCTGAATAAAGCTGGAGAACCACAACATTGTTATTTCTCATGTTCTGAAACCAGAGACTGTAAACACCTGCTCCCGAAAAAAAAGTGAATTCTCCCTTGCCAGGCCCCCACCTCCATGTACAACCAGTGAATAATTAAGCCTCTTTAGATATAATACAGATTTTTCACTAGTGATAAGGAGGGGTCACTATTTAATATTTGTAATTCTGTTGGGGCGGCTGGCTCACATGGATCCTGTTGGGTTTGCCCCATTTTTCAGCAATTCCTTTTGTCATCTTTCTGGCTGTGTTGCCCGCTATCTTACCTTTCCATCCAGTTAGGCATTGTAAAGTGAGCTCATCTGCCTTTATGGACAGAGCAGGATTGTACCTGATGAGCACCTTGAGGACTGAAGGAAATCATGTCAGGGACTCCGCCTCTTGGAAGCTCTTGGGCTCTTTTTTTTCAATCTATGAGGAGGAGAACACCGTCATCCTTCAAAATATAAATCATTATTAGAAAGCCTCAAACAGGGACAGAATGCTGGTTCCATAAAAAAAAAGAACTACACATTTGTTTTTCAAGTTTATTAATATATTTTATGAAGGCTTGAGGATGAAAGATTCTGTGGCAATATAATGGAGTATTACAATATTAATTTGCATCAATTTCTTAAAGAGATAATTCAATTAAATAGTTCAGCCTTTAGCAACCTATTTTTTTAAAATCATATCTCTTTTTGAACTGTCAACCACTTGAAGGAACAGCCCTTGATTCTTTCTTGATTGTATGCTAGATGAGGCAATTTTTCCTTGGGGAATAACATTAGCTAAATGAGGAACACTGTAATTTAAAGGTGATTAAGTACCTTTTGTGATTGTTGGTCTATGACTTCAATCTGATAACACTTAAGTGCATGCGTAATCTAGTCTTCCACAGGGCTACTCACATTCCTAAGTGGGCTTAAATCTTTGTAAGATCGGGACCTAAATAAGCACCACAGTTAAACAGTTTACGGCACATTGACAGAGGATATATTTGTCCTGATTGCAATGACATTTCACACTCGTGCTTGGTGCAAACACACTCAAAATGCTTTTAAAAACGGGGATTTCCATTTTACAGGAGAAAGCAAGGGACAGGAATGTGAATGGATATGTTCTGGTCATAAGGCAAGTCCTCCGGCAGACTAGGGAGCAGGCTGCGGACTCCTGACCCTCACGGATTTGTGCCCTGGCTCACTCCAGCTGTACTTTGTGCCGTGGTGGTCAGCATGGGAGGAGCAGCAGGAACAATCCAGGCCAGGCAAAGCGACCAAGTCATTGCTCAACCTGACCACTTATCTCTGGAGAAATTCTTTCTTAACCATCAGCCTTCTTGCGGTTTCAGTGGAATAGGCTTCTTGTCAGCAGAGCACCCAACGTGTTGAAGGATGTCAGAACATGGGCTACTATTGCGCCGTTGACAAATTTTAAGACTGACATCTGTTGGGGGTTGCTCAGTAGGACGCACTCAGCCACCCCACTGTCAAGAAGTGGTGCTGGCATTTGCCCATGCACCAGGATATTTTACAGAATGTCATCACTTGGTAATGAAACATTCCCCAGTAACGATGGCTCACGAACACAGAAATAGCCTTTGCCCATAATAAAGTTTTGCAAATAATGCTTGCAGGAAGTGATTTGCTAGGAATCAATCAAGCAGATCCCAGAAATAACGTGACAGATGGTAACCCGACAACATCACCAAACTACTTTTTACTCGCACTTTAAACAACCATTTGGACTCCGGTCTTTAAAGAAAAATGTTAACTCTCACTCTACAGCTGGTTGAAGCTGAATTGCCATCCCGCGGAAAATTCTATCACTAAAAGGAAGAATAAAATTAAAAGTCTGAAATTTCATACAATGCAAAATCCAAAAAATTTTCAGTTATCAAGACCCTATTTTGATGCCTTTAGTTTAGATGCCCTTGCTTTATTTAGCTGTTGAAGAATAAAATTAAAAGTCTGAAATTTCATACAATGCAAAATCCAAAAAATTTTCAGTTATCAAGACCCTATTTTGATGCCTTTAGTTTAGATGCCCTTGCTTTATTTTTAGCTGTTATGCTACGAACAAAAATTTTAAAATATAAAATTAACACAGTCATTATTCTAAGTGATACACACAACGAAAATTTTACAAAATAGATTTTGAAATAAAAGATACTGGAAAGAACAAATACTTTTCTGTTTGCATTTTGATTTTTTGTCCTATGAATATAAAGTTTGTTGAAATCATCATGTCTCCATTTTTCACAACCTAGCACCTTCTCACAGAAAAATATTCCACCTGAACAGTTTTGATAAGGTCTCTCTAGGTTGTGACTGGATACACTCGAGTTACGGTGGTTTAGGAAGTTACTCATCATAACCAGCGATGTGCACGGTTTCTCCTTTCAAATTTGCAAGGTAAAAACCATTCTCTTACATTGTATGCCTAATTTACTCGTTATAATTTATCGAGGCTTGAAATGCTTACTTCATTTTTCTATTGTATACCTGCATGCTGTTTCATCACTGTATGAAGACTTGTTGCTTAGTACAGAGCAGACAGCCCTGATTTAGTAACTAAAGCATTAATGCAGTCCGTAAACAACAGCCTTTTCTTTACAGAAGCAGATTTTTGTCCCTCCTGTCCCGTGTGCATCATATCCTCTGCAACCTTTTACATTGGAAATTCTCATTCCCAAGAAAGGTTAGCCAGAATACTGCTTGTGCTGAAACAAGGATCATCCCAGAAACGGAATGGCTGAAGAAAGCAAAGTAGGCCACCAACTTTCCCTGCCGAATTGTTGGATGTGACTCTGTCCCAGGGGAACGCTGTCACGCTGGTTATGTGACGGCACCTGAAGCTCTGCACGTGATGAGCAGGTGTCATTATCACAAGCCGCTGGGGACATTTGCTGGGCTCATCTTTGGGAGTGAGGATCATACAGAGCCACAGAATTAATCTCTCAGTCAGACCTGGGTGGGCTGTTTCCTCCCTGCAGTGAAGTGGGGAAAAGCAGAGGGGCAATTGCTGCAGCAGCCTGTGCTGCCACGTCCCCGCTGGAGGCAGGGCACCTGTCCAGCCTTTTCCTTCAGTGCTAAATTAACACGGAGAATGTAATCCGTCACGGGCATGTGCCTAGATACGGGCGGAAATGAAGCAAAATAGGATGGCGTGCCGCACTGGCTCTTCTCAGGCAGAGTTTGTAAGATACAGATTTCATAACTTTTTAATTTTAATAACTCAAATTTCTAAACTTCCATCTCAGTCGTGGTTGTGCACGTACCTGCGTGTGCATGTATAGATCAAGACAGGAAAAACTCCTCACTTCAAGGTCTAAGGCTTATTCTTCCATACTTAACATTTTCCTGGTTCTACATCTGGCCCTTACTAAATCGCGTGGCGATACAGCCCGCTTCCCCAGGAGCGCGGTTCCCCTGGGGTTAGCAGCAACAGGATCTTTAGGCCGGAGCTCCCCGGAACAGCTGAGCACGTGCTTAATTTCAGTGCAGTGAAGAGTCTCGGGGACCTCAGTACATTTAGCATACGTTGCTAATGTCCCCGGGATAAGCACGCACACCAGTGTTTGCAGGACTTGAGCCATAGCCTCTGTGTGCATATAAACACATAATTTTGATCGCAACGTTTTGCAAAATTTGGCATAATGTGAAAACTGGATTACTTTAAAAAACCCCATGTTTTATATAACTTAGGCTAAACAACAACTTACATTTGAATATAGACTTGCATTTGTGGGAGAGGGTGAATGAACAGCCCCAGATAATCTGTGGCTAAGGCTGCTGCCGGCTGTACTGCGCCAGGGTTGTATCTTCAGTTGCTTGCAGCTTCGCAGAGCACTTGCAGCCGAGGCGTTCTAAATCGGTGGGCCGAGGCAGATGTTTTTCACCAGAAACAGCCGAATTTTGGCAATTTCGGCGAATGTCAGCAGGAACGCAGCTCCTCCGCCGAGCGCTAAACACTCGGGGCGGCGCCCGCCCTGAAGGGC
>NW_008795125.1:6364239-6371256 GCF_000699145.1 Aptenodytes forsteri | reverse complement strand
TTTTTATTTGCATGAGGTGGGAATCCGGGCTGTCTAATTTTTCTTTAGCTTAGTAGTGAAATTGCAGCGGTTTCTGCCTCCTCCAGTGTGCTCGAGTGAGGAAAATGGAGGCTGTGATAGAGAAGGAATGTAGTGCGCTCGGAGGGCTCTTCCAGACCATCATAAGCGACATGAAGGTAAGAGACTGAAGGGTTTTGGGAGGGACCCAGGTGAGAGGAAACCTCTCCCCACCTGACCCGGCGAAACTTTGCACCATGAGCTGCCGCTGCACCGGGGGGCGGTGGTGGCGGCGTGACCTCCCACCCCGCCCCGGCCCTGGGCTGCTGCCGGGGCCGACCCTGCCCCGGCTGCCGGGTGCGTGGTCCCCGCCGGTGGAAGTAGCCTGGCAAGGGGCTCCTTGTAAATGCTTCACCCCCATGGTTTGGGGCTTGCGAGTTGCTTGCAGGACACCACCTCTCCCTCCCTCCTTCACTCTCCTCTGTCTCTCCTGCTCAAACACGCAAGCTGTTACCTTGCACCAGGGTCAGCGTTTTCCAAACCTGTCCCTTTTTCTTTTTTTCTTCCTCCACCTTCTTTTTTTTGTTGTTTTGGGCTGTCAGATCATTAGCAGAATAAATGCAGTGAGGCGGGAGCGTCGTATGGAGGAGATGGGCACCGTGCATGTCAGCCGTGGGGTGGGGCTGGAAAGGGCAATGTAGGGATTTCTGTGCCATGCTGATGGGGGGGGGGGGAATCTCAGCCTGGAGATGCTCAAAAGTTGATGCGTGCCTGGATTAAAATTGCTGCTCAGTCGGTTGTGTGGTATTATTTTCATGCTGCGTATGTTCATGGAGGTGGTATTTGCTTCTTTCTGTGGATGAATGCAAAGGTCTCAAGTTGCTGGGTCTCACCTCTCTACCAGCCACCAGAAATCTCAGGCTGCGCCGACCCCTTCTGCCAAAGGGTCCCTCTGAGAGAGGCGCTCCCAATCTATCCTTGGCAGCCAAGGGCACTTCTGCGGGGTTTTCTTTGGACGAGCAGATGCCTCCCGCCCTTCGCTCGTGGAAATAAATAGCGTAAAAGCGTTGCTGTGTTCTGCCAGTCATGCCTCCCCCAAACCCCAGGGCTCGAGGCACCCTGCCTCCGGCGCACGGCCGTACTGCAGAATACTGCAGCATTCCCCTGGACAAGGGCAGCTTGTCTTCCTCCCAGGGCCGGCTGGGAAGGATGCAGTTGTCAGGAGATGTTGAGGGACGCGTCGGATAATGGGTGGACCGCTGTAATTTAAAGGCAGTGAGCAGCGACCGTGCACGCTGCACTTCTCCTGGCCAGGGGCACGGGATTTCTTTGGGTGTTTCAGTCGGTGCAGCGCTGACGAGCAGGGAGGGCTGAGGGAGAAAGAGCCGCCAAGTAGTGGTGGAGGAGGACGGGGTCTGCTCTAGGAGGGAGCCTGGCAGAGGCGAATGGCTTCTAGTGTATTTTTGGGGGGGTTGGAGAAGCTGTTTGCACTAGAAGTTATTTTTTGGCAGGGGTTCATATGCACTTTCCTCTCGACAGATCTTAGGAGACATTTAATTAAAGGCATGGCTTGTCAAGAACAGGCAGATTGCGGAGAGGAGGGGGAGTGTGTGTGTGTGTATGTATCTGTCAAGACAATGCTGCAGTCCTGGCGGTGGTGTTCCTCGGGCTCTCAGCCCCCTTGTATTTTTAATAACGACTGCACTTTAAAATAAAACACACACACACACACACACACACACACAAAAGGCAGGAAACAATCCCAAATCCTGGAATCATTTTAGTGGGCTGTGTGGGGAACATGCAGGAGATGTTCTGTTCCAGATGAAGCACGGTTTTGGGTTTCAGCACAGAGGGACGCCGAGTATGTTTATTCTCTGCTTCTTTCCATAAGTGATGCATTTCATTTTTCTTGCTCTTAAGCAAATGGGCCTTTGCTGTGTGGATTTTTTTTTTTCCTTACACATTGTTACTTGCATGGGAATGCTGCTCATCAGAAACATGTTGACATGAGCTTATGGAGATGGGCACAGGTGTGAATATTTTTTTCTTAATCCTCCATAGTAGTGGAACCTGTTTTGTGAACTGGCAGTTACTGGGGGGGCAGGTTTGGAAGGAATCACAGCAGACCTTTAGCAGCGTGGTGGTTGTTACGGTTTAAAAAATCTGCTCATTTATTTAGTGTGAGTCGAACAAATGATTTTTACCTGTAGTTCAGTTTGATGTAGCTAATGCCGTACAGCTGGTGAGATGCACTAGGATTCTTTGTGAATTCTGCACAAAGGATCGTGACGATTTTGAATAAAAAGTAGCTATTTTTTGACAGCTAACCAGAACCTTTCAACTCATCACACCTTTAGTAGTAAAGTGAAAATTAGCATATTAAGTGCTGTTTCACATAGTCAGGTCTGTGGGGGCAGGCTTCTGGCAGAATCTTGGAGACGTTGCGTAGGGGTCTGCCCACACATACCCAAGTGCACTATCTGTGCCTATTTCTCATCGCCGGCTGCGATCAAGGCCCACATGCCCTGCAGTGCTGAGGGATTTGCTGCAGCATCCGCCTTTTTTAACTAAATAATTTGCAGGTTCTTTTTATCATATGTATTGCTCTGCCTTAAACTTAGTTGTAAAGATGGTAGGGTTAATCAACAGTGTATTAAAATTACTCTGAAGTCTTGCCAGCAGATACAGATGGGTGCTGCAGCCGAGGTGATGAAGATACAGTACGCGTGGACTGATTTTTCTCTTTGTTCACACTAACACAGAACTAGCTCAGGTGTACCTGTTGTTAATTTTGAGCTCTCCTTGATATCGACAAGGTTACAGAAACTGGAATTATTATCCTGATTAATGTGATCGTTTGCATTTGTCTCTGTATGGTGTTAACTTTGAAATGTAATGAGGGCAATATATGCCAGCATGACTAACACATCACACTTTTTGATAGCAAGATTACCTCTTGCTGGCTGAGGTCTCTTGAACTGCCTTTAATATTTTCTCCAGAAACCACAAATTTCTCTCCGTCCTCTACCAAAAATAATTTTGTGGTTAGTACTCAACAAAACAAGCTCCAAAATAATTTAGTTTAAAGCTAAGTGATTTAAAGAAACAATGTTGAGTTAAATATGAGAATGGATAATAAACATCCCATTTATACAGCACTTGAATGTACATCTGGAACTTCAGTCCCCTGACAAGGGAAATCATAGAATCATTAAGGTTGGAAGAGACCTTTAAGATCATCGAGTCCAACCATCGACCCAACACCACCATGACCACTAAACCATGTCCCTAAGCGCCTCATCTACACGTCTTTTAAATACCTCCAGGGATGGTGACTCAACCACTTCCCTGGGCAGCCTGTTCCCATGTTTAACCACTCCTTCAGTAAAGTCCGTGTCTTCCATGCAAAACAAGGGTCACATTTGTTGAGTAGTATGTGGTGTACATGGTGACAGGGTTGTTTGTGGAAAGTCCACAGTGGGAATTGTATGTGGCCATTGTGCTCTAGAACAGGGCTTCAATGCTTTGAGATTTCAAGATCAGATTGAAGAATCATAAAGGTGGGAAAAAGTCTGTCCATCCCATCCCTAAGTTTTGTTCCGTTGTCACAGTCCTGGTGTTTCCTACAATAGATACATCACTGAGTACGTGGCACTTATAATTTGTTATACTCTTACGCGAGATCTTTTTCAAAGCAATCAAAGTTTATAAAAGCAAAAATAAAACATGTATGTCCCCTCGGAGGAGCAGTTTTGCGTGCTGCATTCAAATGCTGTGCAGTTTCTCTTTGAACGCGGCATACTTTCTGCAGCTCCCTGTGGGAAGGGAGTATTTGATCTGAAGGTTTGTAACTCATTTCTGGCAATTGAGAAATGAGATGCTGTAATGTGCTGTTAATTTCAATATTTCTTGTAGTGCAAAGCAAATCAGTGCAGATAATTTTTGGGAGGGCCTGTTGCGGATGGGTTTCAAAAGATCTTGTCTTCTCATACGAAGCAGATTCTCTTTAATGTTGCTTTTCTTTCTGAGTCTTGATTTTACGTTCCTTTTAATTGCATTGTTCTCTGCTATTGTGAAGGAAAAAGGAAAACAAGAAAACAGCTCTGAAAATGTTGAAATTGGCAGTGTTTGCAGTTCATCACTTGCTTGATGATGGTTCTTTTCCTTTTTGCATGCTCTTTATTTGTCTCACCTCTTCTGCCAGCACGCGTTTTGGCAGGGCAGGGGCTTGCTGTACGTGTACGGCACCCGACACCCTTGGGGTGGGCATGGGGGAAAGACGAGTAATGAGCAGTTGGATGAACACAGGTTGTCTGTGACTTTGTTTATACCAAGTAGGAGGATTTACTAAATTTTTATGGGTCTGGTGTGGATTACCAATAGGTCTCGCTCATCTCCCTGCATGTGAGGGACGTGCGGGTATGGGGGGGACTGCAAATGTCATCCTGTTGGTGAACAAAAACAAGGTTCCCGAAGGAGGAGTGAAATTTTAGAAAATTTTAGAAATTCTTTTATTTTAAGTGTGTGTGCCTTATTTATGTTAGTTTAGCTGAAAACTCAATAAAATCAACCTTTTGCTTTTGGCAGTAGCCTCTACTTTAATACTATAAAGGAGGTGAACCCTTCCCTTCACTCCATTGCTGCTGCTGGGACTCTTGGACGAGAGGGTGGTGCACCTTTGCTTTCAGCCATGCAAAGCTCTTGGTCAAAGCAGAAGAGAAAGATGTTTCTCGTGCCCATGTGTTCACATTTATGTTTTTTCAGCCTCTTGTCTCCTGTTAGGAAGCGATCGGTGAGAAGCAGCATTTTAACCTTGCTTTTTGTGGAAGATGGAGCTGGGGGGTGGTCACATCAAGGATTAAGAGCCATTTGTTAAGTAGGCGTGATTTGCTTGTGAGGGATGGCCTTGTGCTACTCACACAAATAATATAAACTGAGTGGAAAAAAATATTTGTTAGAACAAACAGAAATGCAGAGACAGTTACTATGGCAAATACAGCTGTAGGTCCTCTGCATTTGTGTCAATCCAAGGGACAGCCCACATGTATTGGAGAACCTGGGCAAATTTGTTTTACCCTGACATGTCGTAATACGACAGCTCTTCTGCAGCTCTGCTTTATTTGAAGCTTGGGATCTTTGTGGAGATGAGGAATGTTCAGGTCAATGATTTTAAGGTCTAGTTTCAATCCAGCTGTTAAGATTGATAACTATTGTAAGGAAAAACAAATGTTTCATGTGCAACAGAGAGGTATAGGCTTGGAGAGGAAAGGGCTTCTCTGTCCTCCCTTTCCCACGCATGCTGTGTTGCACTGGCATGTCCCTTGCATGACTGTCTTTAGGGCAACTGATTTATTCCAAACCTAGTGAATCAACATTTCTTCCCCATCCCCAAAAAGTGTGAAATGAGTTCATTTCTGCTCTATGCAGCTTTTCTTCCCAATTTTTTTTTTTCTTAAAGGTTTTACCACCAAGGCATTTTGGGCTTAGGTGGCTGCACTGATTTCTTACCCTCACTGCCTCCCAAAACCTGCTTGCCCAAATGGTTGGTTTGCATGCACTGAAATTCCTTGCCTTTTCTAAGCAGTTAAGAGTATCTTTCTGTAAATGTCTTGGAGGGGGAGGGATTGATGTGCAGTGAAGGCTGCTGAATGATGGTGCAGGAAGACAGCCACTGCATGCCTGCTTAAATACTGGGATTCAGGCAACAGGGCAAAACTGGGAACATATTTACTCACAAATAATTTATTTTTTTGGGGAGGACACATTCTTTCTTGATCCAAATACTCTTGTGTGAGTGTTAACAATTTATACAACTGCCGAGCATTTGCTATGTAAATGTGTACCAGGCTGGCTTATTCTGTGGCATACCCAGGGCAAGGATTTTTAATGTCTTTTAAGAGTACTCCTTTTGGATCTGGCAGGATGCCAATGGCTGCATAATAAGGTTTGCAAGGTTGTAAGTGTGGAAGTTGTGCAGCGCTGCATGAAACACAATTGGCTGAACAAATGTTGGAGGACAAGAAGTCTGTGTAATTACAGGTTCGGTGCTGGTTAATACCTAACAGAGGGTGATATTTGGGAGAGTTTGCTGCTTCCTTCCTCAGTTCTGAGTGTGCCGGAGCTGTACCAAAATCTTCAATGTAAAATAGCTAAAAAACCCCAATTTTTTTTTTTGCTATGTTTTTTCAAAGTCCAGAAGTTGCTACAGTTGATGGAGTATTCCTGTGAATCTGTAAACAGCATCTTCCGCTTAACAGCCTGCGTGTTTTCAGCTTCTGAAAAACGTTTTTAAGGTTCATGGTCTACTCAGAGACAGTGTGGTCTTGAAGATAAGCAGAAAGCATTACATGGCAGAGAGCAGAATAGGAACTGTATCTAAAAAGATTTTTTGGTCTACTTCAGAGCATGTGAAGATGGGCACAGAGGGATTTGAGTTAGTACTGTAAAGAGGCTACTCTAAAGAGTAGAGTAGCCTCCTTAGGCTACATACAGAAATGCATTTCCCTCTTCAAGTGTATGTTTTCAATTTCAAAATTATGTCTACCTTGATACTGTAAGGTGCCAAGCACTGCCCTGTTCACTGGCATCTGTGCTGACCTTTAAGGACGTTGATTGACTTCTTCCTGCTGGGCTGTGAAATAGCTTGAATGCTGAGATGTTTCGAAGGATTGGAGACAAAATGTCTGGTAGCTTTGTGGTTAAGACCATAGCAGCTTTCATCTTCAAAGTGCTCTGTGTGTGACTTAGCTCCAAAGAATGGCTCCCATTTTACAGAATGGCAAGCTGTGGCTGCAGGTTTAGTGACTTCTACTCCTTTCCCCTAGGACAAGAAGGAATTGAATGCATCTAGAGCACGGAGTTAATGAGGGGATGGTTTTTAAGCTCCCAGTATAATACATGTTTCTATCCACACATACACACCGCTTTGTTGTTACTGCTTAAGATGTATTGCTGTTCCCTCCCCCCCCCCCCAACCCCCCCCCCCCTGGGCCTCCCAACCAAGAGAGTGGGGGGGCC
>NW_008795125.1:6338199-6363983 GCF_000699145.1 Aptenodytes forsteri | reverse complement strand
TTTTTTCTTCTCCCCCCCCCCCCCCCCCCCCGTGATAACCCAGTGTTTGCAGGCAGAAGAGATGACATCTACAAATGACTGATCAACTCTCAACACAAGTGTCTTGAACTCCTGTAGCTGAAATTACAGGATATCTCAGTTCCTTAGTAGAGAAGTCTGACTGGAGCATCTTAACCATAGGCATGAAGAATTTGGCCGTCTGTCTTGTGAGGCTGTGTGTGAGCTCTGTATGTGATAACCCAGTGTTTGCAGGCAGAAGAGATGACATCTACAAATGACTGATCAACTCTCAACACAAGTGTCTTGAACTCCTGTAGCTGAAATTACAGGATATCTCAGTTCCTTAGTAGAGAAGTCTGACTGGAGCATCTTAACCATAGGCATGAAGAATTTGGCCGTCTGTCTTGTGAGGCTGTGTGTGAGCTCTGTATTTTGCAGTCTTCTGGTCAACAACCATAAGCGTTGTGTAGTTCACTTTAATTCTAGGATGCTAGCTGGTGTACAAACAGCATTTAACAAATCACCTTAGATATTTTCAGAAGGAACACTTGCAGGAATAAACTTGTGAACATTGATTCTGTTGGTGTGCTTAATGCTACCGATGAGTGTGTAACTGGAGAAATTTGGTTCATGGTACAAAAAGGTTCATATTCTTTTGTTCCCATTTTTGTCTTCCACATAAACTGCCATGGCACTTCCCACCCAAGCGTGGGATTTTTTCTTTTTGCCATGTAAGTCAGATGTGTGCTTAGTAGTATCGCTGAAGCCCTTTGTGTGGCTTAATTTGGGATTTTTCGTTAATGAAGCTTCATTTGTGATGAGATGGCTCCTAACAAAATCGTCCATGAGCAAACCTCGTGGTTGCTCATTGTCCATGAACAAACCAAGTATCTAACCTGGAGTTTGAAAGTGATTGTTTCATGAGTGAAATGGAGAGGACATACCCTGTGACAAGCATAGTTGCACTTTACTATCTGGCAACAGCCAAAGTTCATAAAGCACTAAAAAATTTGCTACCTGGCTGCTGCCTTTTTGCCAATGACATACTTCTGCGGTCAACTCGGACACTTGTCAGTACTTTGGGAACAGATATTGCCACTTCTTGGGTCCCGGAGATTGTTTTGACTGCTTGTGTGATGGAGATTGTGTTGACATCAAGTGATGAATGCTGAGAAATGAAGGTTTCTCCTTGCTTGGGAAGAAGTGATGAGACCCCAGTGGTGTTGGTGGCATTACCAGCCCAACCAGTGCTGTTGGCTTGAGGTTGTCCTGTGTAGGCATTAACTTGAATGAGTACCTCCTGATATTTTAATTATCTTTGTTTTGATCCAGCTGAAATACTGTGGGTTTAGAAAATAGCTGCCGAGTATGCACAGTGGCCACTTAATGATTGAGTGGATGAAAGGCGGTATTGATGAGTCTCTGAGGAGAAGTCTGCTATACAGGCTTGCAAACTTGTTTAGACCTGCAGGGAAGAATGTGGAACTAAATACTTCCTCTGGAAGACTACTGAATGTCCAGCTTTTTTAATGTAGCATGGGATAAAAGGTCTTCAGAAGCTGTGGCTAGTTGTTTCCTCCCCCCGCTCCTTGTGAATAACTTCCTGTGTTTAGAGAGGGAGACTCTATGTTTATGCATGATGTATCTTCTCACAGTGTGAGTATAACTTTTGTTTGCTAATTATCCAATCTTGGATTTAAACCACGAAGTGGCTGCTTTGGAGCCAAGTTTCTTTGTCTTACAAACTATGAAACTGGGCTGCGGACGGTACAGACTTGATGTGGTCCCTATTGATGTAGCAAGGAGGCCCACGAGTTGGGTTGTAAGCCAGGATGCCATGCAGCAACCAAGGTGGATGAGTTTTCACAGGTCCTTGCTGTACTACAAACTGAAGTCACAACCATGGGGCAACTGGTATCCTCCACTGGGGGTGTTTACATATGGGCTAGCGCAGTGCAGGCTTTATTATAATACAAATTAAAGACTCTAGAGCTCTAACAACAGAATGGTACCAGACTTAGGTTCCCTCCCCGTTCAGATGGTTAGTGAGGTCTAATAAATACCTGTGTTCTTGCTAAGAAGTGCTGCATTTCGGTGCTCAGGGAACTGGGCATTCTTTAGAGTTCTTCAGGTGGTTTTGAGAATGTAGAAATAACTGATATCTATGTGTTTTTTTTCCCCAGTGGGGTGATTACCCTTTTCTGGACTTTCCTGATGGGATTTTAGTCTTGACTTTCTCAAAATATCATACCATTATCTGTCTTCTCTCAATGCCCTAATGCTCTGTTTAGACTGAAAACCAAACAGTTTTGAAAATACTGAACGAGTGGTTCTGTGATGCATAGAAGAAATATCTAGTTGACAGGGTTTTTTTAATAGCATGGGATGTCTCTTCAGTAGTCTTTTGTTGCATAATTTGCCATGTTGTGATAATATATCACCTTGTGAAAGCAAAGCTTGGCATGCCTATTTATACTGTGCATGCTAAAGGGAAACTCGTTTCTAACCCTGCTGTTCCCTAAACAGGTGGCAGAAATAATGGAAATAGATGTATGGATACAAGACTTTGATTTTTAATTACCCCTGCTTTCTTTCCTGAAGGGTAGTTACAGGTTAAATGACATCTTAATCTGATCTTTGACATGCTTTTACTTTCACTTGCATGCACTATAATCTCTCAAACCCTGAGTTTGTACCTGTCTCCTCCTCTGTTCAGTAATGCATGCGCTCAGCTCTTGCTGTGAAATCCTGTGAAGTTCATGTCTTGTCTTTTGCTGTTGATGACTTTTCTTTCCTGGCCCAGCAAGCTTTCTGCACAAGTTGAGAGTCTTTTTTGCTGCTGGAGCTAAGCTCGAACTTCCCCTGTGTATGGCAATACCTTCATCTTAGAAAGACAGAAGGGACTTAGCAATCAGGTAGACCCTTTCCTTGCCTTGTGGGAGCATTACACTTTCCTAGAAGACCTCTATATAAATGTGTTACTCTTCCTTAAAGAGTTCCAGTGAAAGGAAGCTCCCTGACCTTTCAGAGTTGCCTGTTAACTGGTCTTATAGTTGGATGGATGGTCCAACCTGAAACCTCTCTGCTGCAAGTAAAACGGATTGTTTCTTGTCGTGCAACACTGGACTAGCTGATGGACAATATCAGTCTATGGGATGCTCTTGAAATCAGTATTGGGACTTTGTTGATTCAGTTCTGGTTTTGAATTTAAGAAATAGGGAGTAGATTTAGATTGGACATAAGGAATAATTTTTTTTTTTTTACGATGAGGGTGGTGAGGCAGCGAAACAGGTTGCCCAGAGAAGTTGTGGATGCTCCATCATTGTAAATGTTCATGTTCAGTTTGGATGGGGCTTAGAGCAACCTGACCTAGTGCAAGATGTCCCTGCCTATGGCAGGGAGGTTGGACTAGATGATCTTTAAATGTCCCTTCCAACCCAAACTATTCTATGATTCTGTATATTTGAAATGAGGTAAGTGAAACCAAAGTAGTCATGGAATAGGTGTTGTGTACACCTCTGCATCTTAATAAAGAGTGAAGTCTCACCAGCAGAATTCATGTTTCAGTCTGTTAAAAGATTGAGACTATTCTGGTGAGTGACTGGGAAATAGATGCAGCTTAGACAGCTTCATGAGACAGGCTCTTGAATTGTTTATTTTTCAACCTAGAAAGAGGCAAAGCCAACAAGCAGAACTTCTTGGATGGAGAAGAGCAATTATGAACTTTGTATAAGCTGATGTTCATTCTCTGCTCACCTGTGTGTTGCAGGAGCTTTTGTGGCTTATTAAAGCATTAGGCAGTCCTATTCATGAGTCAGGGACTTGGCTAAATCTGTGGATTGCACAGAGGAACATATTAGTGTTTGGTAGTGCTTTGTAACTCTTGCAGTTGTGGCTGGCCAAGTGCCCTTTTCCCCAGTTGACTACTGATTCTTTTAGAAAAGAGGGGGAACTTCCAATGCCAGATGTTAGCTGGGAAGGGAAACTGATCATCAGCTCTTGCATCTTCCCATGTGTTGAGACATCTGTGGCCGGAACCCTTTTTTTTTTTTTTAAGGCTGTCATTGTTTTCCTGTCCCCTTCCCCTCCACTTCTTCCTGGTTTTGCCTGTTGAAGGACCCTTGGAAAAGTGTTAGTCTCTATGTGCAAACCATACTTGCTTATCCAGGCTGTTCTTTACGTGTAACATCTGTGACTTTGTGTGGTGTCTAGCACAATAAAGTCTCTTTGCTACTTGGAGGTAGTGTAGTGAATGCCACAGAAATGAGACATTCATAATAATCCTTGTGATTCTGATATCTGATAAAACTATATAAAAAATCTTCTGGTTTTTTGCATAATTTACTTTGGAGGGGTGGGAGGACACGTGCAGGAGCAAAGTTACAATTTTTGTTCCAAAGATAGATGTATGGCATTTGGATGTGTTACTAGGGTGTGAAGCTTGATAACAGTTTGGGACTCAGCTTTTTAGCTGGTCATAGCCGAACGACTACACTGAGGTGTAGAAGTCCTAACTCCTGTAGCCTGTGTAGTGGTTTTTTTCCATTTTATTGAAGTCTGCAGATAGTCATTGTTCAGTACTCTTCTGGAAGGCATGCAGCTCTTGCTTTGATAACCGGTGAGATAAAACCAAGGCGCTGCCTGCCTGGTCCCTTTCTCTCCTACCTCTTTAGCTGGAACAGCCAAAATTAGATTCTGAATTTGCTTTACTGTAGAGTAGCTCTCTGTCTCTTTCCCCCTGCCCTGAAAGTTTAGATGGGTTGTTGCTGTGAACAAGATACCAAACTGTTTCTGCTGCCTTTGTACTCAGTGTCCCAGCAAGAGCTGATAATAGGGCTGAAAAGCCTTTCTGATAAATGAAAGCACTTAAAAGAACACTGTCAAGGGTTTTTAGAAGATGTGATGCATCTTGTCTGTGGGAGTTGGGGGTGCATGGAAATAAATTATTAAAGGAAGTACGTGTCTTTTCTCTTAATGGAAAAAGAACAATCATAACTTCTTAGCAGAAGGAGTGACAGAACAGTTTTAAACTGTCAAGACTGCTGACACTCAAGTTGTAATCTTAAATAAATACAACAATCTGGGTTCCTATTCGTGCCATTAGATCTAAGTAATCAATAACAATTTCAGTAAATATCATCCTTTGCTGCAAGTCTACCCTTCCTTTATTGAGAAATTGCTGAGTTTCTCTTTTGCGTCTCTTCTCACTCCTACTGCAGGATTGCTGGTCTGAAAGCAAGGGAGAACAAACTTCAATAAATCTCTTGTAGAGTTGTGTTTGTGTAGGGTGGCTGTGCTGTTTCACAAAAAAAGGGTTCTTCATCCATCTAGGGTTTAAATGCTCCTTCCAAAGCTGCCTGTTAGTGAGCATTGCCTGCTCTTCCCTGGTGTGGTGGGCTGACCTTGGCCAGCTGCCAGGCGCCCACCCAGCTGCTCTCTCACTCCTCCTCCTCAATGGGATGGGGGAGAAAATAAGATGAAAAAGCTCATGGGTTGAGACAAAGACAAGGAAATCAGCAGTTACTGTCATGAGCAAACCAGACTTGACTGGGGAAGATGAAATTTATTGCCAATTAAAATATGTTTGAATGGTGAGGAAGACAGACAAAAATTAAAACATCTGCCCGTGTCCATGCGTCTGGATGTCGGATGGGATTTCACTGAATGCAGATGGTGCGCCCTCTCCTTCCAGCCCCAGCGGCAGGCAGGGAAGCACCCGTCCCCAGGAGCTGCCACTATGGAGGACGCTGTCTGGCCAGACGCTGGCGGGTCTGTCTGGCACTTGCAGGTGCTTTGCCAGCTCAGCCTGGTGCCTTTCAAACACTGGTTGTGGTGCTTGTCCCTGAGGGAAAGTTGTTTCATGTCCCTAATTGTGGACTGGCTATGTTGGTGACGGGCACAAGGCACCAGTTTGTTTTTCAGCCCTGAGGTGGAAAGGCAGTTCCCTGCCTGTGTCCAGCATAGATTAGCTGGAGCTGGGCCCTGGGATCAGGTGACTAATCACCTATAAACCAACTAATTAAGCAATAGGGTAGGATAATGGCACGTTACAGCTTACCTGTGACATGCTTCGATGGGGGGGCGGGCAGGCGAGCAGTTGAGGGCTGGGCCATGCTGAGCAGCTTGAGGGGACTTGGTGCCGTGGAGTGCTGTACGGTAATGGTGAAACACCCATTTCATGGAAGATATGTCAAATTTCTTCAGCTGACAGTGAAGAAATAATTGGGCACAAAGTTATTTTGGGGGAAATAGTCCCTGGATTAAGCCATTAACGATTTTCAAGAAACCATTTAAACAAACCCGCACCGTAACCAATTTCTATTTTAACCCATGAGGAGCTAAAAAGAGGATTTGTGACCCAGATTCCTGTAGCAGCTTTTCTCTGAGCAGGGCTGGAGGTGGAGGAGGCCTGCTGCTTTCACAGATAACGCCAGGGCCTGAGTAACCCTGACATTTAAAGGGGGGAAAATTGATTTCCTTTATTGGCCGGTTGAAATTGGAAATTGCAGAAGGTGCAGAGGAAGCTCTGGGAGAGGCAGCATTTAAAAATACTGTGTTATTACTCTTCGAAAGTGGCTTTATGTCACAAAAGCACTTCTTAGACAAAGACATCAAATTCCACCTGCTGTTTCTCTGTGTTTAAATTGAGAAAGTAATACATGTTGAATCAAGGATGAAGTTTTATGGCTCTTCTAGTATGTGGTTTCTATCACCATTAACATTTCTCTTGATGGCCACTTTGACAAAAGCAAGAACTACTACTGCAAGTGTGGAGGTGAGACACGGAGTGGCAGCAGGGCTGCCGTGCTCAAGGTGGCACGCGAAGAGGTCTCGGAGAAGGTGCTGCTCCCCAGGATAGTGGAGCCTTGCAGTATTTACAGCACTAGTCCGATTCCGTATTGTCTCCTTGGTTTGTCCCCACGAGCATCACTAAATGGCTTCCTTGCTTCCCAGGTGCTGGAGGTGAGATAAACCCCTGTTATTAGGGCCTGTGAAGTGGCAGGCGTTGTGCCCTTCTGCTGTAGGTGGGAATCAATGGGGTTTTGGTTTCAGCAGGGATGTGATGGTGAAAGTGTTTTTTGGAAAAGCTGGAAGGGACGACAATTTATGTGCAAGACTTGAGTTGTGTGTTACTGAGAATGAGATGAGCTTGTGGACATGGCTTCAGCAGGGAAAAATGAAAGCAAATTCTATTGGAACACAGATAAAGTAAATTCCTCTTAATTTTCAGCTGAGTTTATTAGAGAGAATTCAGAGTTGCAGAAAACAGGTCAAGATACCGCAAGCTGAGCAGATAATGCAGGAATTCATGTCACTGGTGCAAAACTGCTGAAAGGTTTTCTTTAACAATTGCAAACAAAACAAAACAAAACAAAAAACCAACAAAATCCACCACCCAAGTTATTAATTCTGTGACATTTTTAAAAAAAATGCTGCATTTTTCTACTGTTCAAAATGAGATCAGGTGCTCTTGGGCAGTGTAGGAGTGACCAGATGAAGAGATTGCATTGATTTCAACCAAACAAATAAAGCAAACAATTTAAGTGAGCTGTTGCAGCTTATTTAAGTAGGCTTGGCTTGAAGAGAACAACATCTTTAAAGACAAAGAATCAGTAGTGGTGGAAATGCGTGGTGACTATTCCAATTTTGCTTGTTTTGTGGCCTGGCTGGCCACAAAAAAAAAAGTGTTTTCTTCCTGAGCTGTGTTTTGATAGGAGTGTCTTAAGCTTCCCTGTGAAGCAGCTAAACGCAAGGCTGGTGTCAGTCTCCTGCATGCCATCAGGCACGTTTAGCTGGATAATATACCACTGAGATGGGAACATAATCGGGCTGCTTTGGTATCCTCTGCTTGCCCGGCTTGCCTTTTGCTCAAGAATCCAGTAAAGCCTTAGGCCCTGCTGTTAATTGTCAGGGCTTTCAGGGCTCCTGGCATACACATGCATAATGCATATACAGCATGCAGACAAACATTGAGAGATGGGTTCAGAGTAGGGGATTTCAGTAAGGCTAATAGGTTTAAGGAAATGGCTTTTTTTTTCCTCTTTCAAATAATTAGTGGGTGGGTTTCATTTTTTTAAATGTCTGACAGTTTTTGCTTAGCACAAAGCACTTTATATCCTAGGTCTTGCCACCCAGATAACTGCTATTTTCTCTGTCCCCTTCTGCATTTCCCACTGGCTCCCTTGTGTGTAGGTATAGTGAGGTTTTATGAACGCCTGTTTTACGTTGGGGGTTTTGGTATTTTTCCTTTTTTTTTTTCTTTTAGCAAAAAAACCACAACCCTTGCTGAAAAATATGTAGAGTACCAGTTAGTACCCTTGACAGTGGCCTTATGGCAGCAGCTTCTGCATCTGGGTGTATCATGGAACTGCCCAAACCCTGCTGTGCAGGGACTGTGTGGGAGATGCACACACAACATCTCTGCAAAAACATCGTATTTTTCAAAATACGATAAGTAGAGAACAAAATTGTGACCAAGGCCAGAGTCGAAAGGGAGGCTTGGGATTTGCCTTTGGTTTTAACTCCAGGTCTAATTCCAGTGGATCCCCCTGTGGTGTGTGAATGTCTGGGAGCTGCCTTGCCAGGGTGTACTGAGGAGCTGGAATTTGGCTGTCAGCTTTTGGGGAAGGGGGCTGGTTTTGCCCCGAACAAGACACTGCCTCTCGTAGCAGTGTGGGCAATGGATTTTGTTTTACTTACAAAAAACGGACCAGTTTATCGGGGTGGACTGGGTTTGCTGCAAGTAACTTGCACTTGCTTGCAACCTCTTCCAGTCAGAGCTGGGGTAACGTTAGCCTTGAGGATCTGCCTTATCTGGGTTTTATTGTGTCGTTGCTCTGGTAACAGTAAGTCTTATACCTTTATTAAAGGAAGCAGGGATATTTTATTTTACTCTCTAGACTTCAATCAAAGGGAAATTTTGAGGTTTCTTTCTACCGCGGTTTTTGCTGTTAACAGAAAATTTGCACTTGCTCTGCAGAGAGCAATTTTCAGAGAGCAAGTTAACCTTTTTTTGGTCTAAAGGATGTTTTTTTTTTTTTTTATTTTAACCATAAAAATCAGCACTTTTATTTTTTTAACTTTGGAAAATAAAGTTCAGAACTTGCAAGAACGCTAGGTGTCCATATTCTAAATGAAAACCTGGGCTTTTCACACAATTTTAAAAAATGGGGAAAAAGTTTACAGGAAACTTGAAGTCAAGAAGAATTAAACCTTAAAAACTTTGCATATGCTCAATGCCACACTGCTTTATCAGCTTCAATTCAGAAATCAGCTCCAAGGTCATTCGGGACTGTTTCGGAAGCAGGTCTTGCAGTTATAGGGCAGCTGTTGGGGAAAGCTTGTTGTCTTATGGCCACTGTGCCTTTTCTGTGCCCGATTGCTGAGTTACCTTGAGACAGTGTTTGAAGTGGTCTCTTGGTCAACACAGACATTTATTGTAAAGGCTTTTAAAATAATTTTGTTTTATTTTAAAAGAGGACGGGAACCTGGTAATGACAGAGAATCCATTTTAGAGAAGAACAACAGGGATCCTGCCTTTGGTTTTGGGAGCGTCTCTGTACATGTTGTTGCAATATCCTAGCACCCCACTTCTAATAAGTTTAGTTTTGCTGTATCCTTCCAAAGTAAGGCGTTTCTTTTCTCTGCTTCAGTTGAAATGCCTCTTCTCCCCCAGTGTTTCTATTTGGAAAATCTGTAAAGCCTCCTCAGAGGACCTACTGTTTCATCTGGATTCAGAAGCAGTTG
This sequence comes from Aptenodytes forsteri, assembly GCF_000699145.1. Lineage (NCBI taxonomy): Eukaryota > Metazoa > Chordata > Aves > Sphenisciformes > Spheniscidae > Aptenodytes > Aptenodytes forsteri. The sequence continues at coordinate 6,354,236 of NW_008795125.1, read as the reverse complement.
ACGTCCCATCTGCTTGGGACTGGTGTCTAAGGAAGTGAGAGAGAACTTGCTGGGAAAATATATTTTGGTGTTAATGGATTAGGATTTAGTAAAGTCTTAGTTGTTGCTTTACTTCTAATTTCATTTGATCTGGAGTATCAAAACCAGAATGCTCAAATTAAGTATTCATTATTGTGTTCTGTTTTTCTTGCAGGGAAGTTACCCAGTATGGGAAGATTTTATAAATAAAGCTGGGAAACTGCAGTCTCAGCTTCGGTAAGTTTTGTGTTACACAGTCAAGATCCCCTACAATTCCTTGTATGTGCAAACATTAAGATTAAATGCAGCTTCTGCCAGGATAATTTGCTAAGCATGTCCTAGTAAAATTGTTCATATTTCATAGTCAACACCCATGTATGTAATTTTTCACATACTGCTACTGCTGTTTTAATGTATTTAGGAAAATACATAATCTACCACCAGCTGTACATAATAAACATAAAATGAGCTAAATTTCATGGCCTCTGGTGGAAAATTGGAAAGACAGTTTATTGTTGTTTAGTGAACACACACTTGGAGTTAGCCCTATGTTGTCCTTTTTATTAGTGTAGAATACAGCAGGTTTTTATTAGAAGAGGGTTCAAAATATTAGAGAGTCTTTGGTAGTCTTAACAGTACTTTCTTCTGCCTTAAAAACGAGGGGAATTTCTGTGCTGGATCACTTATAGGTGATGATTAAAACTTACCTTATTGGGGTATACTTAGAAAATGGCATTCTGGATTACTTAATAAGTGCCATATGTATCATACTCAGACTAATTGTGCTATCTCTAGAATTCATTCACTTGTAAAATTTGTTTCTGCTAATATGAATCCAAGCTCCGCTTCTTCACAACTCTCCCCAAACCACAATCTCCGCTGTGCTCTCCAGAGCATCAGCGTGTTTTTCACAGCAGCAGCAGTGGTAACAGGTACGGTTATTGGCAGTCTATTTTGCAGTTCTGTGTTGCATTGTGAACTGTTCCTGAAGAAGCTAGGGTTTAGGCTCATTTGCCCTAAACAGCTGGAATATGCTGTTCTGCCACGCCGTGCCTGAAGTATCACACTTGCATGTGGTTTTTTCTTTTCCAGCAATCATGTCACATTGTGGAAGAAGCAAAGGAAGTAGTGAAAGAAGAGAAATGGAGAACTTTCCTAGCCCTTTGTACTCATTATACACAGGCCTTCTGGGAAGGCATGAGGGATAGTTTTGTTTATTTCCCAGTCCTGTGGTGTTACATTCAATCAATGTAGTGCTTTTCTAGCTACAGGAACATGCAAGCAGGCAGCTTGAAAGCCTGTGTTTGAGGATTTGCTGTCCATTTCTAGCAAATGTGAGCCATTTGCCTCTGGTTCATTTCTGTGTGCTCTGATAAAGGAGAGCAGATGTCATCTGAGCTGGAGCCAGGTCTTCCTGGATCTTGTTACTGGAGAAATGGAACTTTGTTATTAGCAGTATAATTAATAATTAACAACGTGGTACATGAATAACAGCATGACCCACAAGTTTGGAAGATGAAGAACACAAACACTGTCAAGGAAAATCCCAGAAAAGGTTATCTAGTTCCAGGGCTCAGTATTGCTAGCTAGCTGTCAGGAGGTTTTTCTTGCCTTCCCTTTAATCTCCTGGGCATGTGGAGAGCCCTTATGCATTTGGTTGGTCCTCTCAAGCCTGGTGTGGTTTTTTTTTTGTGTGTTCAAATCTTTTGTGCTGTCAGTAGGCCATTTATTATGCTGCCAGTTATGTTCCCTGTATGCTCAAATCTTGAGCATATTTGGAGTGAGACTTGCATAAAATCTGACCTAATTAAGCAGTCCTGTGGTCTTTTTGGCCGAGGATCAACTTTCCTGCAGGTCTCCCGGGTTTTTGGAGGGTAGCAAGGAGCTCTTGAAACAAAGTGAAGTTGATGGTCCTCTTTCAGGATTTTGTTTGGAGAGGCTGACTGTTACTGTTAGGAGAGGCAATCAGAGTTATTGGTAGAAAAGATGTGCAGAAACAGAACCATGAGGTAACTGTGGAGAGGGCATGGTGGCGCTTTACCTGTAAAGCCCTGGCCTACTTTCACTTAAATTGGGTCAACCAGACTATAAACCCATCAGAAATCTGGTACCGACCTGAGGTGTTTAGGGCTCTAGGGCCTGCTTATGTAGAACAAACGTGTTCGGAAAACTGTAACTCACGTTTGCTGTCCACTTGAAGAGATGTGTGGTCTGTATGTGCTTTCCAAACCTGGAGGGAGATGGGGCTAGTGGGGTTAACGCTTTGGATTGTGGAGTCTCCGAGATTGCTGGTGTACCTCTTGGGAAGGGACCTGCCTGGAGGAGCACTGGCTCACAAAGGGGTTTCGTTTGCTTTGGGTTTTTTTTTTTGAGGTTTTTTTTCTTCTTTTCCCTCTTTCTCATTTGCCCAAGAAGTCCAGACCAGTTGGATTTCTAAGAAGTGGCTATTTTCTGTTTCAAGGGATGCTCATGCTCCTCAGATGAGAAATTCAGGAAAGTGTTTGGCCAGGATCCTAGATAAAAGGAGGGTCCTGCATGCTTCCTCTTAAAATATACATGTTCCCTGGAATTAGCAGTGGCTGTAATTTGTACACTAATGGTTGCAGTATAATGTGTGTTAGATTTGTTTTTCATGTTTGACTGCTTAATATTAGTTCATCAGAGGAAATCAGCTAGAAGGGGGATGGCTGTGCTCTTTTGAAATAGCACCTGTCCTGTGCAATTCACAGCACGGAATTAGCATGGCTGCCTCCAAGTCCATAGTGCTAACACAAAGCGAGGAAGGGATTAAGAAATGAAGGAGGGAAAAGGCTAAATTCAGATATAAAAGAGGATATTTTTTGTGGTCTCTGCAAGTTCACAGTGGTATTCTTTATAAGCCTAAATGTTTTTGGCAATAATTAAATAGGCAGCAATGAGACACTGCTAATGTTTTGTTATCTGTATGCATTTCAGGACTACAGTAGTAGCAGCTGCTGCCTTTTTGGATGCCTTTCAGAAAGTGGCTGACATGGCTACTAATACACGTGGTAAGCAGATGTGTCAATATTGAATTTAACAGAATGCTGTGTGGTTTATACCATTTGTCGTAATAAAAAAAAGTCTAACTTGTTACATTGACAAGCAGATCTGAGAGACATCTGTTAGATGGACTTGCACTTTGAAAAAGCAGCACGTGAAAAAGGAAGTCATCTTTTCTTTACTGAAAAAAAAATGCTGGAAACCAGTAATTTAAATGTGTCATCAGTCATGTGAGCACTTCTTAATTACCATTTGAATTGTATGTTGATGAATAATATTTTAGAAAGCAAGATTTACTGAAATCTGTATTCACTGACGCTTCTGTACCTTAAGTAGATGTAAAAGGCTTGATATTCAGCTGGTATAAATAAGCGTAGGGTTGCTGAAGATAGAGCTGATGCTATGGCCTTTGGGATCTGCAGATAATGATGATAGTAGCCTATACTTATATCTTTGAGGAAAGTCTTTGCTTGTCCTTCCTCTTTTTTTAGTCAAAATTAATTTTCCTGGGCTGTGGGCTTCTCTGGGTAACAGTCTAAGCTTGTTGGTGAGTATGGAGGCCAAAATAGTGCAGCTGGCAATCTTTCCAGGCTGCTGAGTTGGAAGGAAACAAAAGGCTGCTTCTCTCTGATGTTGGATGCCCAACATCGCCCAACATGCCCAACGGTGACCAAGGCATCGCGTGCAGATGTCCCTGCAGCAGTAGGTCATTCCCCATGGTTGCTGTGTCCCCGGGCTCTGTTGCTGAAGAGCAAATCCAAAGTGCATATATCACTGCTAACTGAGTGGTTTTCGTCACCTCTAACCTTAGAGGTTTTGTAACATTTTTTTAAAGTTCTAATGTGTCCTTGGCATTTGACTTGGAGAGTAAGAAAGTAATATTGCTAACGTGAAGAGTATGCATTTCCATTAGCAGTGTGCAAGCTCAGCCAGACTTCAGTTTCCCTCCGTTTCTAGCTAACAGGAGTAGCAGCAGCTGCTGGAGCAAGTATCAAACAATAGAATGACAAGAAGGAATAATATTTTTTCCTTTATAAAGCTAATATTTACATTTTGATAAGAAGTTCCTAATTCTATGCATCCCTTCTGTAAATTATGGGTAATCTATTAATGTAAAATAATAAACACTTCAGAAAGTGGAATAAACTAAGGATGAGACCCAAGGCAGAACTTAACTTGGATTTCTAACATGTCTTTCCTTCGAGCATGCTCTCTTCTATTTCTTCTCCCTCCCCCAAAGGGAAAACAAAGTAAACCCTACCAAAATCCTTGAGACTTGTCTTCTGGCTGTGCTGGCAGGCCTATAGAACTTGCATTCAGGTACCAGAACGACTGAAACTCTCCTGCTCTCTGACAAAAATGGCTTGTGCGGGTTTTTGAAGGGTATTTTGCACTTTCTGCTGTGTTATTTGGACCATGTCCAACAAGCATCGTGTCTTGTCTCTTATCTCTTCAAACACATCCTTTACAAAAGGGGCTCTGTAGATCCAGGCCTGCCAAATTTGTATAGCTCCTCTGTTCTGTCTTTCTGCCTTCCTTGACTGAAAGGATAGAAGGGAATTTTGTTTTTATTTTTAGAAAGTGATGTTCTGGGCAAAGAATCAAAATTCCAAGCTAGTTGGTGGTTCTGATCTGCCTCCCAACCCAACTTCCACTCGTGTCCATTCGAGTATTTACATACAAGTAATCTATTGCCTTGGAGCATCTCTGAGGTTGCACATTGGTTCTTTAACAAATACAAATCCTTATAGCTTGCTGTGAACAGGGATAAAAGCCTGGCCCCATTGAAGATGATGGCAAAACTCCCTGTGACTTACTAGGGCACAATTTCATAAAAATGTGTTTTGCTGTTAGTATAAACAACCATATTTGGAAAACAAAACCAAACAAATTTAGTGTTTTTCTTCTCTGATGTGGGGATTTTAATGGGCTCCCAGTTTTCCCTTTGAGGAGTTATCTAACTTGGAACAATTCTCTGTTAAATTTTGTCCATTCCTTATCCAGTTTATAAAATCATGTATTTGATTGTCTAATCAAACACCTGGCTATGCTTCACACTGTTTAGAGGGTTCTCAGTTAACAGGTTAACCAAAGTCAGCAAAGTTCACATTCAGCATCTGGGGATATACAAGAGTTGTGTAGCACTTTCCATGACAAAGGCAGGGAGAGTTGGTGTATTTTAAATCATAAGGCTGGTTTATCACTGTGTGAGCCAAATGCTGCTTCTGGGAACTGTATATGAAAATACTGAAGCAGATGCCTGTTTCGGAGGGACAGTGTTAGTGCCTTGTAGGATGACTGAAGTGTTGTGAAGCTGGGTGCCGCATTTTATTTGTAATTGCTTATAGTTTTACAGAAAGTGGCCTGTTATTTTTAAGACCCACTGATCTAGCTGATGAAAGCGTTTTATCAGTCAGCAGAAGCACTCTCTGGCTACTCTGTAATCTGTTTGCATCAGCATTAGCTTTGAAAGAGGAAAAAGTGTTCACATGGATGTACATGTTCACACACACACACACACACACACACGAGGAGATGATTACCTTTGCAGACGCCAAGTGTTCAAGTGTGAGAGCTTATTTCCATCACTCCAGCCCTTGTCCAGCTGATATCTTTCTCTACCTCGTGTGCTATTAGTGCTGTTTCCAAACATTGACTTTTCCCTTTTGGTGCATCTTTCTTTCTATGTCGTTTACTTCCTTCTAATTCTGCAATGATAACTATGTCTATCTTCACATTCCCATTTGGAGCTCAAATAGAGGGCATAATTGGAGCTCTGCCTATGGTAAAACCTATGGTTGGATGAGTCAGATAACTTGTACTTTTCTGTATTTTCCTCACGTTGTAGCTTTTGAGGTAGGAAAAGCCCTGAATGTGAAGTACCCAGTGTTTTGTGGTGACTCAATATGCAGATGAATTTCCCAACCAGCTCATTTCAGCTTTTGCTTCCTTCTTTGCTGTCTCTCTGTTTAGATGCATATCAGCCCAAAGTTTAGTCTTTCTTTTTCCCCGAGTTCAGTTCAGTTCCCTCAGTTCAATACTTTTTGATTTCAACCTGACAAGGAAGAACACGGGGAAAGTAGTTCTGATGCATCTATTGCCAAAGGGTTTTATTTCTGTGGGTCTGATCATCTGAAGAACATCATTTGGATGGGGGACTCTGTCAAGTTACGTTGCTTATTCTGTAATAATGCTAGCTATATAGCAGCGTGTGTTGTTTTTTGCTGGTACCAGATATTTTTAAAAGCAAAATTCCTTCAAATGTTTTGACTTTTGAGCTTTGACAAGATACATGCATCTGTCTAGCAGTTTGTATTATTCAGGCTACATCTGGCATACAGCCTGGCAGAACTTGATAGTCTGCAGTGGAATCTGGTATTATTTCTCACTATGATTATTAAAGAGAACACTCACAAAATATTAAATTAAATAGATACTTCAGGATACCTTTAAACCTCAGTGAAGTTTCCTTTTGGGGAGAAGTGTGCTTGTGAGTTTCAGGTTTTTCTCACATGACTTAAGTCTTTCAGTATCTGAAATTTTGAATCTTTTTATCCACATCAATTCTAACTGAAGCATGAAAGAGATTTAAGTCTGATTTCATTTAATAGCTGTTTACCTGATATTTTGTGCATTAAAAATGTGTTCTTTTCTGAGAGCAAGAACTGTGCATCCCAAAGATAAACATATATCACATATAAACATATTGTAAGTTGGGTTTGACCAGTATGTAAAAGGACGTGTATAAATCGCTTTGCTTTTTGTATGCTAGTATTCTTCTGCCTCTGCTGTATTTGAATGTCCTTTGTAGATAAGTCCTAGAATTCAGGAACTTGAAAAAGTAGGTGAGAAAAGTAACTATCCTCCTTGTGTTATGAGGGAGATCAATGTGAAGGCATGCACACTTCTATGTCTGCTTAATACACTGTCAGCGGCTTCTGTGGAAAAAAGCCTGCGCCGATCCTGCCTACCTGCATCTTCACAGGTGTAAATTAAAATTTATGGAAAGATGATCTAAAAGCTTTGATTTACCCTGAAGCTTAAAATTGATCTTCAAAGTGAGATTGTTAATGAGGCAGCTGATAACCACTCTTGTGGGTGTTTTGTTTTTCTTTCATATTGAAGGGTTTTACATATACATAGGTGTGTTTCATACTAGCAGATTAGTTAAATCAGGTTTCAGTGTATCGCACAGCTTTCTCTGGCCAGTTGGATTCCATGGATTGTAATGCTGTTTGAAGTTGCCTCGTTGCAACTTGGCAAGTGCTACTAAAGGTATGTTTTCCCTGCCTTTGGTAATTTTGACATCTGTCATGCTGGCTGGTGCTATTTACGTTTTCCATCTCTTTCATTTTACAGATGTCTGAGAGGACTTTAAGGCAATGCAGAGCTACTGACAAGAGTTGCAGGAAGCTGCAGTTGAGGGTGCCTGGTGGGCAGAGAGGGTCTGAGGTCAGGGGGGGAAGAGCTGTGGATGGTCAACCAGCTACAAAGGGACGCTGAGCAGATTTGAAAACAAAACTCAGCCCGAGCCTTCATGGCCGGCAGCAGTGAAAGGGTACCAAAAACAGCATAGCCGTTTTAATGTTACCCTTTTGAGGAGCAGGATATATAAGCCTGGCAGAAGTGCTGCATTAAAGTGTCTGTACTTTTTTCAGGCCGCATTAAACTTTATCAGCATGCAGAAATGTAAATATGTAAAAATTACTTACAAAATTAAATCTGATTAATATCTGTGAGTGTCTGCTCTTGTGCCGCAGTATTCAGTGACTGCTCTTCATGTTTAATAAAACTGCTTAAAATAGTACCTTTGCAGGTCTGTGTTCCTGGGCAGACTCTGCGTCCGTGTTGCTCCAGGTATTGTGTGAGTACACCTTCAGGTAGTCCTTATTCTGCATGTTTCGTTGTTGTCTTAGCCAGGATATAAATCGTATGTATTGAAGTGGTTTTCCAAGGTGACAAGCTGCACAAAGTGTTGCAGTGCTGGAACTAGCATATGTTATCCCCCAAGTAAGTGTGCTTAGGCCTTCTGAACCAGCATCTCGCTCACTGCAAGTAAGGCACAGTGTGACCCCAGGGATAAATCCTTGGTGCCACAGCAAAATGTTATGGACAGTACTGAAAGATGGCTTTTTATTTATTTATTTTCACGAAAGAAAAAAGCAAAAGGGAACCTGGGGAGGGGAAAGACACCACAATCTATAGCAGTAGACCTAAAATCTGTATAACATTTTGGAAATAAATTCCTATGCTCCTGGCTATGGACTGGGGAGCTGTGATGATATGTGCCTAATTTCAGAGTGAAAACAAAGCTGGGCACGAGGGGAAAGGGGTTCTCATTGTCCAATTCTTTTGGTTTTTTTGACTCTTCTTTAACTTCAGATGCTCGTACTCAAACAATGAAACCTTTGTTTGAGCTTCCTGTCAGTTAAGGTAAGACTTTGTAATAAGCACTTATTCCTCCCATGGAGTCTTTGAAGTAAAATAATACAGTCCAGGCTTTTTCTTTGTGGATTTTCAAATATAAAATAATCAGGAAGAAAATTATTTAAATGAACCATTCAGTCTTCCATTATACTTTCACGAAGATGATGCAAAACACAGGACCAATTCAAAATTGTTGGCAGATAATTTTGAAGCTGGATGCGTAGTACACATCTGTTGCATTTTGAGAAGTGGGACTTTGAAGTGCTGCTTACAAGTGCTAAAACTACAAAACACATATATAACAGGCAGCGCTGTGTTATTCTCCATTTCCATATTCCTGTCTTTCCCTAGACAAGTAGCAAATGTCAGTCCATGTCTTTCAACAAATGTGCCACCCTAAGAACTCTGCTGCTGATGTGAGCCTGTTTGGCTGGAGCAGTCAAAATGGGATGAACATCTTATATGCCCAAACACAATAAAAGTGGTTTGGTTATTAATGACTAGATTTTATATTTAGGGGGTTAAAAGGGCTGCTCTGCAGGTAAAAACCTTACCGTTGCCTTTTCTTTGGGTGAGTGCATGCATTGCAGCATAAAGAAATTTTATTTATTTATTTGTTTTGGCTTTTTGTTCCTTGAGGTCAAGACGAAATCTAGCTCAGGGTCGTTGGCAATATTTGTGCTGCTTGATGTGCCTACCTAAGGAGAAGTTTCCAGGGCAATAGATAAGTAATCGCTGTAGTAACTTACATAGTCAGTTACCCCTTGGTATGGTGCACAATATGATGCATAAATAGAGTTTGTATTTGCCCTACAACCCAACATTTTTTTGAGCTTAAGGTGCTTTGCTAAGAGACTGAAGTATTGTTAGGAAAGGGGTAAAGCTGCCAGGTGATGGTGTATGCTAACAGAAACGGAAAATTTGAATGCAAAGCTAACTTGCGTGAAGGAGAAAAATAAAAGGATGGGGGGGGGAGAAGCAAATAAACTTCTTTAATACTTCATCCAAGGAGTGGGCAGGTGTGTTAAGATAGGAGTGGCTGGCCTCTTTTGTTATGACTGAATGTAAATCTACTCACTGTCATCTGAATCGGAAATCTTTGGGAGTGTGGGGAGGGGGAACAGCACAGAGTTAATTTTTCATATTCTCAATCTTAGTTGTAGTTCTTCTGCTCCCCGTCCTTACGCAGCTGTGTTGGTTTTAGTAGGATAGAATATCAGATCCTGTTTTTTCTGCAGACTTGGGATGGATGGATTTGTTGTTATTCCCAACTCCATGATGACTTTTTTCTCTGTGGGCATCTTCATGCAGAGCACCTACACTTCAGTAACTAAATACTGGTTTTGTAGCTCCAAAGAGTTTTCTCAGTCTCAGCAACAGAACCAAACTTTTGATGTCATAAACATCCAGTTTGGGAAACAATGAGGATAAATCATAAATGGCTCTGAGAATTTCCTTTGGATAATTTATTAGGTTAGAAGCAAAGATGCAAAAGCATCCTTTTGATAAGGGGATGTGGATTTGAAAATGGAGGCTGAGGTTTTGATTGATGGTTGGTTTTCCCAGTGTAGCACATGTTCTTGTGGTGGGAGATCCCCTTTCAGGCTAATTCAGTCAGCCTTTTGATGTGATAAATTGCTAGTTGGCACATAGCAACAATTCTGTAGTAACAACAACAAGAGAGTTGTTGGAGCTTTTTTTTTAATCTGTCACTAGTTGGGTAGCAAAGGTAGCTGAAGATCTGTTTCCATTGCATTTTATTTAGTATCTTATTTATTTGCCATGAGACGGAAAGGGAGGTGGTGTTTGGTGTGGGAGGAGAATTAAAAAAAACAGTTCATACTAAGCTAGGTTTCCTGTAAAGTAGGGTAGTGCTTCTTGCCTTGTGGACCTTGCCCATAAAGTACTGTGGAGGCAGCAGAGCAGTTGCTGCACTTCTGCTGCGTCATCCCTTGTACCTTACAGCAGATTGGAAATGCAGGTTCAGCGGTTGTCCTCTTGTTGGTCACCTTCAGAGGTGGCTTCCAAGAAGAGATAATGTGCTGGTGAAGGATCAGGTTGGTGCAGTCAACTGGCCTCATGCAAACTCACCAGACCTCCAGGGAGGCGAGCATAGACCTGACCAGAGTCCAGGCAGTTACCTCAGCCTCATTGCACCCCAGTCCATAGGTCCCTTGAACCACTTGTGGCATTTCTTTGTATCAGCAAGGCAATTTGTGTGAAGGCTGTGGTATAAAAATGTGTGCTTTGACTTGGGATGTCTTCTCCAACTCCCTAAGTCTGTTCCTAACCTGGCTGGACAGAAATTATGTTTGTTTCTAATGACATAAGAGGTATATGAAAAGTGAAATTACAAGCTCCAGCAGACTAACGTTGAGTGGAGTGTCCAGAACTATGGAGCTCTTATCTAATCATTAACAAAAGCATCAGTGACATTTGCATCATCTAACAGGTGTTTTTTTTTTTTGCTCTCCATAATGCAGTCTGCCTCCCAGAAACATGATCTTCCACGTACTTTCGGAGGTGTCAGGACAGTAGTTAGTATATGTTCACTCCACGTGTGTCCATGCAAACTAGTGTTCCTACTGCCAGGTGATTTACTTGGTGATATGATTCATCTCATGTTTGCATACCTGCTGCTTCCAGGAAAGCAGTGCATGTTCATGGTAATAATGAGGTCTTCCTTAAAAATAGACCAGCTTCCTTCATTTTCTTGTCCTTCTGTTTGCTTGATGATTTGTCGGGTGTTGCCAGCACAAATGTTTGTCCCTGTTGTTGTACAAGCTGTTCATCCTTTCCTTCCTCCCCTACATGTTGGTTTTTTTCAGCGAAGCAGTTCCCTGCTCTTTTCTTCCCTGGTTGAGGTAGCAAAACTTGCACTGTTCGGGCTTGTGGGCTCATTTAGAGAGGTGGGGAAGAGTCCCCACTGGTTCTTGAATTTCACTAGAAAATGAGCATCTGCCTAGGACAAGAAGTGCATTGTGCTCTGTGTCTTCCACTCCCGTGGCTGATGAAGTCCAACCTGTAGAACTACTTCTGAAAAGTTAAAATAATATAATTAATTACCTCGCTGTTTCACTTCAGGGCTCAGAGCCCTTCTCTTGTCTTTGTGCTTTCTACAGTAGTTTTTCCTACAAATTAATGTGACCTGCCCTCTGTTCAGGTTGCTTTTTTGGACAGGGTGGAGAAGGAAAGGAGGATGGGCTGTTTCCAAAGGAGCTCTGGCTTGTGACCTGGCAGTATTTCCTGTGAAATGTTTGGACTCTGTGTACTTATATTTATAGATGCTTAAATCTTTCTACGGCTTTGCAGTTTTTGCTTTTATTGTCGTTTTCACCTGGGCTTCTTGCATGTAAACGAGTGTGTTTTCTAATCTAATGAAGCCATTGGAAAATGCTGCAACCTTTGCAGCAGCCATCCTAACACAGGCTTTGTGGAAACCACTTCAAAATTAATGGTGGCAATTGTGTGTGTGGGAGGGGAGGAGAGCACATTCATCTGCAGTGTGGTGGTGTCATGGGGTAGAAGAGGTCTGGGTTTGTACAATCAACCCCTGCAATTGTGAAATGCTCCTCTCCTGCAGCATTTATTACTATGTAAAATTGAAATCTGCATGATTTCCTGCTGTGAGCGCCTGTGCCGAGGGACTGGTTTCTATAGTAACTAATGTCAAGGAGCTGGCTGGGACTGTGCTTTGGAGCTGTATTTGAGCGTATTTCGCAGTTTGATGCAATCCTGTACAAGTATTTGATGACAAACAAGAAGTGGAGGTTGTGGCTGCCATTGCTACAGTAGTAGCGCTTGTGCACCTCGGCATGTATGTTGAGGTCTAAAAATAGGCATTTTGCAAAATGGAGTTGGAGGTGAGGTGGGGGGGTGTCTTCCGCCCCCCAAGGGGAGAGCTGCTGAATGGAAACACTGAAGAATACACTGATGAGCGTTTGTTCTGGAGTCACTTCGGCCCACCCCAGAGTGAAACATAAGCCTAGGAACTGGGTCCATTTTCTCCCAAGACTAACAGCCGTTGCTGTTGCCACTATTCTGTTTTGAAGCAGAGCTGGTGTTTGTTCTGCTGAGCATGATATACAGCACTGTTAATGCGGTTTCATCTGCAGGACCAGCTTCTGCCCTCTCTTAGGCCCAGGCACACCTACTAAATGTATTTGTTTTGCAGGGTTAAGCAGGGAAGGGCATGGAGAGGGTTGAAGCTTGGCTTGTAGATTGTAGGCTTTCAGGGTGCCAGGCAATATGGAAAGCCTGGTTTGCACAGTTTGCAAGTAGTCCAGAAAGGCATAGTGGGGTCTGGTGCATGAAAATGAAACTTAATCTTCCCTTTAGGGTCACTTTCAAAGTAAAACTTGCAGCGTGTGATGGAGGTGGGGAAGGAATGCTGAACAGTGGTCTCTGTCCAGAGAAGTCCTCTAAGCACAGAAATTGGACCTAGGCAGGCAGCAATAGTTTTGGTCTCTTTTTTCCACCCTCAGTAGTTCCCCAGAATTGTGTCGAGGCCAAGCGTGAACTGTAAAGTAAGCTTATGACATTGATGAAATAGTCAGAAGTGTGAAGATGTCCTTGTGTATGACTGAAGGTCAGCTTTCATGGCTGTGCTAGAAAAGGAGGTGTGTATGAGCATGTGTTCCCCCTGCTTCTCTTCCAAGCCCGCTCCCCAAAAAAGCAAACCAACTTCACCCTCTCCTCAAAGATGTATGTCTTATATGCACCTGTAGGCATGCACATGTGTGCGTGCACACACACCTGGTTAAGTGAGGAGTGCCATTTGCTCAGCCAGCTCAAGGGGAGCCTTGACTTGGCCACCCTAAGAGCAGCCTCTTACTCGTTTAGTATTTGGGGATGCTGGAGGGAGCTGAGGAAGGAGAGTGTAGAGAGGAAGAAATGGAAGGAGGACAAAGAGGAGCTGCATGTGTTGTGCTGGGAATATTTAGGGGACATCAGGTACATATTCATGAAGAAAAGAGGCTTTTTATTAAAAAAAAAAAAAAATCTGTTCAGTCAGGTCATCTTTTATATTCACTGTTTACGTATGCAAGTCCATAGTAAAAAGTATTAGTGATTAAAAAAAAAAAAAAATATTACTGGATTAAGCGGGTTGCATCAAGAGAGTAATGATGCATTTGAATAATCTGAGATAATTTGACACTGAGATATGACCAGATTAACAGTTTGAGAAGCAGGATTGGAAACTATAATTCAAGAATATAATGACCAATGTTGCTAAGAAATCATCTTCATCTGTGTACTTGTGTAGAAGTAAAAAAATCCCCCTTTCTTGCAAGCAGGTACTGAGCAGAGTGCTGAAATGAGGTCTTAGAATAAGAATTTGTTATATTTACACAATATAGTGATGCAAGTCTGGAACACTGAGTTGTTATAAATAAATTAAATCCAAAGTACATTTAATAAATACTTAAAGTGCATATTGTGATGGATTATTCCTGGTTTTAATGCTTGTTCATTTTCTGCTAGTTTGCAAAATCACTGGAGTCCAATAGAGCACACTTCCTTTTGATGCTGTTGTGAATGTGTATTCATTTTAAATCTAGGTTATCTTGCATGGAGAATAGCAGCTCAGTGTGAGCGTTAGTCACTTTGGTTCAAAGGTAAAGAGTTCACATAGCTCTTCTGTAGCTACTGTAGAGGCAGGAGCCTTGTTATGAATATAGTCAAGGGAATGTTTGAGCTATTAAGCTGAAATTCAGCTTGCTGCTGGGGAAATGAGTGCTGTCACTGAGTATGTACCGTGATGCAAAGCCCTCTCCAGACTGTGTGGTTCAAATGCACCATGTGCATTCAGGATGGATAATTGATTTAGACTAACAAATTTTAATCTTTCATTGTAAGCTTGAGGCTGGCCTTAGTAGGAACTACAAACTCCATGTTTCTCGAGCTGCATTTTAACAAGGGTTTTAGGTATTCTTTCTGAAGTGGCTGCCTGTTTTCAGAGACTTTGTTCTTCACAATATATTTTCTTTGTTGGCAACCTTACTAATTTAACATGGCTTCCAAAATTAGGAGTGGGAGAAAAAGCTTGGTGTATGTTCCCAACTAGGGTGGAAGTGCTGAAATTCTCGTGTGCATCTATAGAGATAGTGAAGAAGGTGGTTGAGATGTTACTGTAGGGTGACTTTATGCGCTGTGTAATTGAGCTTAAAGTTCAGACATAAGTATTTTAAAACGTACTTGTTAGAATAAAGCTTTCTTGTTAAGGCTTTGTGTTAGAGTTAATGGGTTCTCTTACAGGAAAAAAAGCTAATGCCTTCAAAAGCGCATACAACCACCCATCTGGCCATCATGAATATTGCCAAGGGATTGTCGAACCAGAGTGGCAAGAAGTCTGTCTTGTGCTCTGTGGAGAGGTTGGTTAATGAAAGCTAAAGCGTGGTCAGGTTAAAAAGTACAACTATTCAGTATCCCTTCCAAAGCTCCCTGTCTCTAACATACTATTTTGACTATTGCCTAATCTGTTGAAAATGGTTAGAATTTCAACAGGTTCAAACAGGATCTCAGGTTTTGAGGTCACAATCGTCATGGATAAAGTGATGTATGTTTTTGCGTTAATGCTTAACTACTGTTTACTTCAAGTTAGTCCCAGTTGGGTTCCAAGTTATTTTCATGTGTGACTTTTTTTTTTGTCAAAAAAAGGAAGCTGGACTCACAATTTGTGCCCTCTAGGTCTACTCAGAAGTTGAAGGATGTATGAATAGCTTTCTTCTCTCACTTTCTTTGAGAAAAGGTCTCTTAGGTGAAACATATTCAGCATGTAAAAAGCTTCTCGTGATCAGTGGGAGTAAACATTAAACATTAATGATGCAGCTTTAAGTTGCATGGAAACAAACTGGGGCAAGTCAGTTCATTTTACCTTTGATTCACTGCTTCCAACAGTTACAAAGAGAAAAGGTTGAAGGGACACGAGGCAAATATGAGTCTCTGCCTTTAGCTCTTTCATGTAATGACATATTTTGCCCCAAACAATAGTTTCAATATGTAGATGCACAGAATTTATCATTTCCAAGTATAACTTGGATTTTTGTGGCTTTTTTTAAAGCAAGCAATGCGATAACAGCAATTTACATAACTGCAATGACTTCTAGTTAAAGGGAAATTTAGTTCTAGTTAAAGGGAGAATAAAATAAAGACTTCCAAGACTAGTCCTAGATTGTAGAGGTTTGAACATCCCCTGGGATGGAGGTGTGAAGTGGTAGTTTGACCACAAGACTTGGATGTCAAACATTGCCAGGCGCATCTGTTTTGTATGACCTATTTATAGCAATGAGAATTTCTTCTGGTCTCAATATCTGCAACATTTGTGCAAGTTGCACAAACAATTACTTGTTGTTTTGAAGATCTGGTGTGAGATGCCATGTAACTCCTGCAAAGTGACTACATTAAAAATGTAGGGTCTGGAATTCCTGACAACTAATTTCTTCGGTAGTGTTATTTAGGATCCTAGATATGCTGCTTTGCATGCCCAGAACTACTGGAAAACATTACTGGTGCTAAACAGGTGGATATCTGTTCACAGGATCTTGGGGGTAACTAGATTTTTTTTTTTT
>NW_008795125.1:6334572-6337080 GCF_000699145.1 Aptenodytes forsteri | reverse complement strand
CACCCCCCCTCCCCCCCCCCCCGTAAGAAGTCTGGGGTAACTGTTGTCTTCCAGTGTTTTGTGGGTCTGTCTAGATTTCCCTGTCTGGTTCAGTTAGTTCTGCTTTGCAGAGGGCAGTGCTTGTTTTTATTGGAAAGAGGCTTACCTGTGGTTTTTTGTTTTCAACTTCTGTGGGTTTCCGTGCTTTTTGCTTTCCTTCTGTGGCACTACATGTTTCCTGCAGCATTTTCAGCATATTTACATTAAGTCGGATGACTCAGAAATATGTAACTTGAAGAATAGCCTGGTTTTGCAAGAGGACCAGTAGTAACAAGAGATGAACAAGATGCAGTATTCTTGATTGTTTGAATGGGGTTAGGCCTAGCTACAGTTTTGTTACTCTTTCTTGATCCCTAAAAACCTCAGGTGCTCTTCTTGTAATACATACAGACCTTTCTCAGTGGTTGTATAGGGAGAATTCAGGCAGACAAACTTGTTTCTGCCATGTAAAGAAGGTGTCAAACTAGACAATCCTGAAAGCCTTGTTTTTAAAGCTCCACTTCCCTGGCCATATTAGTTCAGGTTTTAATATCATGTAATTAAGATTTCTTAAATGCAGTATATTTGGACAAAGACCTTTCCATGCAGCAATGAATGCTTCGCTTGTCATAATTTACCTCCTCTTTTGTTTTCTGTTAGCTTCTTTTAGATTTCAATTCTGTAGGTAGAGCTGCAACTCTTTTTAGGATTTTAAAAAAGGTCTACAGGGAGTTTGCTTTGTGGGAAGAGTTGTCAAAGCCATCTCACTAGTTTAAGCTATGATGAAAACCATTTTAATATTTTTATAAGGCTATTTTTAGAGTCAGTTCTGCTGGAGGAAGAGTAGGAGTAGAGTTGCTTTCGCAGGAATGTGAGGAACAGCATCCCTAGGTTGGATGGATATGTTCTCAATATAACTTATCACTTAATTAAATCTGTTTGGGAAGGTTTCTGTGGGAGTGCTAAACAGTGATGGCCTCGTATGATTTAAATATCAGTAAGCCACCTTAGTATGGACAACTGGACAGGTAGATCCTGGAGAAAAAGTAGTTTCTAAGCTTTAAAAAAAAAAAGCCTCTTGGGTTATCCTTATTAATAGCCTTCTAACGCATAATTCAGATTTTTTTTTTTTAAAGTATTAGGGTGAAACATGATTAGAGGATAAGTTATTCACTCCAGTTACCTGTCCAAGAGGCAAAGATGGCAAGTTCCACCCAGTTGAGAGAACTGTGCTTTGATAAGTAGGGGTGAGTGAATGAACAGTGGCGGACTGGTGACTGCCATTTTAAGGTTTACTATATGGAAAGCATCAGGCCAGGAAGCCCCTCAGGCTCCTTGTCTCCCTACCTTTTTGTTTCTTAGCCAACTGAATGCCTCTATGTCCTGCAGACAGAGCAGCCAGTCTGGCTTCACCCCTCTTCCCTGGTCATCTGCTTCGCCTTGGTTTTGAAATATGTATGGCTGCAGCCATGTGCTGCTGACCACAAAAGTAGAACTTTGCTTTGATTTGAGTTTCATCTTGCAGTGGCTGGTCTCAGTCTGCGGGAGAGACTGTACCAGGGTTTCAAAGCATCAAAGTGATTCACAGCTAATTTTCTTTTTAAGGACCATTAGATCATCTAACCTAATTATCTTTGGAGGACTGGCCAGGGCTTAGTCCACCGCAAGCCTTGTGCTGGATGCAGCTATGGCTGCAGCCCTCCAGCAGAGAGAGGCGTGGGAACAGGCAGTGTCTGTGGAGTCGCAGATAAGCTGGAAAATGCTTTGGCTGCATCTTCCTTGTATAACAATATATGTATTTAACCAAAATAGTACCCACAAGAAGTCTTGCTTGGATTGCCTTCCTTGACTTGAGTCCTGAAGGAAATACAGACATTGGGTTTGGTGGTGTCTATCATCTGTGGATTTTGCATAAAATTTACAGATGGGAGGGATCATCTTGCCACATCTCAGAGAGGGCAGGAATACGTACCACCTTCTGTAACATGCAAGTCTGTTGTGGTTTAACCCCAGGCGGCAACTAAGCCCCATACAGCCACTCGCTCACTCTTCACTCAGCGGGATGGGGGAGAGAATCAGAAGAGTAAAAGTGAGAAAACTTGTGGGTTGAGATAAAGACAGTTTAATAGGTAAAGCAAAAGCTGTGTGTGCAAGCAAAGCAAAACAAGGGATTCATTCACTCCTTCCCATCGGCAGGCAGGTGTTCAGCCATCTCCAGGAAAGCAGGGCTCCATCACGCGTAACGGTTACTTGGGAAGACAAATGCCATCACTCCAAACGTCCCCCCCTTCCTCCTTCTTCCCCCAGCTTTATATGCTGAGCATGATGTCATATGGTATAGGATATCCCTTTGGCCAGTTGGGGTCAGGTGTCCCAGCTGTGTCCCCTCCCAGCTTCTTGTGCACCCCCAGCCTGCTCGCTGGTGGGGTGGTGTGAGAAGCAGAAAAGGCCTTGACTCTGTGTAAGCACTGCTCAGCAGTAACTAAAACA
>NW_008795125.1:6291216-6332348 GCF_000699145.1 Aptenodytes forsteri | reverse complement strand
CTCGCTGGTGGGGTGGGGTGAGAAGCAGAAAAGGCCTTGACTCTGTGTAAGCACTGCTCAGCAGTAATGAAAACATCCCTGTGTTATCAACACTGTTTTCTGCACAAATCCAAGACGTAGCCCCATACTAGCTACTATGGGGAAAATTAACTCCATCCCAGCAAAAACCAGCACAGAGTCTCATGGTGCTCATGGAAACAGCTGTGCCAAGCCATGGCCTGGAATGAAATGCCATGGCCAGGAATAAGTAACGTGTTGGGGAGAGAGGTGGTAACTCCCATTGTGCTGTGGTTTGCTGCAAGAGTCTAAATAAAACTGCAGTGAAGAAACCTGCTTTTGTCCTTGCAGGGCTCATGACGCCCTGTTTAGCACAGAGCTCCTGTGGTTCATGCTGGTATTGGTGACTGTCAAGTTCTCTTCAGAATTTGTCAATTTTGTATGCTTTCTTTTTTTCCTCCCTCGGTTGTCAGATTGAGATTTAAAAATAACCCACCCCTTCCACCCCCACGGCAAATGATCTTGACCAAACTGCCTGAAGACCACCTCTTCCTATGGTACAAGCAGAGCTGCGTCGGTGGGAGCAGAGCCAACAGCGGAGGCTTGCATCTTGATTTTCTGTGGACTTACTTCATGAATGAAATGGATGGTGGTAGCGGGTCACTTAACACTGATGTATTTTGCAGCTTTTGTCTGTGCTGGGAAGAGAGAAGACAAAAACCACAGCTGCAGCAGGGGTCATGGAAGTTGCAGGTGTGAGGTTGGCTGGAGGATGCCAAACTGCCATCTGTGTTGATGGTTTGTGATTTTTTTTTTTTTTTTGCAGTCCACTTGCCTAAAAATGAGAGCAAGAATATAAAATAACAGTGAGTAACTGAGGATAGCTTTCCTCCAGTTTCTGCCGCCTCGCTGTTTAGCCAGAAGTCTTTGAAAGTATAAGAGTTGAAATTGCATCAGGCGTAAGGGATGAATGTAGGTGGTGCCCTGCCAGTGTGTTCAATCTTTCAGGTACTTTTTCCTGTGTTGCTTTAAGCATGTTTGTCCTCTGCTGTCTAGAAGATGTGGAGAAACAGAAGAAAAGTTGCAGGTGTTATTTGCGTAAAATTGTACGAAGAGAAGAAAAGCAGCAGTATATTGCTTTGCTTATTTATGTGGTTAGTACCCGTTTTGTGCCTGTGTTCTGACATTTTAAAGCTAAATAAGTAGGGTGAGTAACCTTAAGCATTTAAAAAAGAAAAAAAAAGTGTGATGGTTGCCATAATTAAGTCAGTGATGTCCTGTATGCATTTTAAATTCCTAGTTCTTGCATGCTGTTAAATTTTTCTGTCTGGTATGCAGCATGTCTGCTTGTTTACAAAATGCCTTGGAGCTGCGTGGATTCCCTCGTACTGTGTGCAGAGTGGTTTATAACACTGTTAGGCATGTGTTGTTCTGACTAGAGAGATGTACTTGGAGCTATGCTTTGGATTGCACAAATAATAGTTTCCAGGAATGGTCATGAGGATCAGCAGAAGGAGCTTTGAAGAGTGCATGGATGCAGCACGATCCTTGGCTGAAGAGAAGCCCTTTACTGGCGGCTGGCGTAATTGAGGCTACTCTGAAATGCAGAGCCTGAGCAGCTATTTGCCCAAACAGCTTCCTGAAGTAACAGAGAGGGGGAATCTGAGCATGCTGTCTTTTCTCTCTTTTCCTCTTATCTGCACTACAAGAAAGAGCTAGGCACCGAGGGAACTAGTTTTCTTTTAAAGTCGGAGACATTTGCATAGGGCAAGTCACATTCACTGCTGTCTACTTTAGAGACGCTTCCTTTTGGAAGTAGAGGCTTTAAGCAGCTGTAAGACCAGAAATACAGCACAATGCATTACCAACTGTATTTGTCATTCTCATCTAGAGAGAAAATGTGGTGACTATATTCAGCAATTTCTTTTTTAATTGGAGAGAAATGAGATGCTGGTCTCTATTCAGCTTGCAAAAAAAAAAAGAGAAAATACTACTTTGTGTATGTGCAAACTGAAATTTCAACTGTCTGGACAAAAGTATGGGCACTTGACAATATCAACAAGTTAATATCTCAGTATCTGTTTATGGAGTTGATTGACTAGTCTTTTCGCAATCGTGACATTTACATATTTATGGGGTAGTCTTACAGTTTGGGCAATTTTTTATTGAATTAAATTTAATTGTATCAACTACTGCTAGATGATTTTTCTTTTTATAGAGGATGAGAGAGATTTTCTGTTTAAGAAGACTCAGAAGAATTAACAGATCATTTGGCAGGAGATGTCTAGCAGCTTGTAACATGCAATTTTGATTTGCGCTTGAGACCACTTGAATTGGATGTGTCCACTATATCTGGAGAAAACAGCCTTAGACCCTGCAGATTTGCTAGTGCTTCTACGCAGCTGCCAGGGAATATTTTTATTACGTAACATTTGAAATACTACCTTAAGGCTACTTTCTTGGGCTGCACATTTAGTAGTCTCAGATAGTTATTCACTTTAGAGTCTGTCTTGCAGCGGTAAGCATGGGGTTTTTGGTGTTAAAGCAGTAACAGCTTCAAGTGCTAGATCTCTGGTTTGTCTCCAGTTCCTGTGGCCTGTACAGTTAGTATGTACAACAGGCTGTGACCTTCACGTGTCTTACGTTGTACATTCACAATGGGTCATAAAACTGCAGGTGGTATGACCTGTCATCACCTGCTGTAAAGGGACTGGAAATGAGCTATTCTAAGGCTTCGTTGAAAGGATGTACAAGCTCCTGAAAGTTAGCTGATGGAAATGACTGGTGTGGTGCCTTAGTAGATCTGCTGGATTAATTACTGTGATAGGCAGGAAAAAATTGTGGACCAAGACAGCATATAAAACGTGGAGGATCCCAGCGTACTCGTTACCCAGCTGGACCGTCGTCTTTCTTCATGAGCAGGGTTTGCGGAGCCAAGTAGAAAGTATGGTCGCCTTCAGAATATTCTCCTGCAGAATTTGCTTCTTTAGGCACGCAGGACCTCTTTGGCAGTAAACAGTGGTCATCCTAGTGGTTAGAGGAGCATTTCTTACCTGCAGATTGGTTGAAGATGGAATTGCACAGATCTCCAGAGGTTTATATCTCAGGATTGAGGTTCGGTGCTTTAGTTTAAATGGGATGCACTGCAGAAAGACTTAGTGCTAGATCCATGCGTCTGCCATGCTTTGAGCTTTGTCAAGGCATTGATCTTGCCGGTTGCTAAATGTTCTGAAAACAAGATGAGGCTAAACTGTGTTCAGAGCTGGATGAGGAGCATGGAAGCTGAGTGATAATGCAGCTGCAGGTCAGTAAACTGGAGGTTAATAGTTAACTGTTTTTAATGAACTTTCTGATTACAAGACCTTTGAGACAGTGCCTGCATGCTCGGCACTGTGAATGTGTCTGGGCTTGCCTTGGAACAAGAATATCGGCAGGAGAGATTTTGTTCTAGCACCATCAGAATAACAGCTTGAGAACCTCTAGCTCTTCTAATTCCTGAGACGTTTACACCACAGAAGTAACTGAAAATGTAGGGATTTAGTCCAGGAGCATGATTTCTTTTAATGCGTGAATCTTAATTTCTTTTTTAAAAGCAACAGTGTTTTATTTCAGTTAAGGTAATGCAAAATACAGGTCTTGCAGTTTTCGAGTAGGTCTTACTGGTACAGGCATCTCTAATATCTCAGACATGTTTCATTCAAATTAAAAAATATAGGGGCCTGTTTATAAACTTCCAGAGCAGGTTTATGGCACGGACACTGGCTGAGGCTACTTGTTCACTGCAAGAGTGGATTGGATATTTAGCTCTTAATTGCTATTAATAGGGTTTTTCTTAGCTAACCTTATTTGAATGGAAGTGGGAGAGTGGGGGAGGAAAAAGAAATGGGAGTGTTCACATTTGTGGAGGCAATTTTTTTTTTAACAACTAAATGTTATGTGGTGTAAATCACATACTGTAATACACACAGCATTAAAATATAAGGTGGATTTTTTGTAACTGCTGGAATAAACACGGCTGTGACCCTTTGAGATGAATAATAAGTTGCAATCCTAAATTTAGCGCTTCGTAATTAAGGAACCTCCCTTGCTAATTTGTACCACTGAATGGAATATGGGCAGTGCATTGAGAATGTATCCCTTAAATTTTTGCAGTTCTGTTTGTGACTACATGATGCTGTATGATATTCTATAGAAGACTCAGTGAATCGGGACGGCTTCAGGGTCAGCATCCTGGTGTTCAGGGACATCCCAGTGCAAATTCTTGAATTCATCACACATTTTGATCTTTGTGCTTGCATGTTTTACGTTTTCCAGTTGGTGGCAAATGTAACTTTCATGTGTGCAAGGGCAGTGGAAATGTGGTAGGTAAAGGAAAAATCATAGGAGGGGGAAATTTATTTGTTGCTTTATAAAGTATTTTTCCATAAACATTATTGGCAGAAAGTATTGCAAACTTACAGCAACATAAAAAGGAATTTTACTACACCCTTTTTGGCACACTGAGTTGATGGCACAGCAAGTCAATTTTCTGGACCTACTAGTATCTTCCGTCCTATAGAGGTTGCTTGGTTTTTGTTCAAATTTTTATCTCTCTGACTTCTGAGGATAGGATGCATTGTTTAAAAGTGACAGTACTTGATTTAAAAATAAAACCAAAAAACCCTCAACAAAATTAATATCTTGCAGCTAGCATACATGTCAAAAGAAAGGCTTGCTGCTAATTCAGACAGCATTTGTTCCTGCAGTTCAGACACTCTGAGAACATGGACAAAATAACTGTTTTTCCAGATACAGATTCTTGTTGTTGTTGGCTTCAGAATTTCTTCAGGCATGATGGTCAGACAAAATATAATGTAAGAATTTATGTAAATAAATATTCTACACCAATTATAATGCAGCAAATCCTATCGGTTCCATGTTTGTACTGCTGCAACTTTGGGTGCAAAAGTGGTTTTTTTCATTCACTCTCGTTCTACACATCGTCTTTCAACTCTATGAATTGATAGAGCACATCTGTGCTACTTGAGAACAAACAAGTATGAAGTCATAGTCCCCTGAATAGCTTGTAGGATGGAAATGCTGAAGACAGCCTTCTTTTCATCTCCTGTGGGTCCTCTTGTATGGGACTCTGGAATCTTGGCTTTGATTCTTCATGCAGAGTCTTCACAATATCCACATCTGGGCTATGAATGTAGCTGAGAACAGATCTGCTTTACATCTTCATGGCTAATAATAACTTTAAAAAACAAATGCTTCTAGCAGAAGAATGTTTGTGTGGTCTCTAACACAGACCTAG
This sequence comes from Aptenodytes forsteri, assembly GCF_000699145.1. NCBI lineage: Eukaryota > Metazoa > Chordata > Aves > Sphenisciformes > Spheniscidae > Aptenodytes > Aptenodytes forsteri. Next base: position 6,327,055 of record NW_008795125.1, on the reverse strand, counting down.
TTAAGACAAAAAGGAGAATCCTGTAGTATCCAAATAGCCTTGAACTGGTATCAGATGCTAGAGTTGTTCAAGCAATTTTCGCTCAATTGACAAAGAATTTATTTTTAACTTCTTGCTAAATCTTCTCTGTCACAGTTAAAATTCATATCTCATCTTTCTTTTCTGATATCTGCCTATTCTCCCAGATAATCTGCATTATGTTCAAGTCTCTATTTAAAAAAGGGCATTTTGCAGAGCTTATTGTTTCCATTGTTTCCTTTTTGTAATAACGTATTAGATCCTTTTCACTAGGATACATTTTTAATCATATTTTCTTATGCTGCTATAACATAGCAGGATGTTATCTATTTAAATAGCACTGCTCGGTGGTTCTTAATAACTGGTAAAAGATGAATCTGTGTTTAACTGCTAATTACTTTGAGTACACCTGCATCTCGTAAAAATACCGGTAATACCCCAAATATCACTACTTCAGGCACTGGAAAACCTCATAATTTAAATATTTGAGTAAACATACCAAACACACAGCGGGTGGGAGGAAGAGAAAATTGATGGTCGGACATTTTTATTTTTAAATGTCATGAGGGTTGTGCTTAATTGTGAAATAGTGACTAAAAATGAGAGGAGGAAAAGCGATTGGCAATGTTTCCTCATTCCTCTAAGAGGAAGCAGCGTTGCACAGCTGACCTGGGAACGTGTGCCAAGAGATGACATGAGCGTCTCGGATTCAAGCGAATGTTGCTGTGGTCTTTACAGTGTCTGAGGGGGTAGGGTGAGGCAGGGCGGAGGACTTCGGGACTTTTCAGTGTTTGAACAGAATAGGAAACAAGGTTCAAATGAACCTTCTGATGAAAGGTGGAAGAATTCAAGGTGGCAGCAAACGCATTGCAGGTGTCAGCATTGACTTGCTTTGAGCATGAACTTGCTGCTGGGTGCCCGAAAGAAGAAAAAAATTATAGTTGGGTTGGAATGTTTTACACTATTACTTTTTTTTTTAATTGGAAGAGAGGAAACATGGGAATAGGCAATGACTTAAACTATCTGGGGTGTTTTACATCACAAAGTCCGATCTGCACTGAAAACAGGCGAGTTCAACAGCAAATTCATAACTTCAAATTCATTGAAGTTCATGTGGCTTTGAAAGCAAGTCTGGCTCAATTGGTTCACGTGTGTTTTTAAAAAATTAGTAAGTAGGAGTAAAGGTTTAAAATTCAAGAATAAACCTGTCTTTTCCTGGATTAAGCACCAGCTCTTGCCAATGGATGTGGTGTGCTGCACGTGAGATGTGGCCTTAATAAGTCACCCTTTGAGAGCTGCCTTGGTGCCACACCCTTGTTTGCTGTTGCCATTTTTAGAGATAAATGACAGTCCTTAAAGAAGCAGGGACGCTGAGTGTGACGTCCTGTATCTTTAGTCTTGGGGGAAATGCTGTAATTTAGTCTTTGTGGAAGCAAAATGTAAATCTGTTACTGTATAATTAAGACTACAGAAATTGTTTTGATTTCTCATTCCCTATGTCCACCCAACAGTAAATGTTCAAAACTATCAACATCTTAAACAGGGAGACAGAAGGGGAGATGGAGAACTTTCATATGACCTCATGTGGGGGTGGAAGAAGTAAGGGTTAAACAGATATGTGAATTTAGTGGTAACAGGTTTTTTAAAGAATTAAATTGTTTATTCTGCCTTACTCACTTAATTACAGTAGTGTATTAAACTTCATTTTGCAGTGAAGTAACCAGTAACAGACATGTTTAGGTTACATTTTTTCCAGAGACAAGTCTCTGCAAAAAGGTGTATTTGCTATATTTGCACACCCACGTAGGTATAATAGGTGTCTGCTTTGAGCTTCACATACTTGTTGGACAACCAAAAATGGGTTTCTGGAGTCTCTGACACATTTGAAAACCAGAGCTTGAATGGGAGGCCAAGGTTCACGTTGGTCGTGTAGGACAGAGTACATTTGTTGTCAAACTGTATGATAAAGCAACAAAATTTGGGGGATTACTTCGGAGGCTTCCCAGGCATGTAAAAGGAATGTTCAATCCTTTTAGCTTGATGTAAACTCGAGTTAATTTTCAAGTTCATGTAGAACTTGGGCTCTTCCCCACCTCCCCCTCAATATTGGATCTGAAATCCTTAATATTTCAGAAGAGTGAAGGGAAACTTTGGATTTTGAGGTAGCGGATTTTCAGTTGCTGCTCTTTATATGCATTTTCTCAGAACTAAAATAATGCTGAAGTTGCACAGCGGCACTGTTAGTATTAAGCAGGAGTGGGGATTAGGGCGTAGTTCAGCTTTTGCTATCATTATCCATTTTCACATGTTGCTAGCAGAAACGATTTGACTTCCTCTGCCAAGAAGCAGATTAGTTTATGTTGCTCCAATTGTGAGATTTAATTTTCCTTTTAAAATACTGCATCATAAAGTTCTGGTTCACGGTCAGGAAAACTTTCTTCCAAAGTCTTTCGAGTCTTTCCCACAGAAACAGAATGGGAATTGAGTAGATATTAAATCAAGCAGCATCTGAATACATAATTAGTCACCCAAGCCTCAAATAGAAAGCCACTTGGAAGCTTACATTTTCTCATTCAGTTCTCAAGCCAAACAAGTGTCTAATAACAGCATTAATTCTGGAATTTGGAACTGGTTTTTCACTACCATAAAAAGGGACACTTGATAACCATTAATACAGTTTGTAACTATTCCAGTAGTAGTTTACAAAAAAAAAATCTTTTTTTTACTGCCCAGGTACTTAATTTGTGAAAGGAAAAGAACTATTTTCAGAAACCGATGGCTTGGAAAAGGGGGGTTTCAGATAGGTCTCCTGTTTTATGGATTAATTACTGAATATCCCTTTAGTTCTGAGGGGGCATTTTATTTTCTTGTGACTATTTTCAGGAGGAAAGTGAACTCCCGGGAAGGAAGCTATGGAGAAATAGTTTAACAATGGGACACACAGCATACATAAATCTAAATGTGAGTGCTTTAATGGCATGAAATGTGTTCTGGAAGATAGCCCTCAGATAGAGGTAACCTGCGCTTGCTAGCAGAAAGCTGCATCCTGTTGATGTCGACCAACTGTAAGGAAATACTGCTGGCTTCTACTTAAAGTAGGATTAAAATAGGCTGTATGGCTTCCATGAAAGCATATCGTTCTTGACTTGCTGAGACTGATCACTTTATGAAGAGTCCAGAGAAAATTCTTGCCTATCTCCAAGAAGCTCAACTTTGGTTCCCCCAAAATGCATGTGTGTGGACTTGCCAAATGGCTGATACCAGCTATCTGCAGTCTGACTTGTAACCTCCTGGCAGGTTGTTAGCTGGTTAAATGGTTCCCAATGCCTTTAAATATAGCAACACAATGAACAGTGAAACTGTAAAGAGTATAAACTTACAATATTTTAGCAAGAGTAAAGCTTTGATATCTAACCATCTTGTTTGCCTCCTACAAACTAGCAGGGCTTGATTTAGATGGTTTAATCTATCCCAGTACTCTTTCTCGCATTGCCTAACTTACTTTCTGAAGATGCCTGTCTGCTCCATAACGGGTGGTGAGCATGCTTGGTCCATGCACTTAGAGCAGTGCATTCCATTACCTTCAATTAATTTTCAAAAAGATATTAAAAAGGAGTTGCACTTGATTAAGGACATGGCTTTGGGAAAAACAAATACCTGTGGAGTGCCTGATTAGAGATAAGCAGATTTGGTGCCATGGCTTTACTGATAATGCAGTTTTGGCAAAATAATTTGTGCTAGGTACCTGTAATTTCAGTGGTACAGGGAAAAAGGCGTATGAAGCTGGATAGTTCTCATGTGATCAGGTTCTTATGGGTGTGTATACACTCAAAATAGAGAAAGCACCAGAATAAATAACACCGGTGTTTATTGCATAACTGTGTGTTCTGTTTGGCGTGCTAACACAGCAAGTAGTGTGAAATACTAGTGACGGGAGTGCGTATTTATGTAATTTGGTGATTTCTACAATACTGTCCTTGTTCTTCTCTGGCTACTGCACTTGCTGCATGAGAACCCCACCTTATGCTATAGCACATGATTTTATTTATTTATTTATTGCATCCAGGCATTAATTTGGGGACTGACAGTTCTGTGTAGTCACACTTACGAATAATGTAGATTGTCTTGACCAGATTTAGCAAATGGAAATGTTTCTCTGCACCAATGACTTTAAAATCTCCCTTACAGCACCTGAAAAATATGAGCTTGCTTACCTTCTTCCTGGGGAGTCACCATTTTGGCTTCTGTGGTCTTCTACATTATGATTACGTCTTGTCATAAGAGATGATGTTCCAAATATAGCCTGATGAGATAAATGGGATCTCTTCACAGAGGTGACATCATTGGAGTAAATGGAAAAATTGTAGCCAAATCCTATCCATTGCACTTGCCATTTTCTTGTGGTCTCTTTCATGGGAACATCACAGTACTATTCACACTCACTTTTTTTTGTTTTAACTGAAGCTTTGGCCCACATGCCACAGTTCACCTTAAGGTGGGTTCATACTGGGGAAACTGACTTTCCTCCTGGTAATTCAGGGTGGTTCTTTGCACAGTGTTTTGCCCTTAAGATTTTTCACTGTAACTGAACTTAGCATGTAAGGGAACGGCGGGATGGAGTTGCTTTACTTGGGTGTAAACCTACAGTGTGATGCCCATTTCCCCTGCAAGCCCCTACCTCTGCTTCCCTGGGACTCTTCTGTGGTCTGTGTTTCTCAGTGGCGGTGAGGACGGTACTGGCTTGGTGAAATCAATATCTGCAGAGGTTCCAAAATGTGCTGTAAATTAACTTAGCATGTAAGGGAACGGCGGGATGGAGTTGCTTTACTTGGGTGTAAACCTGTGATGTGATGCCCATTTCCCCTGCAAGCCCCTACCTCTGCTTCGACTCTTCTGTGGTCTGTGTTTCTCAGTGGCGGGGAGGGGGGGGGGCTTTGGGGCTGCAGAGGTTCCAAAATGTGCTGTAAATTCTCTGTATAAACATTTTGGTCTTGTTGTTGTTCTAGCCCTGATTCTGTTGCCAAATACTATTATCATCATTGGTCAAAGGAAACGAGGGGCCCAGGCTTCTATCAGAAATAGCATCTCTTGTTAATGTACGGCGGTTTGTTGTGTCCCTGCTTCTTGCTCCTCACCGCTCTGGGAGGCGGCTGGTTGTGTTGATTGCTTCGTGATGGCTGGGAGGCTGCGTTTTTTTAATGTTTGTATCAGATGTGGTTTTGGGAAAAGTAGAGTTCACTCCTGGTCTCTGCTCCAGAAAGCTGGTACTTGGGTATCTGATAAGGGTTTGTATCAGAGGAGGGCATTCATGTGATTGCTCTCGATGAGGAAAAGAGATACACTGGTAGTTTAAATAATTCATCCCTTTCTTTCAGTCACTTTTTTTCAGGTGTGGTGCGTGTGTTCATTAAATCTTGCATGACTGCTGCACAATGAGAGGAATGCATTCCTGGCATTAGATGCAGAATGCAAACTATTTGGGACGGTAAGTGACCATGGCTAGAAGTGGGGTCCTGTGGCAGCAGCTCTGTCTGCCCCGTCCCAATCTCATGGGAAGGGCAAAGCTGGGGAAGGGCTGTGTCGGTTCCTTCAACAAACAACAGCAAATAAGCCGTCCTTGCAACAGGGTCGGAAGGATTTGAAAAGGATTAAAGTTCACAATTTAAAAACCACTTCAGGCTCCATTCTGCCCCTGTAACACTCTGTACACTGCTATATTTGTGTATCCGGCGGGTCAGTCTGTCTCACCCCAGTCTGAGAGGATTCCCCCAAAATGCTCCTTTTCTTGTGCTCGTGGCTGACAGGAAGGCCAGGCTGAGGCTGTGTTTTATATTTTGTTGTGAAGCTGCTGTCTGTGGTTGCTCTTGATTCCTCTCACAGAGTTTGTTTCCAAAAAGAGCTGCTGCCTTTGGGTGCCCCAGTCGGGAGATTGTTTCCGCAGAAACTGGAGTGTTGTGGATGGTGGTGGCAGGCGGAGGAAGGTCACGACCAGCCCCCTGAAAAAAGGAGTGTGCCAAGCAAAACCCCAAACTTCAGCTTCAGTGGGGAACTGGCAGCTGTGCCTACAAGGCTCGGTTGCGCTCCATGAGCGTGCGCTGGGGCAGCGAGATGCTCCAGGGTTTGGAGCTGTTTCCAGCTGTGCAGTGATAGCAGGAGAAAGTGTCTCTTGTATTTGAAGACTGAAGTTTCGGTCACTGTGCACTGAAACGTGCTTGAATTTGTTGGTCTGAAATAGTACTGACACACGTAGTGTTGTGTTAGTGCCTTCACATGACAAATGGGATGGAGCGATGGCTTTCAGCACACCCTGAGTACTTCAGTACACTTTCTAATGGGTTTTCACTTCCCTTGGAGGTTTTCCTTGCCTTTGTCTTAAAAACAAAATCTTGAGAAATTTTTCTGATCCTTGAGAATGACACAGCCTTTTTCCTTCTCAGCCCCTCCCCACACCCCAAAGGCTGGAAGCAGTGATGCTGCAGGCAGAGGCAAGGGTATTGCCATGGGGCCAGGCAGCTCCATGTGCAGGAGTTTTGGGTGGTGACAGAGTTTAACCCTTTGGAGTCCGTCGAGCATATGGCCAAACACCTGTTGCCTATTTATGTCCTACAGCAGCTGCCCTCAGCCCTTGCAGCCGCAGCCCTTCCACAGCACCAGCTGCTGGGGAAGCTGGGGAAAAAAGGGAGTTTTCATCCTCCGAGCACCCACACACTCCTGCTCCTCTGAACTGCCTGCCTGTGGGTCACTGGCCGGCTGGGAGGCTTTGTTGCAGGTTATTAAAAGAGCACCGAAGTTTGGTGTGCTTGGGAAATGCACAGGCATTTCTGTGAGTGGCCGCTTTAAAATTGAGGGGAAAATACAGCTGCTTTTTCTATTACAACCAGCTTTTATAACCAGCTTTTCTGTGAGTGGTGAAAGGGTTTCATTTGCAGGCGAGCATTCACATTAGCGGTAAAGTTGTTTTTCATGCTGTGTTTCGTATCGTATTTGTCAGCTTCTCCCCATCTTAAGATGTTTTGCTTGCCCTTTAATCCCCGAGACCTTCTTTGGCCCGGGAACTTATAATTTATTTTCTTTTACTTCCTTTTAGCCCCCATCCATCCTTAATGTTGCATTTTATTTTAACCAGATGGGAATTAAGTAGCTGAATCCACTTGTGGACTGTTTCCAGTAGGTCCTGGTGTTCCCTAGCTCAGTATCAAGGTTGTATGGCTCGGTTTCCGTGTCTGCAGGGAGTATCTTTCCAAGGTAAGGACTGAGCAAGTACTTTCCTTAGCTGAGTCTTCTGACAAACTGGCGAGAGGAAGTCTGGTTTCAGTAAATCACGGGAGGATGACCCACTGTGGCAGAGCTTTCATGTGGTGGTGCACTGGCACAAGGAAGCTATTGAATGCTGAATTATGCCACTGCTGATTGGGATCAGTGAGCCGCCTTCTAATACTCTGATTTGGTCATGGGACAAAACTCAGCGGTAGAGATCTGTATTTCTTCACTGCCATTTTAAAATAACCCAAATGAAAGAGTTTGAGCTTACTTGATGCGCACATCCCTTTGAGCTGGAAAAGCAGGGCTGTGACTAATGCAAGTTTGGGATATTTTTAGTGTTCTTCCTTGAGTTGTTTGCCTGGTCCTCTCTGCGCTTGGTTAGCGCCGTGAAGGTCACACAAAGATATTAGACAGTTGTAAAGAGTGCTGAGAGGGCCAGCTGGTCGGGATGGCACTCAACCAGCAACGCTCCTGCTTTTGAGATAGAGGGGTCGGGGAAGGGCTGAGAAGTACTGGCATGCTGCTTTCAAGATATCAAACCCAGCTTTCTTCACACCTCTAAGCTAGGGAAAAGGTATGTGCCAGGAAACAAATCCAGGCATCAGAAAAGCAACAATGTGGTCGGTTTGTCTGAAAGGATTAGGAAATAATGTACAACCTGCAACCCAATAGTCGGGATCTCTTATCTTGCATACCTCCCGTTCAGCAGGGAGTAGCAGTACGCTCTCTGTGGACGGGGAGAAGGCATCACCAAATATATCAACAAAATGAAATGGCAGGAGGCTCCGCTTACTGCATTAGTAGCTGGACACCCCTGTAATCAGGTTCCCCCGAGCATTTGTTTTTCTGCTTCTTAGCTTTCATCTCGCATTGTGGGTGTTGAAATTGCTGTTGGTGGAGGGTGAAATTAATCCATCCCAAGGACTGCTGCTGTGCTTACACAATGCTACTGTTTAGATGACTCTTGGAACTAAATTGTGTGACAACACCTCATGAAAAGACCCTAAAACTTACTGAGGGGACCAGGACTGAAGGGAAAGTACACAACTGAAGCCATCTAAGACTGAGTGTCTCTCAGGAAAAGCCTTTGGGAAAAAGTGGGGAGAAAAGTTGGGAAAAAATGAATAAAAGAAGTAATCCAAAGTGACAGTTTATTTTCTTTATTTTTGCATATCTGGAAGGAAAGGATACTCTTGGGAGCAAATAAGAATACAAATAATAAATTTATTTTTCTCTGTGTATATTAGATATTGGATGAAATATGCTGGACTACCTTCAGAGTACATATTTGCAAGAACCATGAGTGAATTGTCCTAATTTACCTTGCAAAGCAGAGTCGTTCTCGTTATGTTCTCCTACCTTGAATTGCCTCATGCAGGAGACGTTCAGCAGAAGCTGGCCTCGACTCCAACTGTTCCCTCTGCTTCCCCTCCTTGTTCGTTCTTCTTTCTGTTTACCCACGTTCTCTTGAGGGATGAGAGATGCTTTTCATTTTTTGGAAACTTCTGGCCGTGCTGTTGAGTCTGTGGTTTCCTGAGGAATGGTTGCACGGGGTTTCTGAACAGCTGCTCAGGGCAGACCCGGGCTGACGGCACACGAGCTTTAAATCTCTTTCCATTACAGTAACGACGTTTCCCCCGGAGGCAGGACAGCTATCTGTCTAATGGAATGACACATTTTTCAGCACTGTCAGTTCTTAAATATCAAATAAGTAAATTAATAGAGAGCAGGTGAATGTTTCTTCAGAAGAAAGTTTAATGTCATGTAGCTGTTTGATGCATTGCCTCTGGCGTAACTGCCTTGTCATAAAACCTGACATCATTTGTTCAGTTGTCTCTTAGAATTATTTGCTGCTTTTCAGGCTTGTTAATTATAAGTGATGTTACACGTAGTCTGATAGGAGCTAGAATTACGATGTTCAGATTGACTGCACTGAAAGAAAGCACATTTCACTAGTAGACGGTGCAGCCTTCGTCAATGTACCCATCTGTTGATTGACGAATAGCTGAGGGAATGACTTATTAGGATTGCTCTAGCTCCAGCTTCCAGTACAAATAGGTCTTTTTGAGTAGCATGACACTGCCACAGGAGCCTTTCATCAAAAGACTTGAATGGGCTTTCTACTCTGTAGTCACTGCCTTAATCCAGTGATGCAGGTGTGAAACCACACTGCAGACTGAGAAGCTGTAGTGTTGGGTGGAGGCTGATTTAGCTAAGCTGCAGTTGCTTGCCCTGTTGTGGAGTGTGAACCCGTAACCTTTGTCTGAAGCACTGTTTCTCCCAATGAAGCTTTTTATTCCAAAACCAAAAACGCAACAGTGAAAGCCCCGCAGCTTTACCCCAATGTAACAAACAGTTTGGAGTAACAGTGTGAATCAGCTGTTAATACAGGATGTCCCTAAAATGCTGTCAGTTGAATAGGAAAAAGTGGGTTAGAAAATCAGATGTCCAATAAATTGATCCCTAGACAGTGGTAGGGGCTCTTAGCAGCGCGTGCAATGAGATAACTGCTGACTGCAGTTGAGGGTGAATGCAGATAAACCTCTTCTGCTGTAGCTTGCTGCAGGACAGATGGCTTATAAGGACATAGATGCAACAGTGTGAAATGTAGATTCACAGGAGTTCACGCGGTTGTCTTCTTGAGAGAAGTCTTCAAAGCAAGCTTGGCCGTAGAACAAGGAATTGTAGCGTTTGCTGCTTCTCCCCTCTACTTGTTAAACCACAAACTCTGAAGAGCTCTGAGGAAATCCAGAGGGGGAAATTTTGATCATTTAAGTTGCCCCTGTTGGAAAAACTCAGTGTGTTCAGCGGATAGTTGTCTGTATGTCACAGCGAACCTTAATCCCACTGCTTTTTCCCCCTCCATGACTGCAAACTTCAAGTAAATGCTTCAGTGTAAAATGGAGTCCTTTGCATCCCGTTGAACCCAGTGTTGTTCTACTACTGTGCATGCCCTTAGCCTTCAGCCTGCTTTGGCTAGACTGCCCAACTGTTTATATGGTGATGCTGTATTGCATGCTATTTTCTAGAAAATAAGTATCAGATACTTTTCCCTATCTTTATGTAGGTCAACTGTTAATCTAATTGATTAACTTTGTAGCTAGTCAATTAAATTGATTTACTCATGTAAAGGGGACATATTTACCCACTGTATTGGCGTAACTCTCTGTGTAGTTTTATATAGAGGAATTGCAAAAAGCTTTGCTGGGCAGAACCTCAAGGGGAAAACCCACAGTGGCCAAAACCTAATAGGGGAAGCATTGCAAAAAGCAGTTGAACACTGAGGTATTTATTAAAAACAAGTTCCAAGATGTTCTTGCCTGAAATTTCAGGCTATTAGCTCATAGGTATCTTCACTGGATGGTGATAATTTGAGGGTGTTATAAGGCAGTACTTTGCCGGAAACAACCATGTAATGCCCCTCTGTTTTGACAAAGGAATCGCTGCAAGATAACGTTTGAGAGATTAGTTCCTTTTGGGAGTTAGCAGCCCCTGCACTTTCATACTGGAAGCCTGAAGTAGCTGTAACAGCTTGTTCGTGTCGTTGAGGAATGCACAGTGTATTATGGACGATCATTCAAAAGCTGCCATGAATTATCCATGGAAAAGTGCCCTCAGATAGGAGCCTCTTGATGGTTGGTTAGTATAATTAATATAAACATCTCGCCGCAGCTTTACATTTTGGTTTAGCAGCTCCTCAATTTGAGAAGAGTCTTGGGACTGCCTGGATTTCAATTATCTCCCTGATGCTGGAGGTAGGGTTTTAACTTGATGATAATTATGTTCCTCAAGGGAAATCCAGACGGCAAGCAATGGTTAGGGTTGTGCAGACAGCATAGCTTACCCCAAAGTAAATCTATCTTTAAGGAGTTAAAAGTGCTATGCTACTTGGTTGCTGTTTTAGAGAAGACTTTTTTTAAGGCCTTCTTTGTGGGATGCTACAAATACAGAGCGTTACTGGGCTTGTATTCAAATAATTTATTCCACATTTTGCATTTTTTTGGTGAAACTTATGAAATATTTGATTAAAAAGAATTCCGGCATTCTTGAGGAGAAAACCTGAAAATGTGAACTGAATGTGCTGTGAATGCTAGAAAACTAGAAGATAGCTCAGTTTCTTAATTTGTAGTACTTTTTTACCACTGATGTTGGCTGTGCTGCAGTCATGGTAGGCAGATAAGCCTTTGCTGTAAAAATGATGGAATTAAGTGAGGTTGAGCCTTCAGCTCAGTGCTCTCTCTTTGGGCCTATTCAGATGCAGCACTCAGGAGCTGCCATGTAACAAACTCCTTGGGAAACATCTTAGGCATTGCTGTCCAGAATCGTGTTTGCTTTGGAGAAAGACCAGGTAGAAGATGGAAGGGAATTTGAGGACAGAGCTGACGGAGCCCTTTCATCTAATAAGCAGAGGCAGCAGCTTCAGCCAGACCCGTGGTCGTAGATAAAATTGTGGGGGTCATCTTGCAGTCTTGTAGCATTCCCAATCTAACAGTGCTCATTTGTCCAAGATATGCCAGTATGCTGTGAATTACTGCTATTTTCTGTTCATGGGAAAGAAGCGATGCCGGAGTGGTGACCTGAAGGATACAAACACCCTTGGTACTGATGTGTGGGGAGGCACGGAGGGACGGCTGCAGTGAAGCTGCTCTTTCATAGCACGGAGCTTGTGAGGGCGGAAAAAGGGAGGCAAGTAGTGCCTGGCAGTTTGGAGTTCATGTGAAGGATGCATGTTTTTTTTTCCTGTCAACACACCCTCCTCCCAATTTTCTTGCACGATTTCACAATTACAAATATTTCAGCTCTGGCTTCTACAACGTCTTCTGCAGTTTCTGGAGGCAGATGTGCAGAATTTTGTTGGTGTTTTTTGCTTTAGCAGGTAGCATGGAACATGGTCCTTCGTGCTGAGTAGCTCCTCAGTATTCAAAACATGGGGAATATGGGTAAGGCTCATCTCTCTTTAAGTGAACAGCAAAGCATGCACCCTTCTGAGAAACGTCCTTATGCTGTAAATGCCTTTGCTCCCCCAACCCACTGGAATATGGGTGGGTATTGATATCTTTTAATAGATGAAGCAAATCAGCTTAGTGCACTGGCTTTATGGCCTTTTTTTAAGAGGGGAATTTGAGTTGGTGTTACCATGACAGGTTTTCATATGAAGCTTCCATTTGCAAAGCTCTTTCTCACTGTACTTTATCAGCTGGGGCCAGATCTTATTAAAACCCAAACAGTAGCCAGCTCTGACTATTAGCTTAATAGTTTAATACCAGCTTCTCCATGAAGTAGAAGCAGCAGGTTATTTAAAACATGTAGGTCAGATTGGCCGGGTGTTTTCCAGTGAGATTATGTAAAGACGTTATTATTAAAACTCTCAAATACAGTAGATGCACCTGGTGCAGGACATTTTTTTTGTTCCCCTTAGCTTTCTGAGATCCTATTGCAAAGTATACTCTAAACAGATTTTTGGTCTTTACTTCCAAATGTGATATTAACACCACAGTGTTTCTGCTGGCTATTTCGCAATGGTATTCTTAATGTAAATGTTCCACTACAAGTCATTTAGCCTCAAGTTTAAAATGAAACTGTTTTCCTGTGAGAAATCCCCTACTCCTCCTCCTGCAAGAGGGCTGCAGTATAAAACAAAATGGAAAATGAATGCTAAGTAGCCAGCTCATCCCCAGTTTTTGGTTATCAAAGCTAGTAGCTGCAGAAAGTAAATTACTCAAATGACCTGCATTTTTAATTCACTGTTTCTTCACTTATAATTTAAGGTGCTGTGTTATTTTTTGTTGTTCTAAGGACAGTTTACTATGTAATATAACTCCTTCATTATGGAAAAACTAGACTTTGTTATAACTACAAGTAGATGTTTATGTACACTTAGGGCTATTTGCTGTAAAACTCCAAAAGGTTCCTTAAATATTTAGGGCAGCCTGTTTCCTGAGATGGTAAAATCCTTAGGTGCCTTCTGTAGGAAATAAGGAAAAGGGCAATATTTACATACAGAGAGGAGACAGATGCTCATCTGCAGGAACCTCAGCACTGCAGAAAAGGTACCATTAACAATCTGTTGTAAACTTTGGTGTTCAAAGAGCAACAATAAAAGTACCACTCAGCACTGAAAATCAAGCAAGTCTTTCTACAAATCTATCTCCTTGCTTAGTTGCTGTTAATTGGTTTGGTAATTGGTGTGACAGCTTTTTGTGGGCGCAGCAAGCCACAGCATTCTGGAAACATCTTGGTATGTTCTTGCCGTTTTAACTAGCTGGGTTTAATATTACCAGTTCACAAAGCAAGGGTGGGGAAAACAGATTTTGGTGTGACTCTGTCAGGATGGAGACCGGTAAAGGGGTGAATTTTATCAATCCAAGCAAATGATAATTGTTGCAGTCTGCATAGGCAGGTTCAAAATACATAGGTCATTTAAAAAATAATTCTTAGATTCACAGAAATAAGGACCTTTTTTGTGAGAGAGCAGTGATGGAAAACTGCAGCACCCTTGGAAGAAGGAAACAGATGGCAAGAAGAGCTTCCAGATACTTGACAGGCTGCAACAGACTTAAATGCAGGCAGCGATAAATGGGCACGAGATTGGGTTTTGGTGTAGCTATTGTGGTTTAGTCTTGATAAAATGCCTGATGTGCTGTATGTTAGCAGTACCAAAGTTTTGTCCTCTCTGCTGTGGTGGTCCTTATGTAGCTGCAAGTGGCCGCTGGGGTGCTATGAATGGGAATGACGATCCAGGCACTTCTATGAAAAATGAAGTTTCTGCATCTGACTGATAGCAGGACTTAATGTTGAGTAACAGCAAGTGAGAAGTGAAACTGAACTTAATTCCCACACCTAGGTTATTCAAGGCTGTGTGGCAAAAATGGCCATGTGAGGCTAATAATTAAAGAAAAAAAATTTTGCATGCATATGAATGAATCATTGCTCCACTTTCATCAAGTGCAAAGGTATGGATGCTGGGATTTCCTATCTTGGGAGTTTTATCAGGGACAGAGGTGGGTAGCAGTTGGTATTTTATACCTCACTCAGACTGCTGGGAACACTAGAGAGCAGCCTGCTGCGCAGTCAGCACCCTTCCTGTAAACACGGTGCCAAATTTCACATTATTGACTGTAATAGATAATAGACTAATGTACACTGGGGAAATCCTATAGCTTCTGATAGGAGCTACCAAGCTAGACTTCTGTGGGGCTGTTTGAACCTGAGCAATTAAACAAAGCGCCTCCTCCTTTTAGATATGGGTGGGGCACAGCTGATTTTTCTTCCCGGGATCAGCCTGCCGTTGCGCAAGAGGATGGCTATGCTGCAACGTTAGGCTAAAATCTTCAAGCCTTGGCATGAGGGTACAACTCCACAGGGTTATTTAGGCATGTGATTTCCCATTGCATAAAGCCTCTAATACTTAAGAAAGGTTTCCTCCTAGGAGTTTGCAAAGTGTTTTTATAGGGCAGTTTAGCCTTTTTACCCCGGGTGCTGTTTTCCCCTCCACTAAACAGTCTTGTGGCCTGTCAGACCTTCTGTATGAGCTTGCTTTCAGCTGTGAGGAGGAGTGTAATGTTACTCAAAATAAGCTTGAGAAGGAGCTGCTTTATTTCCAGGCGAGGCGGAGTGTGGGCAGGGAGCTGTGCAAGCTTGCGTACGTGACCAAGGACAGCTAAGTAAGCAGGTACTTACCATGAGCAAGCAGTTGAAGGAATGCAGATTGGGACAAATGACTTTGCGGTAATCTGTAGAGCAGGAAAAGCAATTAAGTTGAAAAGTATCTGCCCGGGCTCAGGAGCCTGTGTGTTCTTATGGTCCTGGTTTTTGCTGGTCTCTGGATAGCTTCTGAATAATGGTGCAGTGCTGCCTGAAGTGGTTGGTTTCACATCCACTACTTAACCGTGTGTAACCAAAACTTCTTGGCTTGTAGGGTTTGGGCTGAGGCAAAGCCTGGGTATGTATAGATGAGACTCTGTGCCTCAAGTTCTGGAAGTTAACTCTAGAAAATATGGCCAGAAGGGACTTAAAGAAGCCAGAGTTCATTGTGTACTGTTAAAATGAAACCATCTGGATGAGATGCTTAGTCCCACGCAGAGTACCCAGACCCTACTCAGCACGAGCAATGGCGCAAAACAGCCCATAGGGAATGTCTTTGAGGCAACCTGGTCCTGGACCACTTAGGCCTGTAAGTGCTACAGATAGTTAAGTGTGAATATGATGGGCTTCTCTGAGCAGGGAAAAAAGCCCTAAGAAATTGCTCCTCTTTTGCAAAGTCTCAATTAAAGGAGAAAGTTAAATGACTGTGTCCTCACCTGACTTGCTGATGTAATGTTAGACTGGACTGTAGGAAGAATCTGATGGAGCAACCTTGATGATGCCAATGATCCGCCACTGAGATAAGTTGTTATTTAGCATCTGATTGAAAAGGTCATGAGGTAAGATTTGGTTATTTGTAATCTGCCTTATTGCTTGCTGCTTCTCTTGCAGTGGCCAAGTTTAATGTTAGTCTGAAGGGAATGTGTCCCGTAGCAAAATAACTTCACAAAATTTGGTGCTATATTCAGGATGCTCTTAAAGGAGCATTTTTGGGTCATGGGTTACTTCAGCCAGAGCTCGCTGTTCAAATGCATAGCTTTTGCATTTTGGCTTGGAAATCTAATGACAGTGCTTCAAGATTGAGTTGCTTTCGTTATGCATGTTTTAATTTGAATGGCTCATGTTAGGTAACTCAAAGGGCTCTGTGCAGAAGAGGGCTCCATTCTGTCTGTGCAGCGTCTGCATAGGCAAATGGAGATGCTTAAGTGTGTGGCAACAGTTCGCATGGAGTTGAGGATGACAGAATGCATTTTATTTGGAGGAAATACTAACAGGGATGCCTGGATTGCCCTTTTATTAATTTCTTGATAGTTGGATCGCTCTTTTATTAATGTCTGGATAGTTGTAAGTTTTGCTTCAGCATCCATCCAAACAAGGGGGAAAAGTAACCAGCTAGTGTGAAATAGGGTCTAAGTGTATTGCATATTATCTTTTGCCAGCCTGGAAGAGCGAAAAGAAGTAGGGGTGTCATTAAATTTTCCTTGTTGGGCAATAAAGATCGCAAATAACATATTTTAGTCACACCAGGATTACGGTTAATCCTATAGGTCACATCAAAGCAAGCCTCTATCATTGAAGTTGCACACCCTGGTTTTTGCCTCCAAGGCTTGTCCACTCGTGGAGTCTGTAATCTGCCGCATAGTATTTACTAGGAAGAGCTACCCCCGGGAACTGCCAGTCTGCCCTGTGTGAAACAATTAAAACACGACCAGAAAAGATCTGGCAAGTGTCTACCTGGTGAGTCACTGGGCAGAGGGAATATGGCGCTCTGCATCATCGTCCCCGGTCTTGCCGGGTGCTTCAGTACCTACCTGGGGGTGCAGACACTTCATTTTTCAGAAGTGAAACGGCTGCTTTGTGATCCAGGCATAAAACTCTTGTCACTTATGCCAAAATGGAATTCCTGCCTGGTTTTGTTTTGTCTCCTTTGGTGTTTGTATTGGCTTGGCATTTTCATATTTTGTATCCAGTGTCAGTATTTGTTTCTGGGAAGAAAGTTTTGCTTAAACTTTAATTTCTGCAGTTTGTTTGTTTAAACTTGTTGGCAACTTTAAAATACTGCAGTCTGCTCCATATGCTAGTATCAGTGCTGCTATTATTGTGACAGGCTTCCAAAGTAAAAAGCAGCAATCGGGCAGGGAATGTTTTTTATGAAATAGTTGGGAGTATTTTCAGTTATAATAATATTTGGGAATATTTTGAGCTATTTTGTGGCCAGTTTTTCATAAATGTAGGGTTACTTTGGCTTCTATTGAGTCAAGATTATACAGTGCTGAACCCAGTGAAAGCTTTTTTTTTTCCACCATATACTTCTGGTGTATAACCATGACAACAGTATCAATATGATAGGCAAGAACTGAAAAATTACTGATCGAGCACAGCAAAAGCTGCGAGGACAGACAGACGTGTGTGGTAGGTGATGGAATGAATGGTTAGCTCATTAGACAAAAATGATGTTGGTGTATGTTGCGAATTTACCAGATGAGCAATGGCACCTAGACTGGTTGGCCAACCGGAGACTGGAGCTGACACTTCAATAGTACAATGTAGTCCTTGAAGGTCAAAATAGCATAAGCCTGATGGAGGCACTGAAGAAGTGAAAAGCAGACGGAAAGCAGTGATTTTAAATATATTGGTAAAGCTAGACCGGGGGAAGGAAAGCTAACTCTGAACAAAGCAGCAGTACACGTATCAAAAAAGGAGATACTAGCATTACTGAAACACAAGACTTAGTTATGAGCTTTGATACTAGGATGGATGGGAAAAGCACATCTTTGCTGCTTTTTCGGAAGGAATCCGCAAGCGCAGCCTGGACATAACTATCTGGAGAAAGGATTAAGCAGAAAGCAGCCCCCCATAGCTGGGTTTGTTAGTCGGGTGGCCGTGTCTCCAGCGATCAGGAAGTGGGGCTAGAGTGCGCTTTGAGTCTGCCTTTTTTTGGCAGTGTTTCACTTAAAGTAATGCCTGAACATCATCAAAAAATGGAAGTGATCCAAGACATTTAAGACGGAGAACAAGACTGAAAAGGAGAGCGAATCTGAGTCATCCATGTCAAGATGTTTATTTTATGTTTATGTTTGAGAATACTGAAAACACAGATTATATTTTTTTCCCAAGGGTTGAGGGTGCTGCACTCCTGCTGATCACAATAAAATTATTTCAGTGGGAATTTGGTCCCCCAGGAGGAAGTTGAGCAGAGCGCAGAAAGCCTGGGGATGGAGCCCTGTATAATCCCTGTAAAAAGCTGGAGTTGGAAAGATGAGGAGAAAAATGGGAAAAGACTAAACCACAAAAAAGGAGTGGACAATTAAAAGGAGGAACATGGCTGCTTGTGCTGAAGGCAGCTGGCAGGCTGGGGAAGAAGGGAATGGGTTGCTGAATGTTGTCCAGAGAAGGTAATTATTTCTGGCTTTGAGTTATGGCTCTGATTCATACAATATTTAAGGAATATATCTGTATTTTTCATGGTGAGCAGACTGAAAGCAAATGCTGGAAATTTGCCATCTGTGTAGAAAATTTTTTGCTGTAGGTGTATGCCATGAAAGTGAGTGGGACTGAAGCAAAGTCCATTAACAAATTCCTTTATTGATGGGAGTGAGAGGTGAATGCTCTGGACCAGATGAAATGCCCAGTTAAAAAAAGTGCTTAACTGTTGAATTCCTTTCCAAAAATTTAATGAGTAGCATACGCAGGTTTCTCAATACAAAAGTCAGCTTTCAAATTAAAAAAAAGTGTTGGAGGAAGGCAGTACGGGGTATATTTCAAAAGTTAGGGTTAAGATGCAAGAAAAAGATCATACTTCATGTTGGATTGGCCAACTATTATAATAAATTGGGATACTCTAGACAGTTGGCCTTGCTGTGGGTACTTCATTGTGCAGTTTCCCATTTATCTGGGCTTATTCCATGATCTCGGGAGCAATCACTGGTGCAGCTGATGTATCCATCTGTAGTCCTAGGTATATTAACTTTTGCATCTATTCAGGGAGCATGTGTATTTTGAAGAGGTTTTTGAAAATAGTCTGTGTCCTTGTTATCTGATCTCTTGCTGAAATCAGACTGAGAATTTCACATAGGAATTCCTGTAATGAGATCTCCCTGGTGTGAATGGAAAGCTTTTGTGCCCAAAACTTTTGGGTAGGCTGTTCAAACCTCTGTAGACTCGGAAGCCTGAGCAGTGATGAATTTATTGCTTCCCTTGGTACGCTGCTCTTATTAATCTAGCCCAGCTTGCTTCTGCAAAATAGAAGCAAGAAAGCAAGAATTTGTAAAACGAACTCAAATGTTCGCTTACGCTGTTGTTTGGGAAGAATACCCTTCTAACTAGCTATTTGAACAAATCCAGATGAGAAAGGGAGAGTTGGGGTGGTTGTATTCAGACTGCATTATACAGGGATGAAGATGCATATAGTCACATACCATGGCATCTTCAATCAAGAGAACAAGGAGCAAAATGGGCTTCCTGCTGAACGGGGCTGCCAGCTCCTTTTGCAGGCAGCAGGCAGAGGCAGGCACAGCATCTGAGTTAGGCCATTGTACCAGCGGGCCTAAAACCAGGTTCTGCTGTACAGGGAGCCAGGGTCTGCCGGTCTCGCAGGGCAGGCAATCTGAAATACCACTCTGGAGGTCTGCGATGGTGTAGTCGCTGCTCAGATCGTGACCCTTAACGTCTAGAGATAACTTTGGCCTAGCAGTAATAAATTCAGAACCACATTAGACTTTATTTCATCTGACATGTGGGCAACGATTTAAGTCTACTTTTCTGTATTAATAACTACATGCAGGAGGCAGTTTTTAGCCCTACTTCACTGCTTCAAAAGAAAAACCTACATGCTTTGAATTGCACTGTGTGTACAAGCTAGGTAACAGGTTATGGGATTGTGCTGCTTCCTACATGGTGACACTTACACATCTTGAATATTACCATAGAAAATGGTCCCTGGGGACTATTCAGGATGGTTGAATATGCAGTAAGTTTGCAGTTTGTTGAAAATGTCTGGCAGCAATGTCTCATATTTAAGTGTGTATCTGTTTGTAATGGGTTTCTGCGGCTGGCTCTTCAGGATATGGTTTTCTGCTGCTAATCTGAAATGCAGTCTCTGAAACATAAAAACTCCAAAACAAGAAGATTTATTTTCTGTAGAGTATGATTGTCACTTAGTTGGATTTTGTATATTAAACTGGTTTTGTTTCCATTTTTAAGTTTAGGGTTTGTGTAGATGTATATCACCTTGTCTGGGGAAAAGTCCATAGCTATATGTATGCATGCAGTTTCTTACAACAGCAGGGATAAAGCTGTGGTGGTACTTGCAGGGCAGATTCTGCCCGTGCTGAAAATCCCCCTAAATCATTTATCTTTGAAAATGCTATATATGAAATTTGAAGGTATTGCAAGCTACCCAGGGGAGCATAGCATAGAGGATAGAAAGCCTTTCACTGGAGGCTGCTGGCTTTTAATCTCTTTGTGCATGGGAGATAACTCATTTGAAGACTCCACCCAAAGGATGAGTGTCAACAGGAAGGGGGGGCATTCAAGGGGCCACTGAAGATAAGCTGCCACCCCGCGTCTGAGGTTACCATTCTGGGTTACGATGAAAGAAGCCTTGGTGGGAGAGCACTTCACTGTTGCTGCGTGGCATCTGAAGAGAGGGCTTTCCTTTGCAAAGTTGCTTGTCTGGGTCCCATCTCATGTTTTTTAAATTCTGTGTTTAAAATCATCTTCATATGAAGAAATCTCTCTTGTTGCTTAATAGCTTCAGGCTGGCTTTTGAACGTTGACTTTCTATTTACACACCTGATTTAAATGTGTTGCATCAGATTGAAGAAACAGCATGTTATTGGCAGGACAGCTTCTTTGCACATCAAATGGCTGTAGAGGGTGGCAGATACTATAGCTGGCAACTGTGTAATAAGAAAAAAGTCTTGCCACACTGGTGGAGCTCTCTGGCATCTGGGAGGTCTGGATCCAAACTGTGTGGCTTGGATCTGTCGCCAGTAGGGAAGGTTAGCTTGCTCCCAGTCTTCGCTCCAATTTCCAGTGCTACTGCAGCAAAGTCGGGGGTCCTGCGCAGAACTGGGGGTTGTTTTTTGTACGTACTTGTTAACTTCATTGCACAGCCAGATATCTGAAAGGAAGAGGTAATTAAAGAAAATAAATAGGGTGGGTAGGGAGTGGGGGAAACCTTTGGTTTCTCTGTGGCACTAGAATTGACATTTTTCAGATTGTTTAGGCCTTGTCAGAAAATGTTTTGTTCAGCCTTTGTTTTCTATTGAATCCCGTGTGCTTGGTTAGCTTCTTTCCAAATTAAAAAAAAAAAAGCTCCATACATGGATTGAAAGCTTTATCTGTTTATCTCCTCATTAAAAAGACTGTCTATGAAATGTGCTGACAGGGCTTTTACTCTCTTGCTTTCTATTCTCATCACATTTTCCACTGAAAGCCTCCCCTCTGCTATTTCTGTTCCATAGTAAATGGGGCTTTCTAGTGGTAGAGGCTCTGGACACTGTTCCTGGCTCCTCATGGGCTGTGTTCATTGCCTTGGGTGGGAAACCTTGAATGTGGAATTCGGACAGCAAGGAGGCCGGTTTGGGCGTATGGGCTCAGTCCCCTGAAAGGCAGTTTCCACAGCCTGGAGGTCCCAGTATCAAATATGGTGGGAAGCACATCGCAGGTCGTCCTCCAGTTAGATATTTAAGCAAGACGCCACATTTTGAGAACGGCGTGGGGAGCAAGCTGCCTGAGCTGGTGAGAGAGACCTTCAGTGGAAGCTGAGCTGCTCAGGAAACTCGGTCTCAGGACTTCTGGAGCCACTTTAACCAATTGCTGGGCAATTTGCTTGGAAAAAAAAAAAGTAGGCATGTTATACAGTCCGAACCACTTAAGAGATTGCTAGTGGCTGAGTCTCCTCACAGCCATATCTTTAATATTGGTATTATAGTGAAGTGATGAGTAAGTTTTGATTACAGAAGGAATTGTGAAGACTAACTTTTGGCATAAGTTGTGTTTGTACTAATGTAATTGAAATTCTACCAATACAAGCAATAAGAATGGCCACTATTATCCCAGCAGTGATAACGTGAGGTCTGGACTTGAGATGCTGGACCAGTGATCTCCAGCCTTTGCCAATCTCCATCATTGGCATGGGTCATCCATCGCTGTTCACTCTGCTTTAACTTCCGTCACACGTGAGCAGGTTGGGAGAGTTTGGTGGTTTGTGAACTGCCATGTTACACCATTAAAAAAAGATACAGATTTTTATACACGTCTCTATAATCAAAGCATAAGTGTCTATTTTTGCTTCCCTTTGCAGGTAAGGGAGTTACTAGATTAAGCCACATAAAATACTGTGGGTTTCACTCACATGCAGTTGTGTGCGTCATTCTCCACTGTGATGAGAGAATTTAAACAAAAAGAAAAAAAGGAAAAAACTTCTCACTGTAATAAACAAAAATGCAAAATCAGTGCAGGAGACACATCAAAGTGCTCACGTGCCAAGGCCCACAAAAGACACAGTCGCCTGCGGGGTAAGAGCGTGGTCATGGATGGACAGTGTAAACACTTTGTTCTGGTTTTTGCTCAGCTTTCGCCTGCTCATCTCTTGTACAAAAAAAATCCCGTGCAACAACATGAACTTTGTGACGTTTGATATGTAGAGCAGACAGCTGCAGGCTCAATTAATTCCCCCCTCTGATTTTTTTCATGGTATTTTTTTTCCAGAAGGCTGTAGTGACTTCCAAACCCTCACGGGTGAGTGGCATTTATGGCTTGTTGACTTTGATGGAAATGAAGCGCAGAGTCCTGTTCGCAAAGAGAGTGGGTTTGCATGTGGAAGTCTTCACTGGGTGTCTTTGTGGGTGGGTGGACAGAGCTGCTGTGTAATCCCTGGGGGTGCTTCCCCATAGCTTCACTGGCATTCGTCTAGCCCAAAGCAAGTGAAATTTTGGGTGCTGGGTGCAGGAGGCTGAGCCTGCCTGGAGTAAAAGCAAGCCCTGGGAGGTGAGAGCAAGCAGCAGGGTACGAAGCAGAGGGGAAAGCAAAGCATGGCAGCCTGACGTGCGGGTGCTCATGCACCCTCTTTGGAGCCTTGTGTACTGTAAACACACCTGAGGAAAAGTTGTCTGCCGCCTCTCTTCCCCTCCACCCACCCATGCAATCTTCCCATGTCTTCTCTTCGGTAAGCAGGAGGAGAAGCTCATTAGTGCTCTCTGCCAGCGCACACACCTGTAATTTAAACACATTCATCTATGACAGCCCAACATGCCTGGTGGTGTCTGACACTTGGATGGCAATACCTGTGTGTGGGAGGGAGGTGCGGATGAGGAGCGGAGCCAAGCACAGAGCTGGGGTGGGGGGCTTGCTGTGGAGCCCTTACCGGCTTCCTAATAAACGTGGGGAAGGGGGCAAAGCGTGGGACAGCGCATGGGCATCTCTGCTGGGAGAAAGTGGGAACCCACCCGCTCCTGTCTGGCTGTCTGCTTTAGAAACTGCCTGTCTTGAACATGCTTCATCCACGCCTGTGGATCTGTATGTTGTTTTTGTAGTCAAGGGGGTTGTGTTGTGTTTTTTTTTTAATAATAAAAAGTGATTAAAGAACAGGCTGTGCTAGGCTGATTGACTAATTGCTTCATGTTTTAGCTAATAGATTAGATTTTGTCAAAAGCACTGTCTCCCCTTCCCCAGTAGTAAAGCAGCGTGATGCCAGATACATGCCTGCTTTATGGTACCCTTTTTTTAAGCTTCTGGCATCTCACATAGGTAACTGTGGGATATTCTAATGAAACTGGAGTTATTAAAAAAAAACCCTATCTATTACATTTCAGGGATGTTTGGGCTTCATGCTTCAATAGTGCTAATTAGATATGTGACCTATTTTCATTCTGCTTTAGCTCCTGGGGATGGTGGAGCCTCATTATAAGTGCAAGGATAGAGAATGCCCATGTTCCTTACTCTAAATAGCTTCTTCAAAACATGCCCAAAGGGCTTTAGGGTGTTTTTTTGTGTGGACACTGATTATGTTTTTGTTTTCTTTAAGTGGGGAAGTGGGACGGGGGGAGATTTCTCTCCCCAGAAATAAATAATTGAACATTTTTTTCTTTAATTTGGAAAACCTAGTGGCAAATCAAGGTACTCTTGAATTTTAAGTTTGCCTTGTTTTATTGATAAGGGAATAAACTTGAATACTTTTTAAGCATAAAAATGCTTTTAATATTACAGTAGCTTCCCATTAACTGATACTTTTAGCTAATAGAGTCTGTGCAGCCCATCTCTTCATGAAATGCGCCAAGTGTCTGGCTGGATGCTGACGAAAGGTTGCAGCCGTGAGAGGTACTTGTTGAGAAGCAGCCTGCCAAAATGCATGTTGTGATGCAAAACTGAGGCTGGAAGGAGCAGACAGCCTGTTCCAAAAACTGCTCTCAGAAAGCTCTCAAGTTTTGTGCTCTTTTTGGCAGAACTCAGTTGTTTCCAGAAGACTTGTAGAAAGCAAACAAACACTCCCCCCAACGACAGAGAATGCTGAACTCACTTTGGGGAGAACCCTGGGTGAGACCTGGGGGTAAGTGTAAGTGTATTAAAAATAATATAAATATAAATGAATATAAGATAATGGAGCGTTGCCAGGCAACTGTCAAAGGAGCTCTGGCTCCTGCATCTCTGGGCTTTGCTGAAATGACCTCTCATATTTCAAGCATCTTGCCTGCCTGTGTATGAAATGGTTGTTCTGAACTTAGCTGATACACCTCGTAGGCAGCAATTTAGCTTGTGAGTGCTGCTGTATTTAGTGTTACAGTACTGATGTCCCTCTGGGCATCCTGTGCTCTCTTAAAAAAAAAAAAAAATATTCAAGGAATAAGGGTAAAGACTAGCTGGAGTCAGCTCTCAGCAGTGCAGCGGTCACTTATGACTGAATAAGTAAATTTTTGTGATTTAGCTGTGTCGGTGGGGTTAATCTGAAAGCAGGCAGAGGGAGGAACTCTCCTGTCACTTTGCTTTTAATGACTACGCTAAATGAAAAGGTAAGCTGGGTTTTACCTCTGAATTTACTGGTCTGAGGACTTGTTCATAAACCTGTGCCTCAGAGGCTTGCTTTAAAATTAAGTCCACTAAACGAGCAGGCTGTGGCAGAGGCGTTTGAGGCAGGTTAGTATAACTTTAGGACAGTTTTCTGGGCATTTTGCTGGGATGCTCTGACAGGTCCTTTGGTGCAGCGGAACGCAGGGCTGTGCTCTTTGCAGCTCCTTCCTTTGCCTGATAGCTTGACGTGTGCGCAGCAGATGATGAACTTAACCTTTTCTGTTTGCAAAGGGGCAGGGAAATAACCTTTTCAAAAGCTGTGTTTATCAGTATAAACATAACTTTTTACATTGTAAACATGGGCAATATGACTAGATTTTGGGCGGCTGCTTTACTGCTTGTATCATGTTCCCATTTGGAGTATGTTAGGTGCTGTCGTCCGTCTCCACCATGAGAAAGCTGCTGTCTAAGAATGCCCACTGTACAACAGGATGAGACGGACTCCATGTAGGAATGATTTAAGCTGGAATCCTACAGTTATTTAAGCTCATG
The DNA here is from genome assembly GCF_000699145.1 of Aptenodytes forsteri. Lineage (NCBI taxonomy): Eukaryota > Metazoa > Chordata > Aves > Sphenisciformes > Spheniscidae > Aptenodytes > Aptenodytes forsteri. The sequence continues at coordinate 6,301,627 of NW_008795125.1, read as the reverse complement.
CTTATCTTAATTCACTGTAAACGTGCAGGGCTACACAGAGCGAGTAAAGGTTAACGCATTTGTAAGCCTTTGAAGATCAGAAACAAACTTGATTTCATTTTGAATTTGCGTTCAGTCGTGTGATGCCTCGTTGCTAAGTATTCCTCAGAAGATGTTGGTGGCATGTTGCATGGCTGTTTGCTTTGGTCATGGGTTATTTTGCAGTTTTTTATCAAAAATCCATTTCCATGTTTTTCCTCGTCTTCACCACTTGTTTTTCTTAATCCCGCTAGTTTCATTTTTTCCTCCTGCATATCTTATTCTCAGAAGTTTGAGCTGTTTTGGCTCACTACAGAGTTTGAAAAAGAAAAAAAAGTTATTGAAAATAACTTTTGAAGATTTTCCCGGCGTAGAAACATTGAATAGAAGTTAGCTACTGCCAGGGCAGAGTCTTCAGCCTCAGTTGATGGTGTCCTGAGAGTTAGTTAATGTTGCACTGCGCAAATGTACTGTGCTCTGCAGCTGTTGATAAACCAGCTTTTCCTTGCAAAAAAAAAGTGGGGAAAACTGCCTTTCAAGTGATGATTTGGCTGAATTTTTTGAGTGAGTATATGCAAACGCAGCTTACTCCCCAGGAAAGCATCTGAGTTAGTGGTGCTGCAGCGGAGTGCGTCTTGCCTGCTTGCTCGGAAAGGAATGCGGCTCCGTGTCGGGCCCTACGTGCCGCACTGTTCTTTTGCATTCCACCAGAGATAGCGCCTGGGACTTTCTCTTGAGAAGAAAACCAGAAAACACCTGTTACTGCCGGCAGCTGGTGCCTCAACAGCAAATGGACAGATGGACGGATAGATGAGGGCTCCTGCATTCCTGCCTGCAGAACACATAGGCTTGTAAAGTCCTGTTTGGGAATAAATAAAGTTTGTCTTGAAGAAAAATGAATGATGTTTTGTGGTGTGACTGAATGGATCAGACATGCCATGGATGTGTTATCTAGGAATTTTTAAGGAAGCTGACGGCCACATCCCAGATGTTTTTTTTTTTCCTTTAAATTAGCTCACCAACTAAATATGTTGAAATGATGCATGTATAATTGACTGAAGCTTTCTTCTTTGGTGTGGCTGAAGTATAAGGGAATAAGGAAAGGGTTCTTGTGAAATTGTGAGTATGTGTGCGGGATTTTGCTGTAAATAAGATCACAAAGTCCAGATATGTTCTCAGGCATAAAGACAAGTACAAAAAAAAGAGTTGATTTATATGTTTAGTCTTTCAAAATAATATTTCAGGCTGGATGAAACAAACTATTTTCATATCTCCTGGATTAGACCAGACAGAGTAAACATCTCTAAATAGCACCTTCTCCTGTGAGCACTGCATTCGGCAACCAGGCACACAGGGAATGGGTGCAGAGTTTAAAGCATCTTAACCAGATTTTGTTGTTCCACTACCTGAAGAAGCTATTGGCAGATATTAACGAATGGTTGTTTTTGAAGACTTGGTGTTGTTACAGAAGAACCATTTAAACATGTTGATCTGTACAAGATGCTTTGTTTGACTGTCTGGCTGGATGGCTGGGTGCGTTCTCGGCATGGGGATCATGATGTGCCAGTAATTGCAGTTAAATGAACATGGCTAGCTCTCAGGCAAATGAAACCTAATTTGTCACAGCTGTCAGAATGATCATGTCATGTTTGTTGCCTTCAGGAGCAGTTCTAGGCTGCAAATCCTGTTAAGGTCCCAGCTTTTTCTTGTTAAATATTGCACAGCATGTTTGCTGACCCTAGTATTTATCTTGGTGGTTTTTTTAAAGGCAAACACACCAATTCTGTCTCTTACATAAGCTGGGGTTGAACTTCTGTGAACCTTAGTCATGTGGGCTAGAGCTTGTTAATTTGGTGGACTTCAAGGATTTGAGCATAACAGTAATTTGAGGGCTTGCATACAACCATAGACAGATTTGCTCACGGATTCATACGGTCAGGATTTTGGAAATCATGCTTTAAATTAGCTTCTAAAGAGCAGCCCTCCCAGGCTGGATTGAACGCGTAGTTACGCTTTACATCAGCAGCAGCAGACAAAAGCAGCACAGCAGCTTTGAATTTTGCATTCATGCCAGCAGGAAATACAGTAGAATAAACGCAAGACTCCATTTGTAATACCTCAAAAAAACACAGTAAGGTATAGGCCTCTTGAAATCCCCCTTAGTCATAATTTCAGTATTTATTTGCTTTTGTTTGTAGATTAACAGATTGGATCTAAATTGGATAGAGCAAGTCCTGTTCTGTAAAACAAACAAATGCTAATTTTTGGATGTCAAGCCTGAGGGAGCAGAGAGCTTTCCTGCTCTATTCTTCTTCTAAAAAAAGGAAACAAGGTTTAAAAAAAAATTTTGGATCCCTGAAATACCTGTAAGGGTGATTTCTCCTCCCTCTGTGCTGGTGGCTGCCGTAGAGCTCCAGAGAAAGAGGTGAAGGGTCTGTGTCCAGTAGTGCATTACAGGGCAAGGCTGGAAAATGTCAGCGGTGTTTATGGAGCTACCTGGAGGGGGAAGAGCTCTGACCTTTCAACAGAGAGGTCATGCAAGCACATTGCTCGTGGTGCAACACGTGCACTGGCTGCCGCCTTTCTTGGTCACCGCTGAGTCTTGGGGAAATGGCAAGATGTCTCCTCGAGCTGCAGCTGCCCCTCTCTATGCCACCTGCTCCAGCCTCTCGGGAATGATGTCGGGGGCACAGCTGTCTGCGTCCACCATTAGCTTACCCCTGCAGTGGCTACCCTGGTGGGATGTCTCCAGGGCTGTCCTTTCCCTTGTCCACCCTTGCTCCTGCGGAGCAGTCCCCAGCCCTGGCGCTTCCCGTCTCCCTGGCAATTCAGGGGCTTGGGAAGGAGAGAAGGGCTGGCTGCGGGAGGAGCAATGCTGCTTGCAGGTGAGGGTGTAGGAAAGCAACTGCTGACCCTGAAAACTGCCTTCTGCTCTTGAAATGGGTCTGCCTTCTTCCAGCCTTTCTGCCTGACCTCCCCTCCCGTACTGTCTCCCCTAGGCAGAAGTGCCATGGCCACACAGGACTTTGCCTTCATTGCTGGGGGGCCTTGAACCAGCTCTGGTGCTGCCTGTGCCTCACTGTATATATAAATACACTTGGAAACATAGGCATGGGGTGTACTGGAAGAAGAATAAATGAGGGCAGATAGAGCAGAGCTGGTAAAATTGATCCCACAGAGCTGCCTTGTTAATGAAGTTTTGGGCACATCTAGCTGCCAGAACATTGGCAGAAAGTGAACAGCCTCTTCTTCAAGGGTTTGTTTCCATATATTTTATCTCCAGTTCCTCTTGCACGATATGGATTGGCATGCAAGTATCCCTTCCATGAAAAGAAACTGCAACCCCTGATGCTCAATGCTCTTAAAAAGAAGTTTCAGTCTTCTGTAATAGCTACATGACAGTTTAATAGTTGATAAAAGAAAAACAGAAAGTTACACATCTGCTTTTGTAGATTGTGGGGACATGACATTGCAGATAAACATTATGAGCTTTAGCTTAATGATTTATTGAAGCGCATTTCTTCATTTTATTGTAGCCTTCAGTCGCTTACTATGCAGCTGTCTGGTTTCCCCAGAGAACGGAAGACTAGCTCAAAGATATAAATCTCTGTTAATGATTTTAAATAGCTATCTATCTGTATATAATATAAAACTTTTTTTTTTTGCCCCGGGCACTCAATCATGCGATTAGGAGAGGATAATCAATAATCCTGAATGCAGAGCAGAGCCGCTTTCGGTCATGAGCCGTGGTGCTCTCAGGCCACGCAGGGCTATTGCAAAGCCCCCTTGCTGCCCTCCAGCCTCTCGCTCTCCGGCCTGTTTCCCTGTTCAGCATCTGGAGGTTTCCAGCTGAAATGGTCCCTCCAAGACCTGCAGCCCACCCTGCATGCTGGAGAAGATGACTATTTTTCCCTGACCGCTCATGTGAGCTGGTCGCCTTATGTCTCGTCTACAACAAGAGAAATAAAGGCAAAGCTGTGCCGTAGCTGGTTGGGAGCACTGTGTTGTTCTGTTCAGTTTTGTTTGTCTTTGGCAAACGAAGGTTGAATGAGGTTTGTACAAATAGGGAGGAGCTGTTGTGAAATAAGAGATACTATAGGCAAATGTACTAAGGAACGTGCAGTGAATGTGAACAGATTCCTGGGCATTAGCCAGGACGTTCCTCACCTCCCATGGTTCGTGTCTGAACCAGCCCTGGAGGGACACTTTTCATAATGGAAAAAATATGTAGACCTCAGAACTAACATTTCCATCTCCCCGCTCGCTCCCCGCCCCCCTGCCAATGACCCCAGATGAGTTCCAACAATTGGGATGCGGGACCAGCAAATACAAGATGTATTTGGATGGGAAGGGCAATTACGGCTTCACTATCTTTTCTTTTCTTTACACGCATTAGCACCTGGTCTGTCTAGCCATTGATTTATCAGGAAATTAGTGATTTAGGAGATAAAGTGTGGCTGCAGGGTCCGTAGCTGTACTTCATAGTTTAACTGGGAACACACTAGTAGTGACTGAATATCGCTCCACCTTTGAAGCTCTTCAAACGGCTTGTGCAAATAAATTTGATTACCATCCTCTTCCCACCAGAGAGATGCTCCCAGCAGAGAAGCGAGCACCAAAGTTAGCATTTAATGGAAGTGTCTGCTTGTGAACTGAAGGCATGGATATCCTTTTAGATCAAATGATGTGGTGGTGTTGCTTCCAACAAGAGCAAGGCAGAGGCTTGTGGAGCACAGCAAACAAGCTTGTGCTACTGCCTTTATTTAGTCTTGAAAGCCAGGTTGTACAAAAGGATGTGGGGCGGTGGTATGTGACTTCCTAGAAGGTCACTGTCACCAGTACTGTTTCTAAGGGGCAGCCTCTGCGTATGCCTAGCACCAGAGGGCTCGTATGTGCTCTGTGGTGTGAGTTATGAAAATCTATTGCTAAATCTTCTGTAGCCTCAAGAGGAGAGGTGGCAGACCTGCCATGCAGAGGAGTCTGGTCATGATGGCAGATTGCGTAGTCATTTTGTGTGGAAAACAGGAGACCAAACCAGACCTACTATCAGTGGCTTCGTGCTCTGCCCGCACTCTTCCTTCTCCTCTCCCTTCCTCCTGTTGCTCCTTGTAGTTTCCTTTGGCCATTTACCACTGGTGGTAACAGTCCTGCCCCTTCATGGCGTCATCTCTGTGGGGTCCTTTGCTGGCCCTTTTGTGAAATCTGCAATCAGGACTCACTGGAACAGCCCATCTTCCCCTCCAGCGCACCTTGTCCAGCAGCGTTTGCGGGCTGGCTCTAACAGCAACGCCAGCACCAATTCTTGTAACGCTTTCCTTGATTTTTGAGGGTTCGGACCACAAGTTCCTAATAAAAAGGAGTTGTTGGAGATAAGATTGCCTGCTGTTAGTGTTCCTGTGGTCACTGACTCACTGGTGTGTCTAATGTGTATCCTGAGCTTACTGGACATAGTGGGGCAGTCCCAGCCTGGTGAATTGCTTGTCAGCCCCATGTGCTCACCAACTTGGAGACACTGCAGGACTGCTCCATCTTTTTCCAGCAAAGTAGCCAATTTTTGGATTAACACAAGTGAATTGGGAAGGGCTAGAAGCAAAGCACTGCAGGTGAAACCCTGCATGGTATGTTTCTGTGCCAAGTGAACTTTTATCATTGACTTAAAGGCACATGTGGATAGCAAATAGGGCATCATTATGATTCATGGTGCTGTTACAGCGTGAGACCTAATAAATCTTCTTACGTGTGCCTTGTACTTAGTTCACATACTTATTCTGGCTACTGGGATTTATTCTTAGCCCTGCTTTTTTTCAGGAATTGCTGTGCCTCCGTTAAATGGGAGCAGTAGGCAGACTGTCTCCTGGGTCAGATTTGCAGGAGCTTGTTTCGAGCAGGTGCAGATGGGGGTAGGAAATGCCCTGGAAAATGAGAGAGAGGGCAGGGGCGGGTTGGAAGTTGGAAAGGGCTGGGTCTGCCCTCCTCCTCTTACTTCTATTGTTATTTATATTCTTGCTCCGCTTTTTACTTCCTGAATTAATGCACATTTGCAATTTTCAGAAAGTCAATAAATACTCATGGCAAGACGACCTGTCCACCTCTTAGTTGATCTGTCCGTGACTCTGTATTTAGCTCTTCTGGGGATCTGTATGTGTTGTTCTGCATAGCAGGGTCTAAGGAATATGAACTGTCTATTTACATAAGGTAAATTAATCTTTTTGCTAGTTTCTGTGTTCTTGAGTATGCAATCATTGTGTGTACTCTGGGACTTGCATTCTTGAATTTAATTCCAGGAGTAGTAGTTTGAGGAGTATGAGTTGGTATTGACACTATTGGTACTGCTTCCTGTCTGTAGCTGGAATGCCAGTAGTAGGTTCTTACTGACTTAAAAAAAAGAAGATGCTTAGTTCCTGGGGGTGGAGAGAAGCACAAATAAACCAGCCCTACAGACACTGATTTGACAAATTCTCTAGTCTCTTTGCACATGAGAGGGAATGTATGAATTTTGGTGCTGTGGCTCTGTTTTGGATCTGGAGAACCCAGAAGGAGCTGCACTGCCTGATGGTTCCTGGCCTTCCTCTGACCTGAGTTTTGTTTTTAAGCAAGTCTGCCTATATCTATATCTCATATTGCTATCTTGTTGTCTTTGTCTAACGATTCCTCTATTTTGTTTCAATGCTGATGTAGTCCATCCGAGATGGAAACGGTGATGCTGAGCTCTGTGCAAATGGTGGCTGGAGTTACCCACGTTGGCTTTTTCTGGAAGTGGCTTTAGAGGGTAGCGGGGTTGAATCCAGCTGGTACAACAGGAGCTCTCCCATCTGGTCTGCTCTGGGGTGCAATTGCACAGTAACAAGCCTGATTGAGCTGGTGGCTTGTTATTTAAGTTAAGGCACTTGCTGACTCATTAGCAGAAAGGCAGTAGTGGGGAAATACTCTGCCTGCCAACAGACTGTGTACTGTTACAGTCACTGTGGCAGCACAGGAGTGCTGCCTGTCAGGGGTGCCCATTACCTGCCTTTTTTTTAACACAAAATAAAAAAAGCCCTGAAATGGGAAGGAAGAAGAGTTGCAAAGCTGATTAAGGCTGCTCAAGCTGGTCTGTGGGGAGTAGTTGGATTTTCAGAGTGCAGATCCCCCTCGTTTCATCCTTCCCTGCCTTTTTTTCCCCATGAGCTGTGCAGAAGTTCGGACAAGCCCCCCAGAACTTGACCTTATGTTGACACAGACTAAATTGTTCTTCTCCATTGCTTCTCCATCGTCTCCTGTGCTAATTACTGCTCTGCAAATCTACCCTCTGGTCTAATTTTTAAATTCATCTAAGAGGCTGAGCAGCTCTGAGGATCTGCTGTAAACATGACTTATCCGGCAGGCAGTAAAGCTGCTCTCGAGCTCTCCAAGGAGAATTAAGCCTTCGTGAAAGAGATGTCTGTTGGGCAGCTGGTTTTATCAGTCTGTGTTGCAGATTAAAACATGTTTCGATGTCTCTTCTACCAAATCGGGAAGAAAAAAAAAATGTTCTCATTACCAGGTCCCCGATTGCATGTTAATAGAGAACTAATTGACCAAATGTCAGTCACTTGCACTCCTTGAAGGAAAGGACCATCTCCCATGTGCTGAGCGTACAAGAGCACAACCTGTGTCTTTTCTCAGGCTGACAGTGTTTTTTTACGTCTTACCCACCAGAGGCGGGAGCTGCTTGAGATACAGCGTACCAAGCCCAGACTGCCGTGCCAGGGTTGTATCTGCTCCCACGCTCCTGGGACGTGGGATGCGGTGTGGAGATTGCATTGCTTTTAAAAAGGAAAGGTTTATGGCCTCTCCTAGCCCAGCTGTTAAACATATGCTTTATTCTGACTTTTCCCCCCGTAAACCTCCACTTGTGATGCCTGTGGCATACCTTGTTTTGGCAGAAAGCTCCAAAAGTCACCAGTTGAAGTTTTGAAGGCATTAATGCCATCTCAAAATTGGCTGGTGTCTGTTGGGCAGGTGAAATCTTGTAGGTAGAAGAGCTTCTCAGCTCTGCACAGGTCACAGGTATTTGGGTATTTCGGTAGCTTGTGGTGACTCACCAGGCTTTTCTTGTAGGAGTGCTGAGAGGTTGAAGCATTGAAAGTGATTTTAGAAGAGTTGGAAACAGAAGGAGATCATGGTGCCTACATGCTGCGCCTTTACTGTTACTGTGCGAACCAAAGTACAAGATTATAATGGCAGATAAGAATCTCAGTTTAAGGCCTTCTTAGAAAAAAACACAAGATTTTGGACTTAAGAGGAAGCCAAATAGATTGCATCTTTCTTGCTTTCTAGTCACGAGGTTGATACATGACTTATCTCTTTACCTGCTTTTATTTTTTGCCAGCTTATCTTCTTGCTGCGTAAGATGAATTTCTTTTGTCTTTGTTCACTTTCTATTATGAGACCACAGTTTTAGTTTTTTACCCCTGTAAAACTAAACATCTCCCATTCATGTAGGTACAGATGTCTTAGACATAAATCTTCCTGCTGTAACTGGTCCTGGAGCCCTTTTGCAATACAGTGTTGCAAAGCTCTCATTAGGGCTTCCCTGTGTCACAGTAATATTAGACCCATTAAGCAGTAACCCTGCTTTAACACTTCCGTGAATAGCAGTGCAACGCCTAATGAAAATGCAGTTTTTAGTGGGATGAATGTGTTTATGTTAATGAAGCTATATGCATACATGCTGGAGCTTATGGTACAAATATTTTCCTTGCAAACCCCTGACTGATGTGTTGATAAGACTCTTGGTGAGTCTAATCCTGAATTAAAAAAACATATCGTACTAAACATGGCCTTATAAATACAACCAGTGTAGGTATGAGATAAAAATAATCCTTTCCATAGTGCAGAACACTTGGTTTAAGAAGTGGAAGAATATTTAATAAAAGGCTTTGATCGAACTACCTGCAGTAGAACAAAAATGTTTCATTGCTCTCTGTGAAAGTTTGTCATTTGTTATTTCTTAATTGTTACGACTATACAACCCTAATGGACGGACCACGGCAGTGGAGTTTCAACCGAGGATCTCTGGATCAAAACCCATGAGCAGATGTTGTCTGAGCTAAAGCACTTACCTATTAGCTTGCAGCCAGTAATGGATTCCTAAGCTTTATGAAATGGTCAGTAAAGGGTGACCAAAGGTAATTTTTAAGCTAAAACTTAAAAAAGTAAATTTTTAAACTTAACCTGTATGCCCCATGGTGCAGTCTTAGAACAGGAGGTATTGTGTGTAGTTTGATTCTTGGTAAGCCTATTTGGCCATGGGTTGATGGAAAGAACATTTACCCTTCCCGCTAATTTATCTTTGTGTTTTGGTAACCCTCTGGACTGGGAGCAGAAATCAGGGGCTGGTCCTGCGAGCACGAGTGCAACTCAAGTACATTGTGCCTGCGCCTGGGGTTGGAGAACTCAAGTGCGGAAGGAAAGTGAAACAGTTCTAGAGGTCCAGAGGTCAGCAGGGTACATGCATGCTCTGGGATTTTGCTGTTGCCATTGCTGACTCAGCTATGGGGAGGAGGGAAATATGTTTTTCCTTTTCAGAATTGGTTATCAAGCTGTTGGGGAAAAAGAAATTACTCTGGAGGAGGGGGAAGAACCTTGGCTGTCAAGAACGCAGTTCAAGCTTGCAGATACTTTCCTGTATAACTTCTAAAATCCAGGTGTGGTTGAACGATGATGAAGTTGTGCGTTACATATTACACGGGAAACTTTATTTAGCTGCTCCAGCAATTTCCTGATACCATAACACCAGCTGAAGAATGGATCAGGCAGAAGGTGAAAGTGTGGTGTTCACACACCACCACATTGAAGCCATTTCTGGATATGCAAGACAGCCCCTTAAGAGTATATTCACAGCAGCCACAACAGAAAATGAAGACTAGTGTGTCTGATTTAGCTGGAGGATAGCTCGAGCAAGTGAAATACGTGTATCTTGAGATCAGCCAGGAGAGGTCAGGGTCTCGGTTGTAGCTCACCGAAAGCTTGCAGCTTGTATCCAGGCACAAGCTCCAGACCTTCTCCCAGAGCTTTTGTTCACACTGTCTCCTCCGGAAACACCAGCCCCATTTCTTGGAGCATCTGGGATTTTCTACGAGACTGCTCCTTCAATCCAGCGCTGACCTGGACTGACCCTGCTTAGCTTGCGAGGCAAAACAGAATTGTAGTGAGGGGACTGTGGCTCTAGTAACCAGATCCTGAACAAAATTGAAGGCTGTTAAAGTGTCTAACTGAATTATTGCACTACAGGGGCATAGTGACTCATAGTGAAGCTAATCACCTGCTGCTTTATCTTGACTGCAAATAATAGATTGCTAGTTAAACATTTAAAGGTCATAGTCACAGAAATTGTAATAGTGTTGCCTTCCCCCCTGCTCTCCCCCCCCCG